>NC_136428.1:154350821-154818321 GCF_052849685.1 Lactuca virosa | reverse complement strand
GGACCACCGTGATATCACCAGACCACAGCCAGAACAACTCTGTAACACCGCCAGAACCACCAGACCGGCCCCTTTTCACTTCCTTCATGTCTGCATGTTTGTCATCTCCTTCCGCCTCTCACTGTTGGAAACCACCACCTCCCCTGTGCACTTACTATCACCGTACCGCCACCAGAGTATGCTTGTTCACCACCTCCTACCATCGAATTGTTACCATATCTTGTTACATCGGACCTCGTTTAACGACCATCAGATCTCAATTCGCCGGATAACACAAACATCACTTCCTCCTTTACCTAACACCATAAACGCCGCCTCTTCCTCCTTATGGCCACCGACGTTGTTGCATTGTTTCCCACAACCTCCTGTAGCTCTCTCTCTCTCTCTCTCTCTCAAATGATTTGTTATATATGGTGGTTTTTTTTGATAAATCACTTTCTAAGATGTAACAATAACAATTTTCGGTTTATTTGTTAATTTGGCATCAGTTTTGTTGTTATATCTCATACGCATTCATCTGGATGATTCACAATTTTTCTAATTTTGGGTTTTGTGTTTTTGAGTTGATTTGGTTTATGATCTGTGAGTTATTAACGATCCAATCTTCTTCAGTTTTGAAGTTTGGGTGATGGGAAATTTCCAACTTACTATGTATGTATCCCAACCATTCGATCAAATGCCAAAACCAAAAAATTTTATAGTGGAATAAAACATTATTAAATTACAATCATGGATGTTAGATTGTGCTAGAGCTAGTTATTTATTTATTGTGTTCCTACTATTAGATCAACTATGATAACATATCGTATCTTAATCTTTGGTTAAAAAGAGTTAAAGTTATATTAGTTGTTAGACATTCATCTCCAATAGAAAACCAAGTCCAACTTTTTATTTTGTTTCGTTGTTGAGAAAGATGAATAAAAGTACCACAACTGTTAATGTTACCTTTCTTCTATCTTTATCTGTTACACTTAGTAGTCTAAGGAATGATATGTAATAAAACTGAGTCAGTACATGACCATGTTTAGGTGGCTTCAACTAAAATTCGTTTTTGTAAGGATTTTTTGGATTATATGTAGATACAATATATAATTTTAGCTCTACTCATTATTTACTTATTTTTAATAAATTTTTTATGTACGAAAGTAAAAAAATGACCGTAATAGCAATATAATGAAAACTATATTTTCTAGTATTCTTAGAAAATAAACTTGCAACTAAATTAGAACCATGAAATCTAAAATTAGTTTGTATCATTAAAAATTACATAAATAAATAATTGATTGCCGACAATTGTTTACCACCAGTCCATTTCTATTCTATTCCATCAGACAAAACAAACATTTTTTTGTTTAAGACAATCGAACGAGCATACTTCATCTAAAACACACATCAAGGGAAAAAACAATGAAACACAATTTAATAATGAACGAATCCATTTACAAATATATATAAATCACATGTGTTCAAATAGACGAGAATAACTAATGAATCGGTAATGCGAAAACGAGTTTTATCCAAGTAAATCATATGTGATTACACATATATATATATATATATATATATATATATATATATATATATATATATATATATATATATATATATTCACATGTGATTAATTACACGAAACCAACTATTTAATTGAAAATGTGAAAACGAAATTGCACAAATAAATCATATGTGATTAATTACATATAATCACATATGATTTATATAGACAAAATTATTTTTTACATAGTCGATTTAATATTACTTCTCTTGTATTTAATCACATGTGATTATATGTATTTAATCATATTAGATTTATATGAACAAAAATGAATTATTTCCATATAAATCATATGTGATGAAATACATATATAATCACATTTAATTATATACACGAGAACAATTAATGAATCGAAAACGCTAAAATGTATATTGTACATATAAATCATATATAATTCGATATATATAATCACATATGATTATTTGTACCTAATCACATATGATTATTTGTACCTAATCACATATGATTTTTCTATACAAGATTCATTTTTGTATTATTGATTCGATAGATGTTCTTTAGAAACTTTAATCATATGTGATTAGAATATATGTATATAATCACATATGATTTATATGAAAATATTCGTTTTGCGTTTTCAATTCAATATTTGTTCTCGTGTTTTTAATCACATGCAATTATATGTATCAAATCACATATGATTTATATGTGCAAAATTTGTTTTTGCGTTCTTTATTCAATAATTGTTCCTTGTCAACTTTAATCATATGTGATTAAATACATCAAATCACATGTGATTATATGTATCTAATCACATATGATTTGTATGGACAAAAAAGAATATTGTCAATATAAATCATATGTGATTAGATACATATAATCACATGTGATTACATACAAAAGAACAACCATTGAATCAAAAACATGAAAACAAATTTTTGTCCAGATTAATCATATATTATTAAATGCATATAATCATATATGATTAAATACATGAGAAAAATTATTCAATGGAAAACATGTAAACAAATCTTGTTTGTATAAATCATATGTGATTAGATACATATATTCACATATGGTTATATGTATTATATAATCATATGTGATTTATGTGATAAAATACATAGAATCAAACATGATTTATGTGATTATATGCATTCAATCACATTTCGTTGCAGGTAGTAAGTGGTAGGGGTGGAATTGGTACGGTACCGGGTATTTTTTTCCCAAACCGTGTACCGTACCAATTATAATTGGTATGTAATTTTAGTTACCACTACCGTACCAAGTATAGTTGGTACCAACTTAATTGGCTACCAGTAAGTTCGGTTAGTACATGTTGGTAATGGTATATACCAACATGTATGGGTGTGTGAGGAATTAAGATTTATGTGTTATTGTGCACTTAAATGATACATGTAGGTTTTGTAAATAAAAGTTTTCTGAATGGTTGGATTGGAAATTCGATACAAAAAAGATTTTATAATTTTGTACCATGAGTTTAAACTAAACAATAGAGTAAATGGGATATGTTAATATGAGTTTAAACTTTAAAAGCTACTAGACGGTAAATGCTAATATCAAAGCACTTGAACTCTTAACCGTTAAATACATTTAAAGTTTAAATATACAATACTTTATATATATGAAAAATAACTTGGTTGGTACGGTAATACCGTGGCATTTAAAACCTTTTACCATTACCGTACCATTATTAATTAATTGGTACGGTACTACCAGCCAAACATGTTGGCTACCAAACATATTGGCTACCAACATAATTGGTTCGGTTGGTACACATGTTGGTTGGTTTTCCATGGTACATATTTGCCACCCCTAGTAAGTGGTGGTGGTATGGTGGAGATGGGTGGTGGTTGGTGGTGATGAAGGTGTGTAATGCCCAAGTTGCCAGATATTTCCTTTTGTTGCTTAATTGAGTAAATATATTATAGTTTTGGGAGGAGGGTCGTACGCTGGGCGTACATAGCATACACACGGCGTACAAAGGTGAGGCGCGAAGTGGGGGAAGCCCATGCGTATGCTGGGCGTAAGCTGGCCATATGCAAACCCTAAATTTTAGGTTTTGCACCTTAAGTTCGTCCCAACCTTCATTACCTCAGCCTCCACTGTCCCTAAAGTACTAAACTCGAACCCTAAGCCTCTTGCATGCATCCTGAGTTAATCTTGAGCATTTTTGGTGATATTTGGTGATTTTAAAGAAGAATGAGTTTGAAGAAGGAGTAAGAACGTGAAGAGGACTTATAGATCCATAAGTTTGGCATCATTTCTGACTCATTTGAGGTATAAAGCTTTAACCTTGACCATTGCATGCTTAGATATAGTTTTGGGGTGTTTGATGTTGCATTTTGGCTCCATCCATGCATTCAACAACATAAAGTTTATAACTTTATGGTTTAGGACGTCTTTTATGGCCTAGATTTATGTTCTGTACGTGAGGAATTAACTAATTAAGTCATAATGACGTTTCTAAGATGGCTGGCCAGTACGCTAGGCGTACCCCTGGTACGCTGCGCTTACTGGGTCAACATGCCGTAACTAATCAAGGCCAGCATACGCTGGGCGTACATGCCAAGTACGCCGCACATACACATGCAATGGTTCAAATGTGGTTTTTGGGCCCTAGGACTTTGGGCCTGTATTTGGTGGGCCTCAAGCCCACCTATGGATTAAGGCCTTTGGGCCTAGGCCTAGTATTGATGGTATTGGGCCTTATTATGCCTTAAGTCTTAGTTAGACGGACTTGTACATTTTAATTTGAAAGTCGGGCCTTGGAAAGAAGAGGCTCAATAGGGCAAGGATTAGGGAACCTTTACCTTATGTCATGAATTAGGGTTTCGGTCTTGAGGATAGTTTTAGATCCAATGTCTTATTAGGAGGTTTGTTGTGCTATAGGGAGAGGAGTTTCGAGTCGTCCAAGGAGTAAGATTTGACATTTGCAGTTGAGGTGAGTCCCCCTTCGTGAATGTTACGGGTCGAAGGCACCAAAGCCGACCCTTTTATTTATTGTATTGTATGATGGTTGTCTGTGTGATAATTATCATGGTTCGCGTTTGCTTGATGGTTATGAGATTTATGTGTGTTAAATAGACCCCGTAACCAGTTGAAATAAACTGGTGGGTAGGCCGGGCACCCAGACATGCCTGGCAGGGTAGGTCGGGCATCCAGATATGCTTGACAGGGTAGGTCGAGCACCCAGATATGCTCGACAGGGTAGGTCGGGGATCCAAATATACCTGACAATATGTTTGTGTTATATGTGGTATGGTGGGGGAAACTCACTAAGCTTTGTGCTTACTGTTTTAGTTTGTGTTTCACGTACTTCCAGCTCAAAGGGGAAGGGGCCAGCTTGATCACGACGCATCACACTATGATTTTCCGCAGTAGGGATTTTGGGACTTATGCTCTGATAATTTTTTTCCACAAATTGTCTTGATTATACACTATAACTATTTTATGTTTTTGTGATCTTGGAATCAACGAGGTTTTATGTTTGTGATTTGGTAAACCTAAAAAAATGAAATTTTTGAGTCGTATTTTTGGGATGTTACAAGGTAGGGGAGGGTGGTGGTAATGGGTGGTGGTCATGATCGTGGTTGTGGGTGGTGAGTGATGGGGGTCATGGGTGATAGTTGGTTTATTGTAGTTGTGGGTGATAGTGGTGGTGGTGGTGAAGGATGGTGGTTGCATGTGGTAATGTTGGTGGTGGTGATGGGTAGTGGGTTGTGATGGTGGTAGTTAGTGATGATGTTGGTGGGTGATGATGGTGGTGGTGGTGGGTGGTTGTAGTAGAGGGTGGTGGTGGTGGTTGGTGGTGAGGGGTGGTGGTGATGATGGGTGGTGGTGAGCTTAGTGATGGTGGGTGGTGCGGAGTGGTGGAGGCAGGTGGTGGTGGGTGGTGGTTGGTGGTGGTGATGGTGGTGGGTGGTTGTGATGGGCTGTAGTGATGGGTGGTGGAGGTGCATGGTAGATGATGGATAGTGGATGTGGGTGGTGTTCGTTGGTGGTGGGGGTGGTGGTGGTGGTGGTGCATGGGAGTGGTAGTGATTGGTGGTGGTGGTAGTGGTAGTGGGGGTGGTGGTGGTGGGTGGTAGTTGGTGTTAGTGGGTAGTGGTGGTGGTGGTGGAGATGGGTGGTAGTGGTAGGTGGTGGTGATGGGTGGTGGTGATGGATGGTGGAGGCGGGTGGTGGTGATGTTTGGTGGGGGTGGTGGCAAGTGGTGGTGATGGTGGTGGGTGGTGTTGGGGTTGGTGGAGGCGGATGCTAGGGATGGGTGGGTGGGTGGTTGGGGTGGTAGTGGTTGGTGATGGAGGCGGGTGGTGGTGGTGATGGTGGATGGTTGTAGTTGATGATGATAGGTGGGTGGTGGTGGGTGGTGGGGTGATGGTTAGTAGACATTGAGGCTACTCAGCTGACCAGCTTCTGCCCTGAGGGGTCCTAGGTTAGATTTGATGCGGGTTGTTTAAGGGAGCGGGCTAGGGACTGGTGGGAGGAGATTGGTTATGCTTTGGGAGGATCCAGCCATTGACGCCATGACCTGGCCAGATTTTGTGACCAGGTTCTGGGCAGAGTTCACACCAGCAGTGGAGATTCAGCAGATGGACAGGGAGTTTTTAGACATGAGACAGACGACAGAGACTGTGGCAGAGATTACCGCCAAGTTCAGGGAGAGGGTGTTGTTGGTGGCCCATTATGCAGCTGATGAGGAGATGAAGAAAACCTGGTATCACGATATGTTGAGAGGAGATATCAGAGAGTTTGTTAGCTATTCGGCGTGCCCGACTCTCGACGATATGATTGCCAGTGCACGAGAGCGAGAGATTGATATGGAGCACATTGGAAAGAGGAAGGCAGAGCCTGGTCAGACTGTTGGGGTTTCTGCGAGGAAACCCAAGGGATTCGACCCGAGGTCAAAGGGCCAGTAGGGCCGGAGCCGCTGTGGGAAATGCGACAAACCACATGAGGGAGCTTGTAGGTCAGGGGGCTCAGGCTGCTATAAGTGCGTCAAGACTGGACACTTTAGTAGGGATTGTACTACCCCTACTCCCACCCTTTAGACATCAGAACTAATTTGCTTTCATTGCAATCAAAGGGGCCATAAGAAGGCACATTCCCCGAGTCTAGCATCAGGAGCGCCAGTAGTGGCGCCAGCTCCAGCGACCCTGAGGATCACAGATGGCCGTCAGGGCAAGACGGATTCTCCAGTGGTGAGGAGTCGAGCTTTTCAGGTGACCGCCGAGGAGGCGCGGTCCACATCAGATGTGGTGATGGGTATGTTTCTTTCCTGTAGCTTTTATTTTATGTTAATTTCGATACTTATATTTTATGTGTTTTGTTCTAGGATCGTTCCATGTGAACGATATTCCTTTTTTGGTATTGTTTAACTCGGGGGCCATCCAATCTTTAGTATCTCTTACGCTCAGCAAGAGGTTTGCCATATCTCCGAGTGTGCTAGACTACCCGTTAGAGGTTGAGATTGCAGACGACGATCCGTTCGAGCATCGAGTGTCCATCGGGATTGTGTTTTGAGGATGTGCGGCGAGCATTACGCTATTGACTTGGTTCCCATCCCTCTGCGCGGGAACAAGGTCATAGTTGGGATGGATTGGCCGAGCCCCAATGCGGCAGTGATTGATTGTGAGCACCAGCTAGTGTGTGTGCGGACCCCAAGTGGGGGAGAGTTGGTGGTCTAGGGAGAAGGAGCTCAGCGCGACCCCGTTTTATGTTCAGTTGCTAGGGTCATGCGCTATCTCCATGAGGGCTGCTTGGGGTTTGTCGCTTACGTTATGGTTACTCAAGAGCAGGATAGGGCAACGGTTGATGGAGTGCCAGTTATTCGAGAGTACCCAGACGTGTTTCCGGAGGATTTACCTGGAGTGCCTCCGGAGAGGCAGGTGGAGTTCCGAAACGATTTGGTTCCTGGTGCAGCCCTTGTAGCCAAGGCACCATATCGATTGGCCACACCATAGATAAAGGAGTTGTCTACTTAACTGCAGGAGCTGCTAGATAAGGGATTTATCAGGACGAGTAGTTCACCTTGGGGTGCACCGATCTTGTTTGTGAAGAAGAAGGATGGGTCGCACTGGATGTGTATTGACTACCGGGAGTTGAACAAGATAACGGTGAAGAACCGTTATCCACTCCCAAGGATCGATGATTTGTTTAACCATCTTCAGGGGGCGTCTTGGTTCCTCAAGATTGATCTACGCTCGGGATACCACCAGATGAGGGTCAGGGAGGACGATGTGCCGAAGACAGCCTTTCGGACTCGATATGGCCATTACGAGTTCGTGGTGATGCCTTTTGGACTCATCAATGCCCCAGCCGCGTTCATGGACCTCATGAACCGTGTGTACAGACCGATGTTGGATCGTTCGGTGATAGTATTTATTGATGACATCCTGGTCTAGTCCAAGACCCAAGAGCAACATAAGGAGAATCTGCGAGAGGTGTTGGATACCCTTAGGAGGGAGAGGTTGTACGCGGAGTTCTCCAAGTGCGAGTTCTAGTTGCGCGAGGTGCAGTTTCTGGGGCACGTTGTCTACCAGGAAGTTATTCTGGTCGATCCGGCCAAAGTGAAGGCCGTGATGAGATGGGAGGTCCCGAAGTCTCCATCTGAGATTCGGAGCTTCCTTGGGCTAGTTGAATATTATCGGAGATTTATACAGGACTTCTCCAAGATAGTAGTACCCATGACCTAAATGACGAAGAAGACTACTGTTTCCGCTGGGGGCCTGAGCAGCATGCAACATTTGAGACTTTGAGGCAGAAATTATTTGAGGCGCCGATTTTGACACTGCCTGAGGGTTTCGTGGATTTCGTAGTCTATTGTGACGCGTCTATTTCAGGGTTGAGCGCGACCTTGATGCAGATGGAGCATGTCATCGCGTACGCCTCGAGGCAGTTGAATCCTCACGAGGAAAATTACCCGACGCATGATTTAGAGTGGGGGCAGTGGTTTTCTCCCTCAAGATTTGGCGACGCTACCTTTATGGGGTTTGTTGTACTATTTACACGGATCACAGGATTCTGAGGTACGTGATGGATTAGCCAAATCTGAACATGAGGCAGTGTTAGTGGTTGGACGTGGTGAAGGACTATGATTGCGAGATCCTTTACCACCCAGGGAAGGCTAATGTGGTGGCCAATGCTCTTAGCCGAAAGGCAGTCGCAGCTCCGATCAGGGATATCTGTCTGAGGATGACAGTGGTGAATCCGCTTCTGGAGCGGATTCGGGAGGCTCAGCTGGAGGCTATAAAGGAGGAGCACCGGAAGAGTGAGTGCATTGTGGGTCAGATCTCCTCCTTCAATGATGATAGCCGCGGGTTATTGACACTCCATCGTAGAGTGTGGTTTCTGTACTCAGGCGGCGTGCGCCAAATCTTGATGGAGGAGGCGCACAAATCTAGATTTTCCATCCATCCCGGGGAGATGAAGATGTATAGATAGCTTTGTCCTGATTACTGGTGGCCCTTTATGAAGCGGCTGGTACGTCGAGAGGTGCTTGACCAGCAGGAAGGTCAAGGCTGAGCACCAGAGACCTCACGACAAGATGCATCCGTTGGACATCCCCGTGTGGAAGTGGGAGGAGATTACCATGGATTTCATCACTAAGTTGCCGCGGACGGCGCGAGGAGTTGATGCGATATGGGTCATCATGGATCAGTTGACCAAGAGTGCCCACTTCATTCCGATTCAGGAGAACATTTCTACCGAGAAGTTGGCAAATATCTATATCAGGGAGGTCATGGCCTGACACGGGGTGCCGGTTTCTGTGATTTCTGACAGAGACGTGCGATTCACTTCCATATTCTAGAAAAAATTTCAAGACGAGCTGGGTACTCATCTGTACTTCAGCACAACCTTCCACCTACAGACGGATGGTCAGAGAGAGCGGACCATCCAGACATTGGAGGATATGTTGTGGACGTGCGTTCTAGATTTTGGTGGTAAGTGGGTGTGACATCCCCATTTTCTCGGCCAGAAAAGACCGATTTTGTTGATGCTTTATAAAAATCAGAGTACTTCTTTTAATAAAAATGTTGCGGAATTTGTTCCCATAAAAACATGATAAATACATTATCAAAGCATTTATGAAGAAATGTATTTTTATTCCTTTTAAAACATTGGGATGTCATTGTCAATACAGAAACATAAGCATAAACAGAACCTACATTTATTTACACTAGTGATCTACATCTCTTTTAAATCTCTCAGTGTAAAGTGGCTTCGTATCGACACCTGTGATACAAATAAGCTTGAGTGGGTCAGGTTGGGAAACCTGGTGAGTACATAGGGTTTTCAACCCACAATAATATAATCATTATGTTTAATCATCAAACAATCAATCAACCCAATTACCCATCCCCATTATCTTATTTACTCTTAAGGATCTACCCTAAGAATCAACTATTCCTCGTTCATTCATTCCTAAGGATTATCCTAAGGAATAGGCACGAGATCCATCATTGCTAATGACACATCTGTCAAGCACAACTACTAATATTATCACTTAGGTGCAACTAGAGGTGCACAAAACCTGAATCCGATCCGATCCGATCCGGATCCGAATCCGATCCGGTTTCGCTTACATCATCAAAAATCCGATCCGGTCAAAATCCGATCCGAATCCGGTCAAAATCCGATCCGGTTCCAACCAAAATCCGAATCCGATTCTAATCTGATTTGAAACCGGTTTAAACCGATTTTAGTGGGTTTTAATCGGATTTTGGGGCGGATTTGGATCCGGTTTTTAGCGAATCCGGTTTACGATCCGGTATGAAATCCGATTTGGAATATAGGATTAGGATTCGATTGAAAATTCGGTTTTAAATCCGATCCGATCCGGTTTGGTCAAAACCGGTTTTGACCCAATCTGGTTTCGGATTGGATCCGGTTTTGAATAGTGAAACCGGTTTTTGTGTGCATCTCTAGGTGCAACTGCCAAAATTGTGACATTTTTTATGGGGTGCATCTGCTGGTATAGTCCTTTAGGCGCATCTGCCAGGTTTATGAGGTTCTTTATTAGGCGCTTCTGCCGGTAGAGTCCTTTAGGCGCATCTGCCAGGGTTATCTCGTTTATTGACAGTATCGTTTTCGAGAGTCCACTCGCAATACAAGTCAATGGGTTTTTAGAGTACACCGGTGAACACACCGTTCACAACACCTACTGGTTGCGAGCCTGCTAGTGTTCCACTGGACTGTCTAGAATAGTCTGTGGTTGTCATCCATACTCTGCTAGATGACGCGGCCAAGATTTGGAAAAAGGATTCTCACATCGTCCACCTCTCACCCTTAGCTCATGGTCTATATTACATCTCAACTTATCGTCCAACTCATATTTCATCTACCCATGTTTTACCCCAACATTTTTGTAGATATAAAATACATATACAGTTTAAATCATTTAAATCATGTATAAAAATCTTTCACCAGCATAGACAGCAAGTATTCAGACAATATGCACACATAGCACGTAGTTTATATTTAATACTTCATATCTATGTGTAAGATGAAAGTAACTATGCACTCACCTGGTAAGGTGGTGACTTGGTACTCGGACAACACTTCGTTTACTCAAAACAATTTTTCTTGGACAAAACTAAGTATCATTACCACTAGAGTTTAGTCTAATATTGACCGAGACTAATTAATGGTATAACTATTATTACTATTATATAAGCGTTAAACAATACTCTTCACCCACTATGTACAGACAGGGGCTAGACATGAAACACCGGAGGGCAGGATCATTTTGACATATATCACTTCTGAATCCAGCAACCCAAGCGGCCCTCCAAACCAGATTCTCTGTACCGCGAGTGGTTAAAAAGATATTATAACGAAACTTATATAACTCATAATAATAGCCCAAATAATTATTATAAGGTCCTAATAACATTACTATATTTAAATAAAAGCTATATCAAAAATAGTGTAGGCAGAGCTCACTTACAGCGAGTTTTTTTTATTAAAAATCGGGCTTTGCTAGAGCAGCGTTTCCGAGCCGAAAGCTTTTCTTCTCGGAGCCGTCGGGCGCTCCGGGGATTCCTTCTCGTGCTAGGGAGGTTCCCTAGACTTCAGAGGGGTTTAGGGAGGCTAGAGAGAAGTTAGAGAGAGAAAGAAAGGCTTATGGTGTGAAAAAATTATGAAGAGTTCATCTCTTATTTATAGGAGTTTTATCGTAGAGTAGTCTCTAAGTTTCGTCCATATCCTCCGTGTACGAGCTCCGTTTTCTACGTTCTTTATATCCACGCGTTGGTATTTACGAGTACTACAACTTTCATTTAGACCCCATCGGCTAATTTTCATTCTATCTCAGATTTACAAAAACTGTATCGTATTTATCGCGCTCGAAGAGTAGAGACTAAACTTCGTCCATATCTTTCGCATACAAGCTCCGTTTTCGACGTTATTTATATCAACGCGTTGGTATTTACGAGTGCTACAACTTTCATTTAGACCCCGTTGGCTATTTCTCATTCTATCTCGGATTTACAAAACTGTATCGAATTCGATGCGCTCGAAAAGTAGAGACTAAACTTCGTCCATATCTTTCGCATACGAGCTCCATTTTCGTCTGTCTTTTTATCGTTACGCTACTATTAACGAGATCTTAAACTCTCATTTAGGTCGCGTAGGCCAAAAACCGCTCGAACTAAAATTCGAGTTTCGAGCCGTGCACTCCTATGCCAAATCTTAGAAAAATCATAACTTCCTCATACGAAGTCAGATTTGGGCGTTCTTTTTTTTTTTGTATGTTCTCGGTTTAACGTATATTACAACTTTCATTTAGATCACTAAGGCTAAAAAGTCCTTCATCGTAAATTCACTATTTACGCCTACCGGTGTCGTGCCGGTTTTGCCCTAAAACTTCGACGGGCCATAACTTCTTCGTTATAAATCGGATTTCGGCGTTCTTTATATGTACGGAACCCTTGTAACATATACTACCACTTGGTTAAGATTATTCCTTCTAAATAATCTTCTATCAAAAACTCATTTTTGATGCTCATTGTCTCTAAATTGACTAGCCCGAATCTGCGGGCGTTACAGTGGGATACATATCTCTCGTTGGCTGAGTTCTCTTATAACAATAGATACCACGCCAGCATCGACCGGCCTCCCTTTGAGATACTTTATGGGTGGAAGTGCAGAACCCCGATATGTTCGGGTGAGGTCGGTCAGCGGGTCATGAGGAGTACATATGTGGTGATCAATATGACTGAGATGATCCAGTAGGTCCGGAGTAGCCTCCAGACGACTCAGAGTCAACAGAAGAGCTACGCCGACAGACGCCGATGAAAAATAGGGTTTCAGGTCGGGGATATGGTCCTCTTGAAGGCGTCACCTTGGAAAGGTGTCATTCACTTCAGGAAGCGGAGCAAGTTGGGCCCCAGGTATATCAGACCCTTCCGGATTATAGCCTGGGTGGGCAAGGTGGCGTACCGACTAGACCATCCGGAGGAGCTCAGACAGATCCACAACACTTTCCATGTCTCGTAATTGCAGAAGTGCTTGATTGATGATTCCGCGGTGATTCCTTTGGAGGACATTCAGGTGGACGACCGCCTGAATTACATAGAGAGGCAAGTATCGATTCTGGACAGGAAAACGAAGAATCTGAGGAACAAAAGGGTTGAGTTGGGGAAGGTGCAATGCCAGCACCATAAGGGCTCAGAATGGACGTGGGAGCCAGATCACGAGATGAGGGAGCATTACCCTGAGCTATTTCCAGTAGCAGCAACAGACTTTGAGGACGAATTCTAATTCACGTGGGGGAGATTTGTAATGCCCAAGTTGTCATGTATTTCCTTTTGTTGCTTAATTGAGCAAATATATTATAGTTTTGGGAGGAGGGTCGTACGCTGGGCGTACATAGCGTACGCACGACATACAAAGGTGAGGCGCGAAGAGAGGGAAGCCCCTGCATACGCTCGGCGTAACCATGCATACGATGGGCATAAGCTCGCCAGATGCAAACCCTAAATTTTAGGGTTTGCACCTTATATAAACACCTTAAGTTCGTCCCAACCTTCATTCCCTCAGCCTCCACTCTCCCTAAAGTGCTAAACTCGAACCCTAAGCCTCTTGCATGCATCCTGAGCTAATCTTGAGCATTTTTGGTGATATTTGGTGAGTTTGAAGAAGAAGGAGTTTGAAGAAGGAGTAAGAATGTGAAGAGGACTTGTAGATCCAGAAGTTTGACATCATTTCTGACTCATTTAAGGTATAAAGCTTTAACCTTGACCATTAAATGCTTAGATCTAGTTTTGGGGTGTTTTGTGTTGCATTTTGGCTCCATAGTTGGGGTTTCTTCAGTTTTAGAAGTTTCAGTCCATATGAGCTGTTCTTTTAGGCTCTTGGAAGTGTTTGGAGCCATAAAAATCAGGCCTTGATGGTTTAGCAATATATATATATATATATATATATATATATATATATATATATATATATATATATATATATATATATATATATATATATATATATATATATATATATATATATATATATATATATATATATATATAAGAGTTGACTTGAGACGAACATAATTTTGTGAGACCGTGGGAACAAATTTTTTTTAGTGAAATATTCTAATAATCTATTGTTCGTAAATATAGAATATGCAATATATATTTTATGTTTTAGAATATTTCAATGTAAAATATGTTAAAGTTATTGTTTTAGAATATTTGAATATTACACATATTTAATTTTTATGAACACTAGAATATTTGAATATTTCACTAGAAAAACAAATGGTCTCACGGTCTCACAAAATTAGGCTGTCTCACATTAACTTAACTATATATATATATATATATATATATATATATATATAAGTTATAACTTTTAGGTTTTGAATCATTACAGTCAAAACTTTTACATTTTAAAATAAAAAAACACAAAAAAGCTTTCCACATTAAATTATCTTGGAATAGGTCATCTCACGCATCCATTTGGCTTCCTCATATTTTCACTGTGTAAATATGAATTATCAAAATACGCTTAGAACTTTTCACTTTTATATAAAACCACATATTTAACAAATCATTCAACAAAGAGTCATAAAAAACCAAAAGAAAGTTTGAGGGACTTGTTTTGCAAAGTTATATCGGTTGAACCCATCACCAAATTTTGCAAAACAAATCTTTCATTTTTTATAAAACTGTCAACATATGAAAGTTATATATGAAAATATATACTAATAAATAAAGATTATTTTTGCGAACTTTCAACTTCTCATTGAATTTAACACATGTCATTTTTTATAAATTTAGAATTAATTTTTTTGCACATGTCATTTTTAAACGTTTTTTTATTCAAATTCCACCTATTAAATGGCATCACATATTATACAATTTGATTAATATCTCAATTAATGTGTATTAATCTTATCCAAACAAATAAAGATTATTTTTGCCAAATATCAAGTTCAACTTGAATTTGACACATGTCATTTTCTAAAAACATTAGAATTGTTTTTCCACTTGTCATTTTTTTTTAACTTTTTTTATTCAAATTCCACATATGTAATGCCATCACATATTATACAATTTTATTAATACTTATTGATAATCAAATTTCTTTAATAAATAATCAATAAGTACTAACTTGCTTTAAGGTGTGACCCTATAGGATCACATGTGATTAGAAAATATTATTCTATAATGATTCTTGGTTGTATATATATATATATATATATATATATATATATATATATATATATATACAATTTTATTAATACTTATTGATAATCAAATTTCTTTAATAAATAATCAATAAGTACTAACTTGCTTTAAGGTGTGACCCTATAGGATCACATGTGATTAGAAAATATTATTCTATAATGATTCTTGGTTGTATATATATATATATATATATATATATATATATATATATATATATATATATATATATATATATATATATATATATATCATTTTCCATTTTGCACAAGACTCATCACAAATTGATATAGACAGTGGTGAAGGTCTAATAACTTTTCACTACCCCCAATAACACAAGACAAAGAATGTTATTCATCAACATCTAATTCCCAAAAGCTTAAAGCTACAATTGATGTATAAGGTAAATTTATTAGTTACCCCTTTGTTACAAACATCCTATTCGACATGAGACTTGGATCAGAATCAATCTCATTTAGTGTTCAACGTTGGGTAACACACGTTAGATGTCTAATTCTCAACACATAAGAGGAATAAATCCAATCTCGACTACATATGCCTCTTTTATACTTTGTACCATACCTAACAATGGTCTTTATAACTGCCTGGTCAAAGAACATCATCTAGCCATATCAAAGAATAACACTCGCTAAACGCAAATCCCAATATATATCTCAAGTATTAAGGATACAATTATAGTACCTTTGTCAAGTATCACTCATGATAACGATCCATGAAGTGATCTTGATGTGGGTCATGTCCAATACTTGTTCCCTGACAAGTACCTGTGAATCTTGGTTACAAACTCTTACCTACTTTAATCTTATGAGAGGCAACCAATCCAACTAATATTAGTCTTACTTCATAATTGCTCCCACAATTATGACCGACTATGAATTTTTAGATTAAATAAATTATTCATGAACTAAACATGTTAGTATACAACACAACAAGTATTAATATGAGGATCATATCCTAATATATCAAAACAATATAATAGTTGTTGTCACAATGTTCTAATATCCTAATACTAAATCGGAATCAAATCCTAATTCTATAATAACAAATTCTTATAGCCCAAGCATGACCTTTCATGCTTAGCTTAAAGGAATGACTTTATTAATGGTTATTACCAAATTTAATTTGTATGAATTTTGCGAATACGATTATCTCCATATTTGACTTTATTCCAAATATAGTTAAATATCTTGGATAATATGAGTGGTGTTCTGATGTGACTTAGCGTCTCTTAGCTTGATAAAGTATACTCTTGAAGTCACAAAATATTTATAGGTGATCCTTGAATAGAAGTAATCAACCTAGTTTTCGAATGAACTTATTCATCCAATCATATTTGATTGCAGCTCTGAAGTAGCATTGTATTCAAATTCTATAGTAGACTGTGCAATAATGTTTTGCTTGGAACACATTCCAACAAAACTCATTCTTCATTCATAACGAAGTCTTATCCCAATTATAATTTATAAAGTTAGCATCTTATCTAGTTCCTCTTCATAAATATCTCTGATTAACTCCCAAAAATTCTCTTAGTTGTTCTGAAACATCCCAAAAATAAGGTCCAAAAATGTCTTTTTAAAATCATTTAAGAAAACCATAATGCATCAACATCATAAAAAAATCACAAGTCATATATAAAAAACATCATATCCAAATACTGTATCAAAACCATGTATCAAAAAAATAGAAGTCTAAAACATCCCAGGCTATAAACTGTGGTGTGTGTCATGCAGTCATCCCGAGCTCTTCCCCTTGCTAGTGGATGTACCTGAAACCAAATCAGAAATCTGTAAGCACGAAGCTTAGTGAGTCTCCCCAAACTACCACATACAATATAACATGCAACTAGGAGATACGGGCCTCGCCCACACTCATGGAGATACGGGCCCCGCCCACACTCTGCTAACTGGGAGATACGGGCCCGCCCACACTCCACTGGCTATGAGATATGGGCCCTGCCCACACTCAGATACTATGAGATACGGGCCCCGCCCACACCCATCTACTATGAGATACGGGCCTTGCCCACACTCAACTACTAAACATACATACAAGTATCACACAGACAACAAGTATAGCTAAATCTATCAATCAATCATATATCCATACTCAAACTAAACAATGAGATACGGGCCCCGCCCATACTCAGCTAACTGGGAGATACGGGCCTCACCCACACTCGGCTACTAAACATGCATATACGGGCCGACCTTGGTGCCTTAGACCCGCCCTACTGGAGGAAAACTCACCTCTCAAACTGGCTGCTGAAATCTCGCGTGAGGAATCTATAGTAGCTACTCCAACGACGCCCCAACTATCACAATAAACACTTAGTTAAAAACTGAGAATCCTTCTAAGGGTAAAATGACCATTTTACCCCCCGATCTAATTTGGACCATGAACCAGGCCTAATTCCTTCTAATCTTTCCAAACTCACTAATGGCACTCTAAGGCCCACTAATGGCCTAATTTTCTAAACTGGGCCCAGCTCTTCAAATGGGCTTTTCCCCTAAGCCCAAACATGTGCTTGGTCCATTATCTGATTTCTGATGGCCCATTTCGGCCCAACATCTGCTAAACCTAAAGATTGGCCCAAACCGAGGCCTAAATGGCACAAAGCCCACAATCTGAGAGTACGCTGAGTGTACTCCTCTGTATGCTACACGTACAGCTTGCATGGCTTCTACGCTGCGCGTACTAGCGTGTACGCCCAACGTATTACTCTGTTTAGCCATTTTCTTCAAAACTACTTAATCCCTTAAGACACTAAGTCCAAACTACAGATCTGAGTCCAAAAATCCGTCTTAACCCATAAAGTCGATTACTTGGTGGCTTGCAACCCACCAAGTGAGACCAAACTTGGAAAATAGCTTCTAGCTTCATGGAAATGACTCCAAACTCATGCATGGTCATAAAAGGACTTTAAAGATTAAACTTTTCTGGTTATGGGACATGAATATCACTAAGAGTGGCACCTCTTGGCCTATAAACGAACTTGAGTCAGAAAGGTCCATTCTTGGAACTAAAAACACTCCAAAACAACACTACACTAGATCTAAGCATTCAAAAAGAAAGTTGAAAGCTTTATACCTCCAATGAGTCCCAAAAGCTGATGTTATCCTGGATCTATGAGCTCAAGATACTCAAGTTCTTCTTCAATATCTTTTCATTCCTTCTTACAAGCTTCAAATCTCCAAACAAGCTTCACAAAGCCAAAACACACACAAGAATGAGAAAGGGAGGCTATCTAGGGTTTCCGAGAATGAGGGGCTGGTAAGGAGGGTCAGGTTTGAGTCATAATGTGGTATTTATATGGCTTAAACCTTAAAAATTAGGGTTTTGGAATCTGCTCACGTACGTTGCGCGTACTCCTTGAGGGCGAACACCACAACCCCCAGCTCCAAATCATGCGTCGGATAGTTAGCTTCGTGAGGCTTCAATTGCCTCGAAGCGTAAGCTATCACATTACCCCGCAGCATCAACACCGCACCCATGTCCGTAATCGAAGCATCACAATAAACCATGAAGTCATCAACGCCCTCCGACAAAGTTAGGATCGATGCCTCACTCAACCGTTGTCTGAGGGTCTCGAAGGCTGCCTGCTGCTCAGGCCCCCAGCGGAATGTCACCGACTTCTTGGTCATTTGGGTCAAAGGAACAACGATATTGGAGGAATCATGGATGAATCTCCTGTAATAACCCGATAGACCAATAAAACTCCGGATCTCAGTTGGAGACCTCAGAATCTCCCACTGCATCACGACCTCTATCTTGGCCGGTTCCATCAAAATGCCCTTCTGGTTGACAAAGTGCCCAAGAAACTGCACCTCACGCAACCAGAACTCACACTTGGAGAACTTTGCAAAAAGTCTCTCCCTCCTCAGTGTCTCCAGCACCTCCCTCAGGTGCTTCTCATGCTCCTCCTGAGTCTTGGAATAAACCAAGATGTCATCAATGAAAACTATCACATACCGGTTCAGCATCGGTCTGCACACACAGTTCATGAGGTCCATGAATGCGGCTGGAGCATTGGTGAGCTCAAACGGCATCACCACAAACTCATAGTGACCATAGCGAGTCCTAAAAGCTGTCTTCTGTACGTCCTCGTCCCTGACTCACATCTGGTGATAACCCGATCGCAGATCAATTTTGGAGAACCAATATGCACCCTGTAGCTGATCAAACAAATCATCAATCCTCGGGAGGGGGTAACGGTTCTTCACCGTTACCTTATTCAACTCCCGTTAGTCTATACACATGCGATGTGACCCGTCCTTCTTCTTCACAAACAGGATCGAGGCTCCCCACGACGAAGTGATCGGTCTGATGAATCCTTTGTCTAGTAGCTCCTGCGGCTGCGTAGACAACTCTTGCATCTCGAGCGGAGCCAATCGATATGGTGCCTTGGCTATCAGAGCTGCACCAGGGACTAGGTCAATCCTGAACTCAACCTGTCTCTCCGGAGGTATCCCACGTAAATGAAGGGTTTTGAGCATTCTAACACTTCCTAAGTGTACATGCAACCCTAATAAACCTTGGATCTATGTTTGTCTAAAATTCATGCAAGATGATTTCCAAGGTTCATAATCCTATCTAGCATAAAAGGGGAACATTTTAACTTAAATGTAAGATAGAATAACATACCTTGTTGTTGATTTTGATTCCTTGAAACCTTGTGAGCCTAGCACCCCAAGTGTGATGCCTCAAATGCTTCACACAACACCAAATGCTATGGAGTAAACTTGGAGAGAATGTATAACACTCTAAAATCGGCTCTAGCCCTCTTGTTCTACTTAGTGTAGCCGATTTTGGGAGATATCACATGGTTTATATAGTGTGTTGCATTAGGTAAACCCTAATGTAACATGACTCTTCATTTCCATGATCCATGGATTAACTCCATGGAGCATCCTATGGGTGGAACCCAACTTGATAATCCATGGAGCCTCTTAGCCCACTATATAAGTTATGGATGATTTACATAATCAACCCATATATTTAATTAGTTATCTTTTGATCACTTAATTAATTCTAAATTAATTCTTGATCAAACTAATTAAATAATATTATTAATATATTAGAACTTATAATATATTAATAAACCATAAGTGTTATTTCTCTCATTTAGTTTATCCAATGCATGGTGCCATGCAACCCAAATGGACCATGCCGGGTCGGGTCAAGTATATACCAGAAATAGTTATGGACTTAGACACCTTATCTAATAGTCTCCCACTTGGATAAGTCTAATAAATATAACTGCAAGTATGACTTCAGGAACTGATCGGCAATCGTAGCTCTTTCAAGGTCTCTCGGAACTGAGAAGATGATGATACGCCATTTAAGATAAGTGATCATATAATCCTCTGTTCTAGATATCAGCTAGACAAATACATGGAACAATGTCTTGTTTATTGTCCAACAGTTTGTTTCCCGATTTCCGATTTGTTTGACAAAGAACTTAATTGAACACATCAACTTAGTTCTGACCAGGCCCGGTACATAGGTCAAAACAAAATCATCGAGGGGCCCAGATATCAGCTTCTTGTCCAAGAAGGAACAGATAAACTTCGACTCATATGTTTGATTTACTACTTGTTGAATTATACAAAAAAGCACGTTTTATAACATCGAGTTACCAATGCGTTTTCGTACAATCAATGCATAACCAACTCATAGGTAAAAAATCATATCTCTAGGTTTGAAGACTTATATGATGTTACCGTCTCACAATCACTCGAGATAAATTCCTTGAAGTGATACCAGTGAGCGTGGGTTGATTCCAATACTCAGAACTTATGAGTACTCATGAAGTGTTGTCCTAAAACTTGACACCTACAACCAACTTCATGACAGTCTTAATTCATATCTACTTCCAACATATGACCGACTGTGGAAAATTTGAATAAATATGTAAAAGAAAACATAATATTCTGGAAGTCAAAACATGCAAAAGAAATTATAGTAAACGATTGACAGAAGATAGCAACACTTACTCATAAATAAAAACAACTTTTATTTATCATCAAATGTCAATTACACTTTACAAATTTCCAAAATTATCTAACTACTAAAACTAATATCATCATTTAGCCCTATGCTCCGAGCATGCTGAAGATGCTTAACCCGACTCATTCCCTTCGTGAGGGGATCTGCTGGGTTCTCATCTGATGATACCATCTTTGCCACGAGGATTCCTTCTTCTATGCGATGTCTGATAAAGTGATATTTTCTGTCGATGTGTCTGGATCTCCCGTGATCCCTTGGTTCCTTGGCTAAGGCAACAACACTTTCATTATCATAGAAAATTTCCATAGGCTCCTTTATAGCTGGTACAACTCCAAGGTCTCCAATGAAGTTCTTCAGCCATATTGCCTCCTTTGCTGCCTCGCTCGCTGCTATATACTTTGATTCACAAGTGGAATCAGCTACTGTCTCCTGCTTGGAACTCTTCCAAGTAATTTCTCCTCCGTTTAAGGTAAAGACCCAGTCCGACTGAGAGCGGAAATTATCCCTATCAGTCTGGAAGCCAGCATCACTATGCCCTACAACTCTCAACTCATCACTACCACCGAGGGTAAGGACCCAGTCCTTAGTCCTCCGTAGGTACTTGAGGCTATTCTTTACCGCAGTCCAGTGTGCCTTGCCAGGGTTCCCCTGATACCTGCTAACCATGCTCAAAGCAAAGGCTACATCAGGTCGAGTACAAGTCATAGCATACATGATCGATCCTACAGCCGAAGCATAAGGTACTCGACTCATTTTTTCTATCTCAGCCTCAGTACTCGGGCTTTGAGTCTTACTCAATCTGGCGTTACACTGAATAGGTAACTCTCCCTTTTTGGAGTCCTGCATGCTGAATCTCTTCAGCACCTTATCCAAGTAGGTACTCTGACTAAGTCCAATTAGTCTTTTACTCCGGTCTCTCAAGATCCTTATCCCTAGAATATAGGCAACCTCTCCTAGGTCCTTCATAGAGAAACACTTCCCAAGCCAGGACTTAACTTCCTGCAGAGTTGGGATGTCATTTCCTATGAGTAGTATGTCATCCACATACAATACCAAAAAGCTAACTATACTCCCACTAGCCTTGATATATACACAAGATTCATCTTCACTCCTAGAAAAGCCAAACTCTTTGACTTTCTCATCAAAGCAAAGATTCCATCTGCGAGGTGCTTGCTTTAATCCATAAATGGATTTCTCAAGCTTACACACTCTATTAGGGTACTCTGTGTTGACAAAACCCTCTGGATGACTAATGTAAACATCCTCAGCCAACTTTCCATTAAGGAAAGTGGTTTTGACATCCATTTGCCATATTTCATAGTCATGAAATGCGGCTATGGCTAGCAGAACCCTAGTAGACTTAATCTTGGCCACTGGAGAAAAGGTCTCATCATAATCAACTCCCGGAGTTTGTGAGAAACCCTTTGCAACCAGTCGTGCCTTATAAGTGTGTACATTACCATCCATGTCGGTCTTCTTCTTGAAGATCCATTTGCACCCTACAGTCTTACGACCTGGTACATTCTCAACCAAGTTCCAAACTTGATTGTCATACATGGACTGTATCTCGCTGTCCATTGCCTCTTTCCACTTGGCTGACTCAGGGCCTGCCATGGCTTTCGCGTAACTGTTAGGTTCATCCAGCCCTACTAGTGTCTCATCACTAATAAGTGTATCACCTTCCGCAGTAATATGGAAGCCATAGTAATGCTCAGGTGCATTCCTAACTCTTGTGGAACGCCTCAGAGGTACAGACTCGTCAATTGGCTCAACAGGTGTTTCCTCCTCAAGTTGAGTGCTAGGGTTTGAAGTTCCTTCACCACTTGACTCTTAAATTTCTTCAAGGTCAACTTGCCTCCCACTGTTTCCTTGGCTTATGAAATCTCTTTCTCGAAAGAAAGCCCTCCTAGCTACAAAGACCACATTCTCACTAGGTCTGTAGAAGAGGTAACCAAAGGATTTATGTGGGTAGCCGATGAAAATACACTTCTCACTTCAAGGTTCAAGCTTATCATGAGTGTCGCGTCTCACGAAAGCCTTGCAACCCCAAATCTTGATGTGGTCTAGTTTGGGTACTTTACCAGTCCACATCTCATGAGGAGTTTTGGCAACTTTCTTTGTAGGGACTAGATTAAGGATATGGGCGGCAGTCTCTAAGGCATACCCCCAAAATGAGATTGGTAGCGAAGCTCTACTCATCATGGAACGAACCATATCCAACAAGGTTCGATTACGCCTCTCAGCCACACCATTCAACTGCGGTGTCCTGGGAGGTGTCAATTGTGAGACAATCCCACATTCCCTAAGATAGTCGAGGAACTCTGAACTAAGATACTCACCACCTCGATCGGATCGAAGCATCTTGATGTTCCTGCCCAATTGATTCTCGACTTCCTGTTTAAACTCTTTAAACCTTTCAAAAGTCTCTGACTTATGCTTGATTAAGTAGACATATCCATATCTACTGTAATCATCAGTAAAAGTCAAATAATAACGATTAGCATCCCTTGTGACATGTTTGAAGGGTCCACACACATCCGTGTCTACAAGATCCAACAAACCTTCACCCCTCTCACAAGAACCAGTGAAGGGAGACTTTGTCATTTTTCCAAGTAAGCATGATTCGCAACTATCATCTGACTTTAGGTCAAATGATTCCAAGACTCCATCCTTATGGAGTTGGCCTATGCGTTTCTTGCTTATATGTCCAAGACGACAATGGCACAATGATGCTTTATCCAAGTTATTATCATTAACAGAATCGATACAAAATACATTATTTCCTAAGTGATCTACAACAGATACATTTTCATACACACCATCACAAGGTAATGCTTTAAAATAAAGAACATTATTAAAGAAAGCATTAATCGAACCAACTTCATTATCAAATGAAAAGGTAAAACCTTTTATATACAATGCATGAAAGGAAATAATATTTCTTGCCATTTCTGGCGAGTAACAACATTTATTCAAATCTAAACTAAACCCACTACTTAGCGATAAAGTATAAACTCCAATCTTGGTGACAGTGAAGCTTTCCTATTCCCCATGATCAAGTTTATTCTTCCATGCTCCACATTCTCACTTCTTCTTAGTCCCTGCAAATCAGAACAGATATGAATACCGCAACCGGTATCAAGGACCCAAGAGTTAGAATAGGGTGAGTTATTAGATAAGATAGTGTAAATACCTGCATGGTTGGGTTTAACTTTCCCATCCTTTACATCTTGCTGGTACTTTGGGCAGTTCCGCTTCCAATGTGCCTTTTCATGGCAATAGAAGCATTCAGCCTCTTTTGGGTCAGCAGAAGGAGTGACGAAACCTTTCTTGGTTCCATTTGAAGATGAGCCTTCAAGGGTCTTACCCTTGGTACCCTTCGAGGGGCTCTTCCTCTTCTTACTCTTCCCTTTCCCAATTGCCAAGACAGGGGCGGAGTTGGTAGGAGTAGGAGTAACAACCAACTTACCCTTACGACCACTTTCCGTGGTCTTTAGGAGTCCTTGAAGTTTGCTGAGTGTGACCTCTTCCTTATTCGTGTGATATGTCATGCGGAATTAATCATAGCACGAGGGTAAGGAGTGCAAAATGATATCTATTGCAAGCTCCTCAGGGAAGTTCACATTAAGCTTCAGCAAACGGTCCACAAGTCTTTGCATTTTCTTGCATGTGGCCCGTGATGGATTCACCATCCTTCATTCGAGTTGTTATCATGGAGGAGATGATTTCATACCTCTCTTGTCGTGCACTTTGATGGTATCTTTCCATCAAGTCTTGGTGCATTTCAAAAGGGTAGAAGTCCTCATAGGACTTTTGGAGTTCTGCTGTCATGGTGGCCATCATGATGCATGCCACTTTGGTGGCATCCCTTTCATGTTCCTGGAAGTCAGCGATCTCCTGAGGAGTTGCAGTGGTCTCATCAATCTCTTTAAGCTCCTTATCGAGGACATATTCCTTGTCCTCGTAGCGGGTAATCATCCTGATGTTTCTGATCCATTCATTGAAGTTGGATCCATCAAAAGTGACTTTCCCACACAAGTTCATAAGGGTAAAGGAGCCATTAGGATTAGCGCCAGAAGCAGGATTGTTTGAAGACATCTGAGCAAGAAGAAAAACAAGCTTAGTTTAGATATAAATATAGTCCTTAATAAAACACCCAAATGTGATATTAAGGCTAGGACCCAATCACAATATATTATACTTAGAAGAGGTATGCCGTAATCTAAGTAATAACATATTTGAAAGGTAGGTGAATGACGATTCACCAATTTCCACCAAAAATGAAATATTAATATATTAAGTTTTTTTAATTTGGTTCTTAGAAATTCCTAGATTCTTTTGAGATTCAATGAACTTTTCAAAGGCATGTTTCAATCTCGAGTGTGCCCTCCAAGTTTTGTGACTGGGATACCGAGGATCACAAAACGAGGTGTGAAGTAACCATGCAAATCACTTGGTACACTCAATGTTTATTACTCAATAGATGTGCCGGTTAACCACACGAGCTCCACCGACCTATAATAAACTTTAAGTCACCCTTTACCTACCTTGTTAAGTCCAAGTTAGTGTGCCGGTTTGTAACATCCCGATTTTAATGGGGTAATTAAATAGTAAAGCAGGAGTCCCGGGAAGTAATTTTATTATTGTTGTATTTTATTATAGCCCAAAAATCGAATGATAATTGGAGGAGTGTTGGTTCGAGAAGCTAAATGTCAATATTTGAACCTCTGGGGGCTTAATATAAAAGAAATTATGGAAGTGGGGGTTAAAAAGTAAATATTGGACTTGATTAGTAAGGATTTTCCGAAGGAGGGGTCGAAATAGTAAATTAGGTATCAGTTTTGAAAGAAATATGGCAAGGAGGGACCATTTGTGTTATTATGGGAAAAATTGGTGATAACCGGGTATAAAGCTTCGCTATTGTTTAAACCCTAAACCTAACACTTCTTTCACCAGCCGCAACCATCCTTATGCCCCCTCCATTCGGCTGTCACCTTCTCAATGACCACCTCCGGTCGTTGTTGCCTTGCCAAACCCGACCACCACCATAACTTGTTGTCGCGCGTCGTGAACGGAATAGGAGAACCACCGAAGACCGTTGGAACCGTGCCCGCCGACGTCAGCTTAGGACGTCGGGACCATTGCGGTGGCAATGACGCTGTGAACGGGTCCACTCGATTGCCCCACTGCCACCCTCCGTGTCTTCTCTCTCTCTTCTCTGTTCCTTTGCTGTTGTGGCTGTCGATTCGAAGCAACCATCGACGCTGGGGAAGGTTCTGCCACCAAAGGTCGTCGCTGCTGCCATCGTTGCACGCCACCATCGCCGTTTGGGTCACCAGACGGGGTCGTTGGGCTCGTCTTAGTCAAGAAGAGCGCGTGTGTGCGTTTGGGTGGCTGGTGTGGGTAGCTATGAGCTTGGAAACGAAAAGAGACCACTGCCATCACCTTATGGTGGTGGATACCATCGTGAATCAGCTGATGTCGCTGCCAAACGCCACTAGGAGGGTGGCTAAATCCAAGTGCAAGCAAGTAATGTATGTGTGTTTATTTCTATTGAAGTGTGTGTTGTGTGTGTAGTTTATTTGGTTGGAAAACCAAGAACCGCCACCGCCACCATGTGTGTGTTGATGTAGTTAGTGTGTGTATATTCTTGGTTAAGGTATTGTAACTTGTAACTAGCAAAAATATAATAAAACAAAAACCCAAAACACCACCGTAGGGTGGTGGTCGCCGCCTCCTGCCGCCACCAGCCGCCATGTCGGGTGGCGGTGTGTTTTGATCTCGTTTGGACCTCGTTTGGGGGTGTTTGGATAATGTGGAATCAAGGAAACCCTAGTGGGCCCAATAAGGCCCAAAGTGACCTAAAAGCCCAATCGAGGGACTAATGGGCTCGTATTGGGTTGGGAAACCCTAATTAGGGTTTGGGAAAAAGCCTAATGCTAATAAAACCCTAATTGTGTGAATTTATCGGAGCACACACGAGATTATTTAGTAACTTGAAATATTAAATAATAATTATTGGCAAATTAACCTAAGGCAATATTGGAATTAATGGATTAAGTCCTTAGTGAGTTAAGTCCTTAATGGGTTACGTAAGAAACACTTAACCCTAATCATCATTTCATGGATTAAGTCCTCACTGAAGGGTTTTGAGCATTCTAACACTTCCTAAGTGTACATGCAACCCTAATAAACCTTGGATCTATGTTTGTCTAAAATTCATGCAAGATGATTTCCAAGGTTCATAATCCTATCTAGCATACATGGGGAACACTTTAACTTAAATGTAAGATAGAATAACATACCTTGTTGTTGATTTTGATTCCTTAAAACCTTGTGAGCCTAGCACCCCAAGTGTGATGCCTCAAATGCTTCACACTGTTGGGTTATGAGCATTCTAACACTCCTAAGTGTACATGCAACCCTAAATACCTTGGATCTATGTTTTCTCTATTATACATACAATTATGAACATCCAAGGTATTATCCTAATCTAGCATACAAAATAATAAATATAACAAGATAGAATACATACCTCTTTGATGTAGAATGTCTTCATGAAGCTTGAGTGCCTAGTGCCCCAAGTGTGACACCTCAAATGGTTCACACAACACCAAATACACTTGGAATAACTTGAGAGAAACTTGAACACTCCTTGAAATCGTCTAGCCCTCACACTCACACATTAGTCCACAATTTCTCTAGCCATGGGATTCTTTTATATTGTGGCTATTAGGGTTACACCATGTAACTCATAACTTTACCCATTCCTTATGCTCCATGGATTTTAACCTCCATGGAGTATCCATGGGTCACCCCATGGAATTAGTCCAACATAAGGAATCTTGGATCACAAGCCCACATATATAAGAATGAATGATTTACACAATCAACCTATATATTTAATTAGTCTCCTTTTGATCACTTAATTAATTCCAAATTAATTCTTGATCAATACTAATTAAATAACCATATTAATATATTAGAACTTATAATATATTAACCAACCTTAAGTGTTATTTCTCTCATTATAGTCTATCCAAATGCATGATGCCATGCAACCCAAATGGACCATGCCGGGTCGGGTCAAGTCTTACCAATTATAGTTATGGACTTAGACATTAATTCAATAGTCTCCCACTTGGATAAGTCTAAAACTATTATTGCGTATGACTTCAGGAACCGATCAGCAATCGTAGCTCTCAAAAGCTTCTGTCGAACTCTGACCTTGTCGATGAACTCAGACCTTTGTCAATGACTTGTCCATTAGATAAGGGATCATATATTCCTCCATTTTAGATATCATATGGACTGAGACATGGATTATCAATCATTCTCTCTGTCCATTTGTTGTTTCCCGATTTCCGATTCATGATGACTGACTGATTGAACAAATCAAATCAGTCCTGGCTTGGCCAAGCACTCACATGTATCATCTTTAAATCATCGAGGGGCCCACAGATATCGCTTTTATCCCGAAGGTAAAAGGAATGGATAAACTTCGAATCATATGGCTTGTTCTACTACTTGTTGAATCATACACAAAGGCACGTTTTATAACATCGAGTTACCAATGCGTTTTCGTGCAATCAATGTATAACCAACTAATAGTAACAACTCATATCTCTAGGTTTGAAGAATATAAGATATTATCGTCTCATGATCACTCGTGATAAAATCCATGAAGTGATTCAAATGAGCGCGGGTTGAATCTAATACTCAGAACTTATGAGCACTCATGAGTGTTGTAGCACCACTTTGTCCACCAACTTGGACCTCTACAAACCAACCCATGACAGTCTTGATTCTTATCTACTTCCAACATATGACCGACTGTGGATGGTTTGAATAACTTAATCATTCAGGAAGAGCGAGTTAGTTATTCTGGAAGTAAAAACATGCAAAGTGAAACACAAGAATAAATTAATCAAATATGGTATCAAACCCTATGAATATAAATAAACACTTTTATTTATCACCATAATGATTACTCATTATTCATTGTTTTGGTTTTATCAACTTTATACTTGAATTTAAAACAATAGTTGTCCCATGCTCCAAGCATGTACACTATGTTTTCTAAACACTAGTCATGCCATACACCAAGTATGCATACTATGTTTGTCTATGATCTTTACTTTGTAAAATAGATCAATTGAACATCACTCCAATGATCCTCTTTTCACAGTCCCAAATCCTTACTGCAAATGCAAGAATTCCAAATTCATGCCATTTACTGAAATCTGTTAGATTCTAAACTTATATGCATTGATCCTCTTAATGATTATGCACGAAGTCAGAAAGACTTGAAAACAATCATTACAGAGCATTCCAAAGGAGATCAGCTCCTTGGAAACATCCTTCTTTCATTAAGTTTCCTAATCTTACACAGATTGAATAATTTTTAACTTTGAAACATTTCCATATTCCATTTTGACTATCACTTCTGAACAAGAGTTGCCTCCTTACAGATTATGTCAATATGGTCCTTCCAGAATTAACATTATACTTCCAACTGTCCTTGAGCAACCAATCTTTGGTAAACCTTAGATTGTCCTTGACAATTGCTTAATCATTTTAGTCATATCCAATTCTAGACCTTTTCCCTTCATAATGCCCCAGGCATTTGGAAAATTTTAGAAAGGATGAATATAGCACATGTAATCGATCCTATATCCGAAGCATATGGGACACGATTCATGATGTCTCACATAAAGACTAAACCAGTCTTTTGCTATAATATTTCCATTTCAATTTGCCAAGTTCTCAAAATTCAGATTATGAAAAGGGATGACATAATCATAATCGAATTTTAGAACGCAAATAATGGACCCATATATAGAATTTTCTTATGTTGAGCCATTCCAACATGAAATTCATATATATATCCTTGATTAAATACGATTAAAATCTCAATCTAAGCTTTTAGAATTGAAATGAAGTATAATTTCCTCTCCCTTAATTATAGCAAAACAACTTTTTCAACCCCTGCAACCTCACGAATTGAAACTTTTGTTTTCTATAATTAACATTGCTAACTTGCAACCTTTGTCATAATTATCATGCTCCCACTAACATAATGATTATTAGCATAACACTTATGCTCCCACTAGCTTTGACATGTACTCAGAAATCAGCTGACTTTCTTACCAAAGTTCAGATTTCTGATACTAGATTGTTTTGATAAAACTTTATCAAAATCATACACCTCTCTTAGATAGCTCACATGTGTGTCTAAACAATTTTAGAACTATGAAAAGGGATGCCGTAATCATAGTCTCAATTTTTTAGACCTTTGCCACTTCTCACAAGTCCATGTTAGTGTGCCGGTAAACCACACACGCTCCACTAACGACTTTGAGAATGCAAATATCACAATTGCTATTTGGCTAAAATCTACTTAGTGAAAGTGTTTCCTCACCATCATTTTCATGAATCGGAGAGAAACCTTATGACACTTAGATTTAATAGTGTATGTGTTCTTATCCATGTGAATTTGTCAAAACCATAATCACAAGACAAGGTTAGTGACAAATCCAAACTCATATTGATTAAACTTGTGCAATCTTAAATTCTTGCCATTTGGCAGCTTAGGTGCCTGCCATTGCTTCCAAGTAGTTGTGCAACCAATTGAGAACTCTCAGAACTCCTATGCAAAGCTAACTTGAATAGGCACAAAAATTTCAACACGATAGGTTATAAACCTCAAGTCGTGTGATAGTGAAGGACTTTAGGTTTTATTCTTGATTAAGTCTTGAAACTTTCAATAACTTTAAAACTCCCACTGTCCTCTTGACATATAAGACTCCCTTGTCAAATATTCAAGAGATAGTGCGGATTCTTTATCAAGACTAACACTTTACACAATTGGCCTAAGTTGGTCTCTGTTTTATCCAAAACATCACAACTTACCAATTTCAAATGTACAAGAGTAGATAACCTTTTACTCTTACATTTGACTAGTGTTAACAAACCCTCTTTAAGATATGTCACTCAAGTTACAATCTTGGAGTATGACTCTAAGAATTGTTTTGGAATGAAGTATGACTCATCTTTTTGATTTAACCATTTCAACAATTCATGACTCCTCTTCTTAGTCATAAGAATGCACTAAGATGACTTTAGAGGACCAATTGTGATATGGTATCTTAATCATTAAGATGATCATAAACATGATACTAAAGTACTCTCCCATCTTTTTAGATTTGAGAAACTTTTATCTTTCTGCCATACTTTGATTCTTCTTATTCGTTCTGTCTCACATTGAAACTTCTCCAATGCTACAGACTTATACTTAAACTTATAAGTATAACCATATTTACTGAACTTAAGTAAATCATGACGAATAGTCTTCGTGATCTTTTGTGGTGGACTTGACCAGTACACAAGAATGTGTACTCGATCCCTTAGTCCTTTCCTTATTCACATAAGGAATTAGTCTTAATTTTCCAAGCTGAAAGTTCTCATTCATCATACTATACAACTTGCATGATTCCAAGTTTCAGTCCAATTGAACCTTGGGTGATGAGAATCTTTCCTTATTTGGTAATATTAGACACTACCACAACCGAAAGAATCAAATCCATTTTTCCAATATTGCTATCAATGGAATCTTATAAGCAACAACTTTTCACAAATGCCATTGTAAGGATACTTAAAATAAATAAAATCAAAACCTTTTTCTTTTATTTTAAAACTTTGCGGAAAAACTTATCCTTACAATCCATATGAAAACCTTGTTGTTATCTATTCCTAAGCAATATAAATATCATAACTCTTAAGTAATAGCCCAAAATTCTGATCACCGAACCATGCGATTGAAATCCATCTTCGCGATCAGAATCAGCATGTACTTAATAGAGTTAGACAATGGACTTTACCTGAAGTAGAGCCAAACTTATTGACTTTAACATCCTTAGGTAAATTTGGCAGCTTCGTAACCAATGCCCCTTCCTTTGGCAATAGTTACCTATGAACCCTTGATAATGGGACTATCTCAGACTTCGCCTCTCTCTTTACCATTGGGTCAACCGAGTTGACTATGGCCGATCCCTTTCCATTGGGAAGAGAGAGCTTTACTGGATATCCAATGTCATCATTGTCAATGTCCATAGCGTTTTAGGAAGTTGATCTTAGCAAATAGATAAGATCATTAAGGGTCTTGTCTTAGTCTGTTTCATAGGATTCCCAAAAGAACTCACTATGTTACTTAGAAAGTAGTTGAGCCACCAACTTTCTCAAGACTTTGACACCCAACTCTCCCGGCTTGTCAATATGTGACTACATCTCCAAGATGTGATCACACCTAGACCTTGACTTGCCAATAGGGCTTGAGTGACCTTAAACTTTTAGGAACTTATGGGTTAGGGAGAATAATTGGAGGAGTTGAAAGAAGTATGATATCCATGGGACATCATCTTCATTTAGGAAAGCTTGTTTCAAGAGATTTGGGAAGATCATAAATGTCTAGACCAAACATCTTTTTGGGAGATATTCAAGATGGTTGATTTAAAGTCCTTAATATGACACCCAATATGAAATATTAAGGCTAGGACCCAACAAACTATTTTATAACTTAGAAGAGGGATGCCGTAATCCAAGCTATAAAATATTTGAAGGTAGCTGAATGACGATTCACCAATTTCCACCATGAAAAACGAAATAATTTATTAGGTTTTAATTGGATTTGAAAGTCCTAGATCTTTGAGATTCATTGAACTGTTCAAAGGCATGTTTCAATCTCGAGTGTGCCCTTCAGGTTTTGTGACTGGGATGTCGAGGATCACAAAACAAGGTGTGAATAACCATGCAAATATACTTGGTACCCTTAATATTTACCCCTTAATCAGTGTGCCGGTTAACCACACACGCTCCACCGATACTATGATAAATATTAAGTTACCCTTTGCCTACCTTGTTAAGTCCAGGTTAGTGTGCCGGTTAACCACACACGCTCCACTAACGACTTAAGCAAAGTGCAAAGTGTAATTTCATGGGTTAGCACCAAATTCACATTTTCCTAAGTAACTAAGATTGGGTATTAATAAGAGTTTAGTTACTTAGTATTTATCATTAATACTTTTAATGAAAGGAGAATTATAGTCCTTGTCCAACCCGTTCGGCTAACGACCCTCCACCAGTCAAGGAAGCGGTGGGTGAGAGTGGACACCCATTAAACTGCCATTTTATAGGCAGTAACCTTATACCCCCCTTATAGACCGGCTTCATGAATGAGGCCTACTAACGGTAAGACTGACTTTACTCTTATACATATATATAAATATTATTAACTTATAATATTATAAAGTATAAGGGTTGAATTTTAACTTTTAAAATTCTAAGGGCTAACTTGGAATTAAAGTATTCGTAAGTGAAAACTTTTCAAATTCCAAAACTTGAGGGCAAGTTTTGAAACTATTCAAAACTAATTAATTCCATAACTTATGAGTTTAAAGTAGTTTTAATTAAAAAAAAAAAAAAAAACTCTTCAAGTTCCATATCTTGAGGACAAGTTATGGAAGACTTTAAACTAATTAATAAAAAAAAATAACTTTTTTTTATTGTAACTTATGGAACTAATTAAGGTTACACTTTTTTTTTAATTTAATGAAGAGACTCTTGAACCTCCATAACTTGAGGACAAGTTATGGAGTCATAAAACCATTTAATTAGAACTAGACTCTTCATTTTGTAACCTTTGCCAACTTTTATGAGTTTTATGATTCTTAAATGTGACTTTTCATATAACTTGAGGACAAGTTACAAAAACACACTTTGGAATCAACTCTTAGATTAAAATGGATTGAAAACAACTATTTCACACAACTTTTCTATTAATCTAAGAACCTCATAAGAACAAGATAATTCAAATAATCAATCTTCAAGAAATTAGCATGAACATACAAACTAATACAAATCTTGAAATTATGACAATTATCTTAGAAATTGGATTAGCATGAACATTACCACATCAAAAACAAGTTTATAAGTCCAAAAACATCTTAGGGTAATGTTCATAGTCCAATTCCAGCCAAAACAATCGAATATATGCATCCAACTCGATTTTTCAGCTACTTTTGCAAGTATAACAAGAAAACAAACCTGTCTCTGATACCACTGGTGGGTTATGAGCATTCTAACACTCCTAAGTGTACATGCAACCCTAAATACCTTGGATCTATGTTTTCTCTATTATACATACAATTATGAACATCCAAGGTATTATCCTAATCTAGCATACAAAATAATAAATATAACAAGATAGAATACATACCTCTTTGATGTAGAATGTCTTCATGAAGCTTGAGTGCCTAGTGCCCTAAGTGTGACACCTCAAATGGTTCACACAACACCAAATACACTTGGAATAACTTGAGAGAAACTTGAACACTCCTTGAAATCGTCTAGCCCTCACACTCACACATTAGTCCACAATTTCTTTAGCCATGGGATTCTTTTATATGGTGGCTATTAGGGTTACACCATGTAACTCATAACTTTACCCATTCCTTATGCTCCATGGATTTTAACCTCCATGGAGTATCCATGGGTCACCCCATGGACTTAGTCCAACATAAGGAATCTTGGATCACAAGCCCACATATATAAGAATGAATGATTTACACAATCAACCCATATATTTAATTAGTCTCCTTTTGATCACTTAATTAATTCCAAATTAATTCTTGATCAATACTAATTAAATAACCTTATTAATATATTAGAACTTATAATATATTAACCAACCTTAAGTGTTATTTCTCTCATTATAGTCTATCCAAATGCATGATGCCATGCAACCCAAATGGACCATACCGGGTCGGGTCAAGTCTTACCAATTATAGTTATGGACTTAGACATTAATCCAACACACACAACACCAAATGCTATGGAGTAAACTTGGAGAGAATGTATAACACTCTAAAATCGGCTCTAGCCCTCCTGTTCTACTTAGTGTAGCCGATTTTGGGAGATATCACATGGTTTATATAGTGTGTTGCATTAGGTAAACCCTAATGTAACATGACTCTTCATTTCCATGATCCATGGATTAACTCCATGGAGTATCCTATGGGTGGAACCAACCTTGATAATCCATGGAGCCTCTTAGCCCACTATATAAGTTATGGATGATTTACATAATCAACCCATATATTTAATTAGTTATCTTTTGATCACTTAATTAATTCTAAATTAATTCTTGATCAAACTAATTAAATAATATTATTAATATATTAGAACTTATAATATATTAATAAACCATAAGTGTTATTTCTCTCATTTAGTTTATCCAATGCATGGTGCCATGCAACTCAAATGGACCATGCCCGGTCGGGTCAAGTATATACCAGAAATAGTTATGGACTTAGAAACCTTATCCAACAGTAAATCCTCCGGGTACTCTCGCACTACCGATACGTCATCGACTATTTCCTTACCCTTATCCCGGGTATCCATGACATAGGCGACATAACCCACGCCACCCTGCTGAAGATAGTGCCTCGCTCTCGCTGTTGAGCATAGAGTCAATCCACTCTACTGCCTCTCTCCCTGAATCACTAACCCTCCTGCACTAGGAGTCCGAATCCTCACTAGCTGCTGCTCACAGTCCATCACTGCCCCATTGGGGCTCAACCAATCCTTACCCACTATAACCTTCTTCCCTCGTAGGGGAATAGGAACCAAATCCACTGAAAACTGCCCATCGAATAATTATAGTATACAACCTCTGTGAACCCTCGCAACCCTAACGGTCCTTTCATCTGCTATCTGCGCATCAAGTGGGCAATCCAACTCCCCTGGAGGTCCTACGAATCGCTTCTTGAGCGTGAGCGACAGAAAAGATCAGGTGGCACCCAAATCAAACAGTACCAAGGCTGATATACCGTTCACTAAGAACGATCCTATGACAAACACATAAACATAAGAAATAATCAATACAAATAAAGAGATAAGGAGAAGATACATGCTCGTAATGACATCAGGAGCTACACGTGCCTCCTCTGCTGTCAACTGGAAGGATCTCTTCGCCACTGGTGCCTCTGCCCAGCCCTGACGGCCATCTGTAATCCTCAATGTAGCAGGGGCGGGTGCCGCCACCTTCCCTGCTGCTGCTAAACTCGGACACTAGGACCTCTTGTGGCCCCTCTGATTGCACTGAAAGCAAATCAGATCAGATAATGGTGTGGTAGTGGTGGTAGAAGCAGCAGTACAATCCCTGCTCACATGACAGTTCGGCCACATTTAAAGCAACCCAAACTACCGCCCCGCACGTCCCCTCGTGCGGCCTACCGCATTTGCTGCAACGGCCTCAACCCTGCTGGCCCTTCCCTCAGGAATATGTCTTGGGCTTCTTACCCGAACCCTCCACGCGAGACACCGACTACCGCTTCCTCTTCCTCTCCATCTCTAAATCAATCTCTCTCACGAGCCCTAACAATCATATCCTCTAGCGTCTTGCAGCTGGAGCGACTCACAAACTGGAGGATATCACTCTGCCACATCTCATGATACCAGGCCTTCTTCATCTCCTCGTCCGCCACGTACTGCGGAACGAGAAGGGCCCTCTCCCTAAACTTGGTGGTGATCTCCGCCACAGTCACTGTCGTCTGCTCAAGATCCTGGAAATCCCTAGCTAGCTATTGCACCTCAATCACAGGTAAAAAACTTGGCCCTGAATCTGGCCGAAAAATCACTCCAGGTCATCGCATCCAAAACCACATCATCCCTAATGGCTCGTCCGACCTGCTCCCACCAATCACGTGCCCTGTCCTTCAGAAGACAGGATGCAAGTCGAACCTTGTACCCCTCGGGACATCTGCTAGTGCGGAATGCGTTGACGACATCCACCAACCATCTGGTACTTGCAATGGGGTCCCGAGCCCCATGATTATCGGGAGCTCCACAAGCCCAAAACTCCCTAAATGTCAGTGAGCGTGCCCCTAGCATGGCCGCCATCTCGGTGCGGAATGCACCCAACCTCTCATCAAGTATCTCCAAGATGCCCTCCTTGACCGATCGAAAAATCACAGGAGTTTGGTCTAGAATGTTGTGTGTGATCTCAGACGAGATGAACTCCCTCGTCTTCTCTTTCAGTTGCCCGACTCCAGAGCCCGAGCCTGATCCCTCACCAGCGCCTGAACTGCCGCCTGGCCTAGTGTATAGTGTCAGCATACTGAAAATACACCATAACAAACATCAGTATACTCATCATAACTTGAGGGATCTCACATACTACAAATTTCCTGGATTCATCTCAGCCTTCCTTGATTCGAGTACGAATCCTCTGCTTTCAGTAGTACGGGCCCATACTACCTTCCACATCTATCCGTACTTTCCTCAAGAACTGCCTTGACTCCACCAAGTCCCTTCTACTACTACTGCTGATCTCATGCTAATCTCATCCTAGGCTTGCCCTAGGAAAATCACCAACCCACTCTCCGCCATCATCTGCATAAGAAGTCCCTGCCATCTCTCCCTAACTAGCTTGTGAATACCATTACATATCATTAAGACTAGATAATTCTTCGAATGAGAGGTTCTACCCTACAATGGTTGGACTCAGACAAGAGCTGCAAAATAGAGCTAAACCTAACCTTCTGAAATTATTTAGTCCTCGCAATATGTAACTTAGCATATTCGTTTACCAGTTAGTAAAATATAATTAGAACTCCTAAAAGCACAAAGCAAGCAGTATTCGAGCATTAACTACACATAATCAAGTATATCCTAATCACGCCATCACTGACTAATCTGTACTAGCATGCAGTTCTCATAAAGCTGATACACATATAACAGGCACATAAGGCATCCTTCCTAGATCCTTAGTCCTAATCTAGCATCAATTCTCATAAACATATCATAACATAAACTTGTATGGGTAATTTGGGAGTACTTACTTGAGCTCGACTGATTGCATGCACCATACCCTTTTCTCTTTTCAAAATTCTTTTCTCTATTCATATCTATTTTTATAAAAATGATTTTCTTTAGAAAAATTTTCATACCAATTCCTTAGTTTGAGTTCAAACACACACGAGAGCGTATCCGAATCCCTAAAACCAAGGCTCTAATACCAACTTGAAACATCCCAAAAATACGGTCCAAAAATTTATTTTTAAAATCATTTAAAAAAACCATAATGCATCAACATCATAATAAAATCACAAGTCATGTATCCAAAACATCATATCCAAATATTGTATCAAAACCATGTATCAAAATACCAGAGTCTAAAACATCCCAGGCTGTAAACTGTGGTGTGTGTCATGCAGTCATCCCGTGCTCTTCCCCTTGCTAGTGGATGTACGTGAAACCAAAACTGAAAATTGTAAGCACAAAGCTTAGTGAGTCTCCCCAAACTACCACATACCACATAACATGCAACTAGGAGATACGGGCCCCGCCCACACTCTGCTGGCAATGAGATACGGGCCCCGCCCACACTCAACTACTAAACATACATACAAGTATCATACAGACAATAAGTATAGCTAAATCTATCAATTAGTCTTATATCCATAATCAAACTAAGCTATGAGATACGGGCCTCGCCCACACTCAACTAACTGGGATATACGGGCCTCGCGCACACTCGACTACTAAACATGCATATACGGGCTAGCCTTTTAGCCTTAGACCCGTCCTACTGGAGGAAAACTCACCTCTCAAACTGGCTGCGGGAATCTCGTGTGAGGAATCTCTAGTGGCTACTCCAACGACTCCCCGGCTATCACAATAAACACTTAGTCAAAAACTGTGAATCATTCTAAGGGTAAAATGACCATTTTACCCCTGATCTAATTTGGATCATGACCCAAGCCCAATTCCTTCTAATCTTTCTAAACTCACTAATGGCCCACTATGGCCTACTAATGGCCCACTAAGGCCCACTAATGGACCAATTTTATAAATTGGGCCCAACACCTCAAATGGGCTTTCCCCCTAAGCCTAAACATGTCCTTGGTCCATTATCTTACTTCTGATGGCCCATTTCGACCCAACATCTGCTAAGCCCAAAGATTGGCCCAAACCAAGGCCTAAATGTCGCAAAGCCCATAATCTGAGAGTACGCTGAGCGTACTCCTCTGTACGCTACGCGTACATCTTGCATGGCTTATACGCTGCACGTACTGGCATATACGCCCAACGTACTACTCTGTTAATCCATTTTATTAAAAAGTCCTTAATCGCTTAAGACACTAAGTCCAAACTACAGATCTGAGTCCAAAAACCCGTCTTAACCCATAAAGTCGTTTACTTGGTGGCTTGCAACCCACCAAGTGAGAGCAAACTTCGAAAATAGCTACCAACTTCATGGAAATGACTCCAAACTCATGCATGGTCATAAAAGAACCTTAAAGATCGAAGCTTTACTTCTTAGGGACATGAATATCACTAAGAGTGGCACCTCTTGGCCTAGAAATGAACTTGAGTCATAAAGGTCCATTCTTGGAACTAAAAAGACTCCAAAACAACACTACACTAGATCTAAGAATTCAAAAAGAAAGTTGAAAGCTTTATACCTCCAATGAGTCCCAAAAGCTGATGTTATCCTGGATCTATGAGCTCAAGATACTCAAGTTCCTCTTCAGTATCCTCTCCTTCCTTCTTACATGCTTCAAATCTCCAAACAAGCTTCACAAAGCCAAAACACAGACAAGAATGAGAAATGGAGGCTATCTAGGGTTTCTGAGAATGAGGGGCTGGTAAGGAGACTAGGGTTTGAGTCATAATGTGGTATTTATATGGCTTAAACCCTAAAAATTAGGGGTTTGGAATCTGCTCACGTACACTGCGCGTACTCCTTGGTACGCTGCGCGTACGTGCATGCGCCCCCACATCCGATGCTTCTCTACACCCTGCGTACACCAAGGCTACGGCCAGCGTACGTCTTATGGGCAGCCCAAGTCTTCGGTCCACTTACTAAAAGTCCACTAAATTAGTCCTTCTAATAACACTTAGCCCAACAATTAATTAAGAAATATTTAATAATTATTACCTCAAGTGACAGTCGTTACATCTTCCTAAGTACTTTAAGAATGGCCTTATAGTCATCTAATGACTTTCCCATGTATCTTTTTGGTATTTTATGATATGTTCATAGCATGATCATACCCATAGTCTTGTGCATAATATGGCATAACTGATGGATTCATTTGTCAAAGAAAATAGAATATAAATCATTTTATCTAGCTCAAACTTATGTGTTAGGTCCTTTTGAGGCAAGCTGAATATTGTGTCATGTGGCAATGTCAAGAGTCCTCTAAAGGAATCTTGTATCTTGATCTCTTTTAAGATATTATCAACATATACATAAAGATTTAAACTTTTAACATTCATCTTTATCTATCTCAATAGATTTGACATTCCAAGAATGTATTTTGTCACTCCTAAGTCTTTTATTTTAGAAATACTGATCTTCGAGTCAAGGCAAAACTGCTTTGCATAGTCCTAATGTAAGTTCTCATGATTAAGTATCAATATGATTCCACTAGTTTTTAGTTAACACACATGTTATCTTCAATTTGATATAAAAACATACTTTGGGTTTTCATATTAAAATAACGATTCCAACCTTGATATGTTTGCTTTATATCCACAAACGGATCTTAAGGCCTACACATGTTGTTAAGATAACTTGGATTAACAAAACCTCCAGGCTAAGCTATATAGACATATCCAAGTAGGTGTCTATTAAACAAAGCTTGTTTTCTTGAAATCTATTTGTCAAATCTCATAACTATAATATATGGTTATGGTAAATTATATCCTTGTTCTTCTAATCATAGCTTTTTGAAAAAAGGTTTAGTCATAGTCAATGACATGAGTATGAGTGAAGCCTTTTATAACAAGTTTTACTTAATGTGTATAAATCTTCATGTATGTATTCTTTCTAAAATAGTCACTCCTTCTAGTCTTACTACAGAGAGGAAGATTAATCAAGTCCATACTTGATTATTATACGTGGACTACATCTCAGTGTTCATGACTCTAAGTCATTTATCAAGTTCAAAGTGTAATATAGCATTTTGGTAGTTGATAGATTTACAAAAATTATCAAGAAAACTAATCAACGAGAGATTCCATATTTCTCATTTTATAGATGATTTGTACCATATATGCGAACAATTTGTGTTTATAAATAACTATTATTCATGTTTAATAGTTTTTCCTTAAAACTAGTGTAAGCGCTTGCTACGTCAAACTATCACTACTAGAAAAACAGTCTTTTACGACGCACAATACGTGTCGTAAAATGCTCAGACGACGCGCAAATACGCATCAAGGAAGGCCCTGTCATATCGACAGATGACATGCTTTTGCGTGTCGTAACTTTACGACGCGCGTTTACGACGCGCAATGCGTGTCAAGAAAGGCCCTGTCATAAAGAAGATGACACGCATTCGCGTGTCGTAAAATGATGCATATTTATGACTTGCATTGCGTATCATTAAAGCCCATGTCATAAAGAAAGACGACACACATTTTTGCGTGTCATAAAGTTTAAATGTTTTAAAAAATATATATATTTTTTTGTAAATTTACTAATTTTCAAATTACATCACACATTTAATGTCTCATAATATAAAAGAATTTTTCATACACAAAAAATAAAATAAATTGCACAAATTATAATATGTCATACAAATAATCAGTCAAATGTTAAACAAAAACAATACATTGCTAACATGGCTTATACATTCCTATAAAACTAACAACCCTCGGTCACCTTGATCTAGATCGAGGTCTACTTGGATCGATGGCGACGATTGGATTTTAGATACAAAACATGATTACTGACCTAAGACGTTGTGCAATGGGTGCATCTCATGCCCTATTTCCAGCAACCACCACACGTTTTAGTGTCTCAAGGGCTAGTATACTTCCTCCTTGCCATCCAATAACTTTCATTAACAATGGAACCACCTGTAATTTATTAAAAAAACAAGGTCAAAACTTAAAACTAAGTATGCCCTTGCTCCTTTTTTTCCCCTTAACATAGGTAAATAATGATGTCTATCTGGATAAAGCTTGTTCCTTTTCTAGACTATAAGAGGATTTTGATTGAGTCATTAAGTTGATTAAGTCAAAATGAAACAGATACTAACAGTTTTAACGAAGTACATGACCAAAATCAAAATGATCATAAAATATAAATAAATAAAAAGGCGAGAGACCTGAGTTGTCCATTAAGCAAATACAGATTACCTTTTGTTAGAAAGATGAGCAGTACCGACCCATTGCTCTTCGTAAACAACCACCCTCATGATTTGAATGTCCGAACCACCATCACTGAATTCTATAGTGTTTACAATACATAGTCTTTTGTGACACCCTTTAACTAGACACTAATTGATGATAGAAAATAGTTTAGTTTAAATTAGGGTTTCAAAACATGTTGAAACCACGAAAAAAAACTTACTTGCTCGAATTTAAAAGTTGGGGATAGGAAGTAATTGGAATCGTCAACTTCTCCAACATGTATGTCAACTTGTCACACCCCCAAACCGGAACGACGTAAACGTTCGGGGGCAGAGGACTTCATGTATAGTATCACAACAATTGAATAATAGTAATCAAAGCAACAACAACCATTGTATTAATAGTATAATATTTATATTATTTTCGAATCATAGACAACTGACTCCAAAAGTAAATAACAAGTAAAGACTCGAAGCTACTATGCTCCCTCTTCTTGAATCCGGTGCGTGTACCTGTCTAGTAGTGTCCTGAGAATACAAGTAGGTTTTGAAAGAGTATCGGCATAAAGCTGGTGAGTTCATAAGCGTTTTGTTTTGGAAAACAAGTTCTTTGTTCTTTGGAAAAGTGCGTTGTGTTTCTCCAGAAAACCTTATATTTTCTGATGTAATGAATGTTAAGTAAAATGATTCTTACTAGTTCCTCCTACGAGTACATAGTGTATACAAATCGTATACAATCCTGATCGAACAAACAATCGATTGTGTGGTTCTGCCCCAAGCCCACAACCAAACAAGGAACAGGAAGTGAGGCGGATACCACCCATTCCACTGGTTGTCAGATCTTCATGTATATAACCCTAAAGTATTCACTAGATACGTACAAATTTAGTTATATTGGTCCTTTGAATACTCAGTTGAAAGTGTTCCTCAAGAAAATCCAATATTTTCTTAAGGAAAGTATGATTAACCAATCCTTTTTATAATTACTTAGCTCATACTAGCTATGTAAAAAACCAATATCGAACAGACGATTGATTGTGTGGATCTGTCCTAAGTCCACAGTTAAACAAGTAACATGAAATGAGGCGGAAACCACACATTCCATGGTCTATCGAATATTCTTCATACATAGCCTGGATGTATAAACTAAGTAATTACAGAATTAACAATGAATGTTCATCAGTGAAATGATAAGCCGATTGGTTGTAGAGTATTGGTGTTTATCCTGGAAAATCCTATATTTTCCCTAAGTGTAAGTTATTGTCTTAACTGTTTCAAAACTGAAGAGTACAAGTATCTACCATACTTATGCTGTTTAAGCATTGTTCTGATTAAAAACCTTCGCTACCACCAGTGATGTATAGAATGTTCTGTATGAAAACCTTTGTATGAAAACCTTTGTATGAAAACCCTGGCTAGCACCAGTATGTATACTATGTTCTGTAAACTGAAAGTTTTGTTAATACCCTCCTGTGATCACTTAGTACATACAAGTTATAGAAATATAGATCGAAGAGACAGTCGATTGGGTGATACTGCCCTAAGTCCACAACAAACCAAGGAACAGGAAATGAGGCGGAGGTCACACAGCCCATTGCATGTCGGATGTTAATTTTCTATTACCCTGGTGTACATACTAAGTCGTCACATAGTTACTAACCCTGTTGACTGTTTGTTAGGTATATTATTACATGAACGAGTAGTTGTTTCCCTTGTGAGTTCTTATAACCATACTGATGGACGAATACCAATACGACATATTTCGGACGTCGAAACTGAAAAGACGTTTGTCACCCCCGGTTGACTGTAGCTAATAGTCAGGGTGCGAGATTTTCAGTCCCGTATAGATCTATACACAAACTCACGCTCTCCCTCCAGGAGACTCTGGTTCCTAAGAAGTCGTATCTCACACTGTAGTTCTCTCAACGAATCCACGAATAATACTATGAAAACCCCTTTTTGTTATTAACATGAATCCTTATAAAACAATATCTTTTATTTCATAATTCATAAGTTTGTTTCCTTCGTTATGAAAACTGTGTATGCATATCCTAACATGTTTTGTAAAACTGATTTCAAGTCTAGTTGTAACGATGTTTACCATGTTTAGTAAGTTCTATGTTCAATGTATGCTAATGATAGGAAAGTATATTAAACCAAATTATATTTTTGAACACAAGATTTCTTGTGCTTTTACTTGTATTCCCCCCTTAAAACATTAAAAACTCGGAAAATATAGGGGTATGAACTCACCTGATTGTGATTGATCTAGGAGGCAAGATAGATATAGGATGCTTGAGCTCACAAATGAAGTTCTGAAGCGCAGTTGGATCCTATAAGGCATATATTCACATATATGTGTATTCAATTAGTGTTTATAACTACTAACAAGTATAGGAAACCACCTAAGATTGTAGGAAACACCCTAAATGAAGTGTTAGGCTCACAAATGAAAGCTTGGAAGGGGTTTACGGCTACCCATGGATGGGTTTGCGGCCGTATAGAGTTCACGGCCTCATGAAGTTCACGGCCTCATAAGGTGTTCACGGCCCTTATAAATCTATGAAGGGTTCACGACCCTTATGAAGGGTTCACGGCCGTGATCCCTTCAAGTTCATGAAGATGGTGATGAATCATGAAGAATCAAGGCTAGGATCTAGTAATCATTCAAGTATAAAAAGTTTAAGGTTGAAATACTTACGTTTTTGGAGCTTTGGAGGGTTCACGGTCGAAGCTTTTTGAGAGAGAATGGGGGTGTTCACGGTTGGGAGGAGGAGAAATGAGAAGAAAATGAGGTCACACACATATATATATATAGGAGGTGGTTCACGGCCGTGAACAGGTTTACGGCCGTGAACAGGTTTACGGCCGTGAACACCTTGTGAGCGATCTTCTGGTTCGAATCTAGCCTCCCGATCTCGAGCTAACCCATCCTAGCCTCCATTCATACATTACACTAGGCTCAGAAACTCTCAAACAGACCCTTAACAGGGCTAAAAGGTGACATAAACAAGTCTGAATTTCATTGATCGAGATGACTTATAGATGGAGATTCCGGGTTGTCATATCATCCCCCCGATAGAGGGAATTTCGTCCCGAAATTCGGATTCCGAGTCGTTGGTTAAGGATAAGGAAATGAGGTGGGTACTTCGGTTCCTTTTAACCCTCACTTTCTTCAGTGAATTCAGATCTTCGCTGGGTGATTTAGCAGCTCATCACTGTTGCGTCTACTGTTCTAGCTTGTGAAGGGTGTGTAAGTTTGACTTGCTCGTCTATGTTCATCCAACTGGTAGGATTTCCATTTGTAGTCCTGAGCAGCTTTTGTCCTGAAGTTCATGGTAGGACTTATACCTGGTTCATCTATCATCGTCTTGCGTACACAAGTCGTATATAATTAAGATTGATAATACGGTCGGATGGGTGGCTCTGCCCCAGGTCCACAACCAGACAAGGAACAGGAGATATGATGGAAACACACATCCTAAGCCCGTAAAATCTTAATTATATACCACCTTCGTGTATACACTTAGCATTGATAGGATAACCGTATCCTTCCCTATCCTCTGTGCTTGAACTTGACTTGCTGCACGAGTGATATTTCAAAAAGGACAGCTGTGATCACTTAGGGGAGGTTACAGAAGGATACCGTACTCCTCGCCTGAGTACTTCGGAGGTTTGAAGCGAGAGACAATTCCGAGGTTCGCATCTAGTTTTTCGTTATGAGTGACGAGAGTTTTGTTATTCGGTCGGTTTAAGGCAAAGGGTATCCTCGGTGACATGTGGGTTTGGTATAACGTACACTCATCTAGACTAGGCGGAATGAAGTCGTCGGATCGCGCATTAAGTTAGTTCGGAAGGAGTGTTTGTTAGAACATTAGTGCATTTGCGTGTGTATGTCTCTAGTACTTTCTATTTTAACCTTGTTATTACTACTGCAAATGTTTTGTACAACATTACGTGTATACTAACTGAAAGATTGTTGTAGTGAAAGATACTTTAAATTATGATCCCTATCCAGTCTCTCTATAATCGCTTGGTGTCTACAAGTCATATATAATGAAGATTGATGTCACACCCCCGAACCGTCAGAACGGACGGCGGAAACGTCCGGGGGCGGGCGACGTCATGCGTAGTATCACAACAATCGTATCATAGCAATCAAAGTAAACACAACCATTAGATTAGAATATGAATATTTACATTTTTTTGAACATATAGTTTGTACATATCATTATATTCAAAAGTAACAAAAGATAAAGACTGGACATCAAGATGCTCCGTCTTCTCCAAAAATGAGCGAAGGTACCTGTCTATCGTTGCCCTGAGAATACAAGCGATTTTGAAAACGTATCAGCATAAAGCTGGTGAGTTCATAAGCATGTTTTTGTATTGGAAACTAGTCACTGAATTTGTAAAATTGATTACTTTTCATTATAAGTAAATATCGTTTGTATCGAAAACCTTCGTTATTGAGTTCCGAAATATGTATGCATGCTTCCCAAGAAAATCCAATATTTTCTAACATGTTCATTGAGTACTGAATGAAAAGTATGTTTCGTTTGAAAACCCTAGTTAACACCAGTAAGTAAGATTCATTCTGTTTGAAAACCCTGGTTACCACTAGTAAGTAAGTAGTTTTATTACTCAAATAAAACCAAGAATTAGATCGCTGGAATACCCTCCAGTAAGTAGATAGGTAGTTTTAAAAATAAAACTATTGAAGAAGAAATCCCGTAAACAAAGGTTAGTTTATACTTATTGTGAGTCGGATAACCATGCTGATATGACACGTGACCTCCTTGACGTTTCTTCAGACGTCGTATGATTACAAAATTTGTCACCCCAGGCGTGCCCGCCTAACTGTAGCTAACAGTTCAGGTGTGGGATTGTCAGTCCCGAATAGATCTATTCACAAATTTCACGCTCTCCCTCCAGGAGACTCTGGTTATACTTCCGGAGAGGATTTATTGGTACCCAGAAGGGCATAACGAAGATAAGTCTCACAATCCTGTATTAACTAGTTTACGTTTAGTTCAGTTGTTCTCGAGTTCGAAATCGTTGGTAAACAATGTAGAGTATAATAATTATACAAAATAATTATTTAGTAAGATACTCTCGATATTCGTACGGATAAACTAAATCTGTCATAGTTTATATGTTTGACTTTGCATGGAGTTTGATTCTGTAAAACCGGTAATGAAATCCCCAAACTATACCTATTATAGTTTGATTGATAAGTTATGTTCATGTACTATTCTGAAAACTATGCAATTATGTTTAGAAAACGTCCCTTATGCTCCGCATATTACAAAAGGGATAAAGTATCTAAATGTTTAACGTAAAACCATTGTAATTGCATCAGTTTTTAAGTTGTGAAAAGATTTATGGTTCGCTTGTATTCCCCCCCCCCCCTAAAAATGTTATAAAAACTTATAAAAGCGTAGGTGTATGAACTCACAGTTTAACGTAGGATTCGGATGTACGATCGGTTACAAGTACTGAGTGTCAACTGATGTTTCGTATGCAAGTGGATCCTATTAACATTTAGTAACACATACATGTGTTAGAATTAGGGTGTTTCATGACTAAACATGACGGGAAAACATCCTAAAGACTTGGAAATGCTTGTCGGGACCCTATATGATCAAACAAAGGAGGTGTACCGCCAAAAGAGTGTGTGTGCGGCTAGGGTGTGCGACCAGGACGTGTGTGCGGTCGTACATGGGAGTGCGGCCGTACAGAGGGGGTGTGCGGCCGTACACAGGAGTGTGCGACCGTACACTCCTCATCTGTTCCCGAAATGTCGATTTTGAGGTGTTCTAGTGCTAATACTGTTGGGTTTTGAGCATTCTAACACTCCTAAGTGTACATGCAACCCTAAATACCTTGGATCTATGTTTTCTCTATTATACATGCAAATATGATTATCCAAGGTATTATCCTAACTAGCATACCAAAACATTGATACTAGGATAATAAAATAGATAGAATACATACCTTGTTGTTGTTGCTTGACTACATGAAGCTTGAGAGCCTAGTGCCCCAAGTGTGACACCTTAAATGGTTCACACAACATCATGAACTCTTGGAATAACCATGAGAAGAAGACATACATGTTCAAATTGGCTAGCCCTCAAAATATGTATCACTAGTGCCAATTTCTTGAACTAAAGGGGTTCTTATATAGTGTGGATATTAGGGTTACACCATGTAACTCATGACTTTACCCATTCCTTATGCTCCATGGGTTTTAACCTCCATGGAGTATCCATGGATCACCACATGGGTTAAACCCAACATAAAGGAATCTTGGATCATAAGCCCACATATATAAGAATGAATGATTTACACAATCAATCCCTATATATTTAATTAGTCTCTTTTTGATCACTAAATTGAGTCCAAATTAATTCTTGATCAATACCAATTAAATAACATGATTTCATATTAATATATTAGAACTTATAATATATTAGTATGTCACAAAATGTCTTTTCCTCATAAACGGTCTATCCAAATGTTCCGATGCCATGCAACCCAAATGGACCATGCCGAGTCGGGTCAAGTACATACCAATTATAGTTATGGACTTAGACACTAATCCAACAAATACCAAGTCCAACTAGTAAATCGAGGCCAAACTCTTCACTTTGGAGAGTCTTTAAGGTGTGTACGACCACCTTATGACGGTGTGCGGCCGTACACCTTCAAGGGATGAAGAACACGAAGAACACTATGAATTTTAGGCTTAGATTCAGGTGTGTTACCAATATAACAAGTTGAATGATGAAGTAGTTCACGTTTTTTAGGCCTTTAGAGTGTTCTTGGATGAAGTTTTTAGAGAGAGAAAGTAGTGAGAGAAAGTAGAGTACAACCAAAGGAAAGGAATGAGTGAAGGGGTCTCCTCCTTTATATAGAGGAGGGTATACGGTTGGAGGGTGGGTGTGCGGCCGCACACCCATGTGTACGGCTGTACACTCCTCCCGAGAGGGTGTATGGCCCGAATGTTGTACTACGACTTGGTATTACTCGACCTAGAACTCAACCCTTGATTATACGAGGCTTAGAAAGTATCATTACACCCTTAAACGATGTTAAATGATGATAAAATCGAGTTTAATATTGATAACATTAACTGATCTTACAAGTTAGAAGTTTTGGGTTGTCACATAATCCCCCCGTTAGAGGGAATTTGGTCCCGAAATTCGAATATAGAATACAAATCATGAATTAGGGAAAGAGATGCGGATACTTCTGTTTCATCTGATCTTCGCGCTCCCAAGTGAATTCAGGTCCCCGCTTGGCATTCCAGCGAACCTTCACTATCGGGATGCGACTTTGTTTTGTACGTTTGATCTCCCTATCCATGATTTCGATTGGTTCTTCCACAAAGTTTAGATTCTCGTTGATTTCAATCTCATCGAGAGGAATAGTAAGAGTCTTGTCGGATAAGCACTTTTTAAGGTTCGAGACGTAGAAGACAGGATGAATGCTACTAAGCTCTTGAGGCAAACGGAGTTTGTATGCTACGGGACCGATCCTAGCAAGGATCTCGAATGGTGCTATGTATCTTGGATTCAGCTTTCCACGCTTCCCAAAGCGTATCATACCTTTCCATGTCGAGACCTTCAACAGGACACGGTCTCCAACCTGGAATTCAAAGGGTTTTCGTCGTATAGCGGCATAGCTCTTTTGTCTGTCTCGCGAGGCTTTCAGTCGTTCTCGGATTTGTACGATCTTTTTTGTGGTTTCACGAATGATTTCTGGACCAGTGAGAGTGCTGTCAGGGACTTGTCCCTTGGCTAGCTGCGTGTCGCCCACCTCAGCCCAACACAGAGGGGATCTGCACTTGCGACCATAGAGGGCTTCGAAAGGCGTAGCCTTAATGCTGGTATGGTAACTGTTGTTGTAGGAGAACTCGACCAAGGGCAAATGGGTGTCCCACGACTTACCGAAATCGATGACACATGCTCTCAACATGTCTTCCAAGGTCTGGATGGTTCTCTCACTCTGCCCATCTGTCTGAGGATGATAAGCTGTACTCATGTCCAGCTTAGTTCCAAGAGCTTTCTGCAGGGACTGCCAGAATCTCGAAGTGAACCTGCTATCTCGATCGGAGATAATGGATACAGGTACACCGTGCAGTCGGACTATCTCTTGGATGTAGATTCGCGTGAGCCTCTCCATTTTTAAGGTTTCTTTGATTGGCAGGAAGTGGGCGGATTTAGTCAGCCGGTCGACTATTACCTAGATGGCGTCGTACCCACTCGGAGATTTTGGTAATTTGGTGATGAAATCCATGGTAATCCTCTCCCACTTCCATTCGGGAATTTCTGGCTGTTGGAGCAGACCTGAGGGCTTATGATATTCGATTTTCACTTTGGCGCAAGTCAGACACTTGCCCACAAATGTAGCGATCTCCGCTTTCATGTTTGGCCACCAATATAGTTTCTTGAGATCGAGGTACATCTTATCCGAACCTGGATGAACGGAGTATCTGGTCCTGTGAGCTTCGTTCATGACAACGTTTCTGTAACCACCAAACTTTGGGGTCCAGATCCGGTCCATGAAATAATAGACTCCGACTCCCTTGATCTCTAGGTTCTTATCCATTCCTCTCAAGGCCTCATCTGTGACGTTCTCTGGTTTTAGGGCTTCCAGCTGAGCCTCTCTGATTTGCGCGGATAAGTGGGAATGGATGGTCATAGTTAGTGCTTTCGCACTGCGACTCATGTACTCTTTGCTACTAAGAGCATCCGCCACCACATTGGCCTTGCCGGGATGGTAGCGTATTTCGCACTCGTAATCGCTGAGTAGCTCCACCCAACGTCGTTGTCACATGTTCAACTCCTTCTGATCGAAGATGTGCTACCGACTTTTATGGTCAGTGAAGATGGTACACTTGGTTCCGTAGAGATAATGTCTCCATATCTTCAATGCGAAGACCACTGCTCCCAACTCCAGGTCGTGTGTTGTGTAGTTGACTTCGTGTGCTTTCAGCTGTCTCGAGGCATAAGTAATAACTTTTCCCCACTGCATGAGCACACAGCCCAAGCCATGATTGGATGCATCGCAGTAGACAACGAAATCCTCCGTCCCTTCGGGCAGAGACAGGATAGGTGCGCTGCATAGGGCCTGTTTCAATGTTTGGAACGCAGTGTCTTGCTTTTCACCCCAACAGAAAGGTACACCTTTCTGAGTCAGAGTGGTTAAGGGTTTGGCAATTCTGGAGAAATTCTGAATAAATCTGCGATAATAGCCAGCGAGACCCAAGAATTGATGAATTTCTGTGGGTGTCTTCGGTGCTGACCAGTTCTCTATCCCTTTGATTTTGGAAGGGTCCACGTGAATGCCTTCCTCGCTTACCACGTGACCTAGGAAGGTTACTTTTCGAATCCAGAATTCGCACTTGGAGAACTTCGCGTAAAGCTTCTCCGCCCTTATAGTTTCCAACACCAATCTCAAGTGCTGTTTGTGATCTTCCTCGCTTCTGGAATAGACAAGTATATCTTCGATGAACACGATGGCGAACTTGTCTAGGAAAGGACGTCACACCCGATTTATCAGGTCCATGAATATTGCCGATGCGTTAGTTAGACCGAAGGGCATTACTACGAACTCGTAGTGACCATATCGAGTCCGAAAAGCTGTTTTAGGAACATCACTCTCATGGACTCGCAGCTGATGGTACCCTGATGTTAGATCTATTTTCGAGAAGTAGCTGGCTCCTTGAAGTTGGTCGAAGAGATCATCGATTCGAGGAAGAGGGTAACGGTTTTTGACAGTGAGCTTTTTCAGTTCTCGATAATCGATACACATCCGAAAGGATCCACCCTTCTTTTTCACGAACAAGATCGGGGCTCCCCAGGGTGAGGAACTCGGTCTAATGAATCCTTTGCTGAGCAGCTCATTGAGCTGACTAGATAGCTCCTGCATTTCTGCTGGCGCTAGGAGATATGGAGATTTAGCTCCGGGGGTAGCTCCGGGGACTAAGTCGATACGAAACTCGACTTGGCGTTTAGGAGGGATTCCCGTAAGCTCCTCGGGAAAGACATCAGGAAAGTTGCAGACTTCGGAAATGCTCTCAAGGTCTTTAACTTCCTATTTTTCGTTGACAACGTGGTCTAGGAACGCATGACATTCCTTTCGCATAAGTTTCTGAGCTTTGATGCACGAGATGATACGTAGGTTTAAACTAAGTTTATCGCCGTAGATCATGAGAGTTTCGCCAGAGGGAAGGTTGAGATGAACAGCTTTTTCGAAACAAAGGATATCAGCACGATTGGGGCTCAACCAATCCATACCGATGATGACATCAAAGATCTTTATGGAAACTGGCATAAGATCGATGGGAAATGAATGATCGTTCAGGGTAAGAGTACAACCGCGGATTATATCATTAGTGCTCTCCTTCTCACCGTTAGCCATCTCGACAGTAAATGTTTCGGTTAAGGGTTGAGGTTTATGTTTAAGAAAATGCTTGAATGCATGACTAACAAAACTTCTTTCTGCCCCAGAATCGAAAAGAATGCATACATAAGAGTTATCGAGGAGGAACGTACCCGTCACAACGGTAGGGTCAGCCACAGCCTCCTCTTGCCCCATAGATAGTACTCTCCCGGTGTTGCCAGTTGTTGCTGCCTTGGGGCAGTTTCTCTTGTAATGCCCGACTTCCCCACAGCCGTAACAGGCTTGACCAACACCTACTCCAGAGGCCTGATCGGTTGGTTGGACTGGGTTTCTGCAGCCTCGATCCAGGTGGCACTTTTTACCACAGTTGTTGCAGAGCATCTCACGACATGGACCAGGGATGCGGTGATGATAACTTCACTTATTGCACCAAGGGAGGGTACCAATATACCTACTGGTAAGTGCTTGAGTTGCAGGAGCAGCGACAGGAGTAGTAGCAGCGTGAACTGATACCGTATGTTGCTTCTTTGAGGGCTCCTGCGAAGACTGACCCTTTCTCTGTTTCCAGAATTTTCTTTTCTCACCACTCCCTTTATCCGGTTCGGGAGTGGCTATCACTTCATCGAGATTGACTCCATGATCGGTCAGAGTCTGCGCCAGGCACTTGGCGCTATCAAATGTAGCTGGCCAAGCAGCCAAGACATTTCCTTTGGTCGGCTGGGTCAGTCCCCATATGTATCTTTCAACCTTTTTGCTTTCCGGGGTGACCATCCCCCGACAGAGAAGTGCTAGGTCTTCAAAGCTAGATGTGTAAGCAGCAATGTCGGAACCCTTCATCTTTAGGTTCCAGAGTTCGTGCTCTAGTTTCTGCATTTCGCCCCGTGGGCAGTACTCAGGAAGCATGAGCTCTTTCAAGCTCTCCCAACCCATAGCATTTTCTATCAGGTCAATGCTTTGTTGGTGAAAGTGCAAGCGGCGAATATTACTTTTTCGGCTTCAGAACAAGAGCAAATTTTGAAGATAGACTCGATCTTTTCGAACCATCGAGTCAGGGCAATAACACCTCCAGTGTCGTCGAAGGATGTGGGTTTTGCGTTCATGAAGTCTTTATAGGAGCACTCCTTCTGGTGCCCTTGACTCCCTTCAGGATGAGTACCACCTCCCGGTCCGCCAGATCCACCAGGATTTATCTGTGACATCGCGGCAGCCACATCAGCAGTAATAGCCGCCTGAAACATAGCGGGATCGAATTGAGGAGGTGAAGGAGCTGGATTTGTTGGGGGATCGTTGTTCTTTTTGCTGGGTCTTTTCTTTCGAGGCATCTTGTTCTAAAAATGAATAGGAAGAAGAGGGTGGTAAGTCCTCTGAATCGAATCAAGAGATATGAAGCAAGAATATATATCTCATTATGATAGTTAGAGTGTTCTACTAAGCGATAAGCAAGGACGAACTACCAATGCAATTTAGTTATCGCTAAAAGGAATGAGTAGCAACACTTGGAAGTGAATTTATGCGATGAATTTGACTCTAGTAAAATACTCCTATAGTATTTTAGGTTTTGTTCTTTCGACGTCTTGTTGTATGGATACTTGGTAAGTTTTAGGCCTGTTGCAACACCACAATCACTCCCAAGCACATGTTGGTCATGTCTCAAATGAATATAGTTGATCAGGCTATATTGACCCTAGACATGATTACATAACTGCCCAGGTTTAACCGCAGTGTTCAACATCCAAATACTGTTGTTTTGTTCTACTCATGAGACTGTTTCTGGTACGTAGGTATACTTGTATATTTTTTGTAAAAGTACTTATAATTTGGAAAGTATACTTTTAGTTCAGAGCACTTTAGCCCCTTAGTGTTTATAGTTGTATACCATGTAAGGTTCGGTATACTTAGTTTACTATAAACAATAGCTCTGATACCAATTTGTCACACCCCCGAACCGTCGGAACGGACGGCGGAAATGTCCGGGGGCGGGTGACGTCATGCGTAATATCACAACAATCGTATCATAGCAATCAAAGTAAACACAACCATTACATTAGAATATGAATATTTATATTTGTTTGAACATATAGTTTGTACATAACATTATATTCAAAAGTAACAAAAGATAAAGACTGGACTTCAAGATGCTCCGTCTTCTCCAAAAATGAGCGAAGGTACCTGTCTATTGTTGCCCTGAGAATACAAGCGATTTTGAAAACATATCAGCATAAAGCTGGCGAGTTCGTAAACGTGTTTTTGTAATGGAAACTAGTCACTGAGTTTGTAAAATTGATTACTTTTCATTATAAGTAAATATTGTTTGTATCGAAAACCTTCGTTATTGAGTTCCGAAATATGTATGCATGCTTCCCAAGAAAATCCAATATTTTCTAACATGTTCGTTGAGCACTGAATGAAAAGTATATTTCGTTTGAAAACCCTGGTTAACACCAGTAAGTAAGATTCGTTCTGTTTGAAAACCCTGGTTACCACCAGTAAGTAAGTAGTTTTATAACTCAAATAAAACCAAGAATTAGATCGCTGGAATACCCTCCAGTAAGTAGATAGGTAGTTTTAAAAATAAAACTATTGAAGAAGAAATCCCGTAAACAAAGGTTAGTTTATACTTATTGTGAGTCGGATAACCATGCTGATATGACACGTGACCTCCTTGACGTTTCTTCAGACGTCGTACGATTACAAAATTTGTCACCCCAGGCGTGCCCGCCTAACTGTAGCTAACAGTTCAGGTGTGGGATTGTCTGTCCCGAATAGATATATTCACAAATTTCACGCTCTCCCTCCAGGAGACTCTGGTTATACTTCCGGAGAGGATTTATTGGTACCCAGAAGGGCATAACGAAGATAAGTCTCACAATCCTGTATTAACTAGTTTACGTGTAGTTCAGTTGTTCTTGAGTTCGAAATCGTTGGTAAACAATGTAGAGTATAATAATTATACAAAATAATTATTTAGTAAGATACTCTCGATATTCGTAAGGATAAAGTAAATATGTCATAGTTTATATGTTTGACTTTGCATGGAGTTTGATTCTGTAAAACCGGTAATGAAATCCCCAAACTATACCTATTATAGTTTGATTGATAAGTTATGTTCATGTACTATTCTGAAAACTATGCAATTATGTTTAGAAAACGTCCCTTATGCTCCGCATATTACAAAAGGGATAAAGTATCTAAATGTTTAACGTAAAACCATTGTAATTGCATCAGTTTTTAAGTTGTGAAAACATTTATGTTTGGCTTGTATTCCCCCTGAAAACATTATAAAAACTTATAAAAGCGTAGGGGTATGAACTCACAGTTTAACGTAGGATTCGGATGTACGATCGGTTACGAGTACTGAGTGTCAACTGATGTTTCGTACGCAAGTGGATCCTATTAACATGTAGTAACACATACATGTGTTAGAATTAGCGTGTTTCATGACTAAACGTGACGAGAAAACATCCTAAAGACTTGGAAATGCTTGTCGGGACCCTATATGATCAAACAAAGGAGGTGTATGGCCAAAAGAGTGTGTGTGCGGTCAGGGTGTGCAGCCAGGATGTGTGTGCGGTCGTACATGGGAGTGTGCGGCCGTACAGAGGGGGGGTGCGGCCGTACACAGGAGTGTACGATCGTACACTCCTCATTTGTGCCCGAAATGTCGATTTTGAGGTGTTCTAGTGCTAATACCAAGTCCAACTAGTAAATGGAGGCCAAACGCTTCACTTTGGAGAGTCTTTAAGGTGTGTACGACCACCTTATGAAGGTGTGCGGCCGTACACCTTCAAGGGATGAAGAACACGAAGAACACTATGAGTTTTAGGCTTAGATTCAGGTGTCTTACCAATATAACAAGCTGAATGATGAAGTAGTTCACGTTTTTGAGGCCTTTAGAGTGTTCTTGGATGAAGTTTTTAGAGAGAGAAAGTAGTGAGAGAAAGTAGAGTGCAGCCAAAGGAAAGGAATGAGTGAAGGGGTCTCCTCTTTTATATAGAGGAGGGTGTACGGTTGGAGGGTGGGTGTGCGGCCGCACACCCATGTGTACGGCCGTACACTCCTCCCGAGAGGGTGTATGGCCCGAATGTTGTACTACGACTTGGTATTACTCGACCTAGAACTCAACCCTTGATTATACGAGGCTTAGAAAGTATCATTACACCCTTAAACGATGTTAAATGATGATAAAATCGAGTTTAATATTGATAACATTAACTGATCTTACAAGTTAGAAGTTTCGGGTTGTCATAATTGATAAGACAGTCGACTGAGTGACTCTGCCCTAAATCCACAACCAGACAAGGAACAAGAAATAAGCCGGAATCACGCACTCTAAGTCTATTGGTTCTGAATTATATATGGCCCTAATGTTTACACTAAGTCATTATAGCTTACCAGAAAGAGTATTTAGTTTCTACATAAACTATGTGCTTTGTTTAGACGAGGAAGGATTTATTATAGGTGGGATTTAGTTGGGAAACGTACCGCTGTCCTCAGGTGGTTCCGGGGTAGATTCTCCTTTAGTGATCATTAGAACTCTTCCCTCTTCATCAGGGTTTCTGGCCAATGTACAATCTCTCCTGTAGTGTCCCGTTTCACCACATTCGTAGTAGGTCTGACTTACTTCCTCAAATGGGACCTGAGAGATTGGTCGTGACGGTGCCCTACAGAAGCGGATGGTGTGTCCCCTTCTGAGGAAGTTTTTGCAATACAACTTCCGACACCTTCCGGTAAGATGGAAGTTACACTTATTACATTTAGGGAGGGTTCCAGCATAACGACTGCCTGGTGTTGAAGTGGTTGGTGTCGTGGCAGCATAGGCTGCACCTGTCTGTTGTCCCTCGGGAGGTTCTTTTGTTGATTGTCTCTTCTTCCCGTTCTTGGACCTTTGTTTATCATCACCTCCTTGGGTTGACTCATAAACGGGGTCCATTATGCCTTGGCGGATCCCATAGTCCACCAATGTTTGAGCCAGGCGTTTGGCACTGTCAAACGTAAGAGGTTTCGATGGTAATACGTTTCCTTGGATTAGACAAGGTAGTCCCCAAATGTATCTCTCTACCTTCTTGCTCTCCGGGGTAACCATACCAGGGCATAGTGCAGCTAAATCGCTGAATCTATCGGTGTAGGCTTCTATGTCTGAGCCTACCATGGTAAGATTCCACAGCTCATGCTCTAGCTTTTGCACTATGCCCCTCGAGCAGTATTCTTCGAGCATCATTTCTTTTAGATTTTTGCAGTCCATTGTGTTTGCTATTGGAAGAGTCAATGACTTGACATGGCTATTCCACCATGTACGGGCTCTGTCAGAGAAGGTGCAGGCAGCAAACTTCACTTTGCTCTTCTCTGGGCATGCACATAACTCAAAAATCGATTCTGTCTTTTCGAACCATCGCATTAGGGTGATGACTCCCGCACTTCCATCGAAGGATTTGGGTCCACAAATCATGAAGTTTTTGTATGAGCACTCCCTTGTGTGTCCGTGGTTAGAGTTGTTGGTTCCACTACCCGATCCACCGGTACCACTTGCATTCATTTGAGTCATGACAGCTGTCACTGCGGCTGTTACTGCCGCCTGAAAGACAACTAGGTCATACTGAGGAGGTGGTGGTGGTGCATTGTTTTTTATTTTGTTAAACTTCTTCGGTGGCATCTTTCTGCCATAAGGTTTAAAAGATGAAACGAGGGTAAGTCCTTAGTGGTTACAAGTCGAGTGTTATTTGAATCAAAGTTGTCTCAGTTCTGAATGTATCATGTTCTGACTTTTGAAGTAATTCATAACAGAGGTCTATGTAACATAGACTTATGAATTTGATAGTGAGGACCCTCTTAATGAAGTTATGGGATCTGGTTTACTGTTACTGGATGATATGACAAAAGCGATAAGCCTAACACATAGTGTGAGCAGTGTAATCACTAACTCACTAGATTGCATTAATTAGTTAATTATTAGTATGAAGTATATGGTGCTCTACCACCTTGCGCGCCTCGGGAGGGGTTTCCTGTGGTAGTTATGGTGGTCTCGAATTCAGCTGTGGGGATTTGTTGTCTCTGGACTCTCTTATGGTTTTCCTATTCTCTGTAGATCATGCTTCGGGTTTTACCACATATCTCAATCACTTCCTGATGGAATATTTGCCTCTTCGTATGATTCCTTCTCAGAATCCACTTTATGAACCCTCTCTCATTCCTCATTGACTTCTCTGTCGGTGGTTGTAGTGAAGTGGCTATCTATATCTAGGTTGTTCGCGCGAGAATGAGAATGTCTAAAGAATCTTATGAGATTAAGTAGAACATTTCTTCTGTAGTTATTAATGATCCAAACTGGGTCATCCTATAGTCAAGCAGTGCATGCAAGCTGTATATAACCAAGATCAAATAGGCCTTCGAATAGGTGATCCTACTCTAAAACCACAACCAAACAAGGAACAGGTAGAAGAGCGAAAATCACCAATTCTAAGTCTATAAGATCCCAATTATATATAACCCTGGAAGCATGTACTTCGCAACTATAGACCTGCTAGTAAAGGTCTTTTAGTTCTCACGTAAGTTTGTTATAGTGCCTAAAATACTCCTATAGTATTTTATCTTCATGTTTTGTTCTAGGAATACTTTGTATATAGAGTTAGGTAAGTTTTAGGCTTGTTGTAACACCACCATCACTCCCAAACACATGTTGGTCGTATCTCAAATAAATATAGTTGATCAGGTTATATTTATTCCAGATATGATTACATAACTGCTTAGGTTTGACTGTGGTGTTCAACATCTAAATACTTTTGTTTGTTTTGTTCCTATTTGTTCTTATTGTGATACCTGTTCTTAGTATGTATGCTTATTAGTATACTTCTTGTAAAATAATTATATTTTAAAAGTATACTTTTAGTCAGAGCACTCCGGCCCCATTGTATTTATAGTTGTATATCTTTTACTGGTTGATATACTATGTTCACTATAAACAATGCTCTGATACCAATCTGTCACACCCCCAAACCGGAACGGCAGAAACATTCGGGGGCGGAGGACGTCATGTATAGTATCACAACAATTGAATAATAGTAATCAAAGCAACAACAACCATTGTACTAATAGTATAATGTTTACATTATTTTCAAATCATAGACAACTGACTCCAAAAGTAAATAACAAGTAAAGACTCGAAGCTACTATGCTCCGTCTTCTTGAATCTGGTGCGTGTACCTGTCTACTAGTGTCCTGAGAATACAAGTAGGTTTTGAAAGAGTATCAGCATAAAGCTTGTGAGTTCAAAAGCATTTTGTTTTAGAAAACAAGTTCTTTGTTCTTCGGAAAAGTGCGTTGTGTTTTTCCAGAAAACCTTATATTTTCTGATGTAATGAATGTTAAGTAAAACGATTCTTACTAGTTCCTCCTGTGAGTACTTAGTGTACACAAATCGTATACAATCCTTATCAAACAAACAATCGATTGTGTGGTTCTGCCCCAAGCCCACAACCAAACAAGGAACATGAAGTGAGGCGGATACCACCCATTCCACTGGTTGTCGGATGTTCATATATATAACCCTGAAGTATTCACTAGATACTTACAGATTTAATTATACTGGTCCTTTGAATACTCAGTTGAAAGTGTTCGTCAAGAAAATCCAATATTTTCTTAAGGAAAGTATAATTAACCAATCTTTTTTATAATTACTTAGCTCATACTATCTATGTATAAACCAATATCGAACAGATGATTGATTGTGTGGATCTGCCCTAAGTCCACAACCAAACAAGGAACAGGAAATGAGGTGGAAACCACACATTCCATGGTCTATCGGATATTCTTCATACATAGCCTGGATGCATAAACTAAGGAATTACAGAATTAACAATGAAATTTCATCAGTGAAATGATAAGCCGATTGTTTGTAGAGTACTGGTGTTTATCCTGGAAAATCCTATATTTTCCCTAAGTGTAAGTTATTGTCTTAACTGTTTCAAAACTGAAGAGTACAAGTATCTACCATACTTATGTTGTTTAAGCATTGTTCTGATTAAAAACCCTGGCTACCACCAGTGATGTATAGTATGTTCTGTATGAAAATCTTTGTATGAAAACCTTTGTATGAAAACCCTGGCTACCACCAGTATGTATAGTATGTTCTGTAAACTGAAAGTGTTGTTAATACCCTCCTGTGATCACTTAGTATATAGAAGTTATAGAAATCTAGATCGAACAGACAGTCGATTGGGTGATACTGCCCTAAGCCCACAACCAAACAAGGAACAGGAAATGAGGCGGAGGTCACACAGCCCATTGCATGTCAGATGTTAATTTTCTATTACCCTGGTGTACATACTAAGTCGTTACATAGTTACTAACCCTGTTGACTGTTTGTTAGGTATATTATGTTGGATAAGGTGTCTAAGTCCATAACTATTTCTGGTATATACTTGACTCGACCCGGCATGGTCCATTTGGGTTGCATGACACCATGCATTGGATAAACTAAATGAGAGAAATAACACTTATGGTTTATTAATATGTTATAAGTTCTAATATATTAATAATATTATTTAATTAGTTTGATCAAGAATTAATTTAGAATTAATTAAGTCATCAAAACATAACTAATTAAATATATGGGTTGATTATGTAAATCATCCATAACTTATATAGTGGGCTAAGAGGCTCCATGGATTATCAAGTTGGGTTCCACCCATAGGATGCTCCATCGAGTTAATCCATGGATCATGGAAATGAAGAGTCATGTTACATTAGGGTTTACCTAATGCAATACACTATATAAACCATGTGACATCTCCCAAAATCGGCTACACTAAGTAGAACAAGAGGGCTAGAGCCGATTTTAGTGTGTTATACATTCTCTCCAAGTTTACTCCATAGCATTTGGTGTTGTGTGAAGCATTTGAGGCATCACATTTGGGGTGCTAGGCTTACAAGGTTTCAAGGAATCAAAATCAGCAACAAGGTATGTTATTCTATCTTACATTTAAGTTTAAATGTTCCCAATCTTGCATGAGTTTTAGTCAAACATATATCCAAGGTTTATTAGGGTTGCATGTACACTTAGGAAGTGTTAGAATGCTCAAAACCCTTTAGTGGTATCAGAGATAGGTTTGTTTGTTTGTTATTTGTGCAAAAATGTGTTAAAAATCGAAACAGCTTGTTGTCTTACGACTGAACTCGCCGAGTCCATGGGGGGACTCGACGAGTCCAAGTGAAAACTCATCCTACTCGTCGAGTAGGTTCATGCACTCGACGAGTAGGAGGCCCTGACAGCAGATTTTCGACTTTTGTTGCTGGAAATGGACTAGAAACATTACCCCAAACTGTTTTGGTGTTTTAAAACTTGTTTTAGATGGTGTAATGTTTATGCTAATCCATTTACAATGGCAATTATCAAAAATTACAAGTTTTAAGAGTAATTTATGATTCTTGAAAATGTTCATATTCATGTTCTTGAACTTATGAAGATTAGATGATCATAGGAATTGTTTGTAACCTACTTGGTAGTTTAATTCATGATCATTAAATGTTTTAATGGAGTCCATAACTTGTCCTTAAGTTATGGAAAACCAAAGGTCACACTTTAATAAAAGCCATTAAAAGAACACAAGGGTTATAAAAATGAAGAGTCTTCATTTTTAATACTCAATTAACTCATAAGTTATAAGAAATGAAAAGTTTTGAAAGTTTACAAAACTTGCCCTCAAGTTTTGGAACAAGTAAAGTCATGATTAAAACTTTAGTTCCAACACTTAGAATTTTAAAAGTCAAAATTCAACCCTTATACTTTATAATATTATAAGTTAATAATATATATGTATAAGATCAAGTCGTCTTACCGCTAGTACGCCTCATTCACGAAGCCGATCTATAAGGGGGGTATAAGGTTGTTGCCTATAAAATGGCAAATTAATGGGTGTCCACTCTCACCCTCCGCTTCCTTGATCGGTGGAGGGTCGTTAGCCGAACGGGTAGGACAAGGACTTATAAATTCTCATTAAAAGTATAATGAAATATTTTAAAGTAACTAAATGTTTTATTAAATTCCCAATCTTAGTTACTTTAGGAAAATGTGAATAAGGTGCTAATCCATGAAATTACACTTTACACTTTGTTTAAGTCGTTAGTGGAGCTTGTGTGGTTAACGGTACACTAAGTTGGACTTAACAAGGTAGGTAAAGGGTGACTTAAAGTTTATTATAGGTCGATGGAGCTCGTATGGTTAACCGGCACATCGATTGAGTAATAAACATTGAGTGTACCAAGTGATTTGCATGGTTACTTCACACATCGTTTTGTGATCCTCGGTATCCAAGTCACAAAACTTGGAGGGCACACTCGAGATTGAAACATGCCTTTGAAAAGTTAATTGAATCTCAAAAGAATCTAGGAATTTCTAAGAACCAAATTAAAAAAACTTAATATATTAATATTTCGTTTTTGGTGGAAATTGGTGAATCGTCATTCACCTACCTTTCAAATATGTTATTACTTAGATTACGGCATACCTCTTCTATGTATAATATATTGTGATTGGGTCCTAGAGTTAATATCACATTTAGGTGTTTTATTAAGGAATATATTTATATCTAAACTAAGCTTGTTTTTCTTCTTACTCAGATGTCTTCAAACAATGCTGCTTCTGGCTCTAATCCTAATGGCTCCTTTACCCTAATGAACTTGTGTGGGAAAGTCACTTTTGATGGATCCAACTTCAATGAATGGATCAGAAACATCAGGATGATTACCCGCTACGAGGACAAGGAATATGTCCTCGATAAGGAGCTTAAAGAGATTGATGAGACCACTGCAACTCCTCAGGAGATCGCTGACTTCCAGGCACATGAAAGGGATGCCACCAAAGTGGCATGCATCATGATGGCCACCATGACAGCAGAACTCCAAAAGTCCTATGAGGACTTCTACCCTTTTGAAATGCACCAAGACTTGATGGAAAGATACCATCAAAGTGCACAACAAGAGAGGTATGAAATCATCTCCTCCATGATAACAACCCGAATGAAGGATGTTGAACCCATCACGGGCCACATGCAGAAAATACAAAGATTTGTGGACCGTTTGCTGAAGCTTAATGTGAACTTCCCCGAGGAGCTTGCAATAGATATCATTTTGCACTCCTTACCCTCGTGCTATGATCAATTCCGCATGACATATCACATGAATAAGTAAGAAGTCACACTCAGAAGACTTCAAGGACTCCTAAAGACCGCGGAAAGTGGTCTTAAGGGTAAGTCGGTTGTTACTCCTACTCCTACCAACTCCGCCCCTGTCTTGCCAATTGGGAAAGGGAAGAGTAAGAAGAGGAAGAGCCCCTCGAAGGGTACCAAGGGTAAGACCCTTGAAGGCTCCTCTTCAAATGGAACCAAGAAAGGTTTTGTCACTCCTTCTGCTGACCCTAAAGAGGCTGAATGCTTCTATTGCCATGAAAAGTCACATTGGAAGCGGAACTGCCCAAAGTACTAGCAAGATGTGAAGGATGGGAAAGTTAAACCCAACCATGTAGGTATTTACACTATCTTATCTAATAACTCACCTCATTCTAACTCTTGGGTCCTTGATACCGGTTGTGGTATTCATATTTGTTCTGATTTGTAGGATTGATCATGTATGCTATGACTTGTACTCTACCTGATGTAGCCTTTGCTTTGAGCATGGTTAGCAGGTATCAAGGGAACCTTGGCAAGGCACACTGGACTGCGGTAAAGAATATCCTCATGTACCTACGGAGGACTAAGGACTGGGTCCTTACCCTCGGTGGGAGTGATGACGTGAGAGTTGTAGGGTATAGTGATGCTGGCTTCCAGACTGATAGGGATGAGTCGAGTACCTTATGCTTCGGCTGTAGGATCGATCATGTATGTTATTACTTGTACTCGACCTGATGTAGCCTTTGCTTTGAGCATGGTTAGCAGTTATCCGGGGAACCCTGGCAAGGCACACTGGACGGCGGTAAAGAATATCCTCGAGTACCTACGGAGGACTAAGGACTGGGTCCTTACCCTCGGTGGGAGTGATGACTTGAGAGTTGTAGGGTATAGTGATGCTGGCTTCCAGACTGATAGGGATAATTTCCGCTCTCAGTCGGGCTGGGTCTTTACCCTAAACGGAGGAGCAATTACTTGGAAGAGTTCCAAGCAGGAGACAGTAGCTGATTCCACTTGTGAATCAGAGTATATAGCAGCGAGCGAGGCAGCAAAGGAGGCAATATGGCTGAAAAACTTCATTGGAGACCTTGGAGTTGTACCAGCTATAAAGGAGCCTATGGAAATTTTCTGTGATAGTGAAAGTGCTGTTACCTCAGCCAAGGAACCAAGGGATCACGGGAGATCCAGACACATCGACAGAAAATATCAATTTATCAGACATCGCATAGAAGAATAAATCCTCATGGCAAAGAGGGTATCATCAGATGAGAACCCACCAGATCCCCTCAGGAATGGACTGAGTCGGGTTAAGCATCTTCATCATGCTCGGAGTATAGGGCTAAAGGATGATATTAGTTTTAGTAGTTAGATAATTTTGGAAATTTGTAAAGTGTAATTGACATTTGATGATAAATACAAGTTGTGTTTATTTATGAGTAAAGTGTTTCTATCTTCTGTCAATCGTTTACTATAATTTTCTTTTGCATGTTTTGACTTCCAGAATATTATGTTTTGTTTTAAATATTATTCAAATTTTCCACAGTCGGTCATATGTTGGAAGTAGATATGAATTAAGACTGTCATGAAGTTGGTTGTAGGTGTCAAGTTTTAGGACAACACTTCATGAGTACTCATAAGTTCTGAGTATTGGAATCAACCCACGCTCACTGCTATCACTTCATGGAATTTATCTCGAGTGATCGTGAGACGGTAACATCATATAAGTCTTCAAACCTAGAGATATGATTTTTTGCCTATGATTTGGTTATGCATTGATTGTACGAAAACGCATTGGTAACTCGATGTTATAAAACGTGCTTTTGTGTATAATTCAACAACTAGTAGAGCAAACATATGAGTCGAAGTTTATCTGTTCCTTCTTGGATTAGAAGCTGATATCTGGGCCCCTCGATGATTTTGTTTTGACCTATGTACCGGGCCCGGTCAGAACTAAGTTGATGTGTTGAATTAAGTTCTTTGTCAAACAAATCGGAAATCGGGAAACAAACTGCTGGACAATAAGCAAGAAATTGTTCAATGTATTTGTCTAGCTGATATCTAGAACAGAGGATTATATTATCACTTATCTTAAATGGCATATCAACATCTTCTCAGTTCCGAGAGACCTTGAAAGAGCTACGATTGCCGATCGGTTCCTGAAGTCATACTTGCAGTTATAGTTATTAGACTTATCCAAGTGGGAGACTGTTGGATAAGGTGTCTAAGTCCATAACTATTTTTGGTATATACTTGGCCCGAACCAGCATGGCCCATTTGGGTTGCATGGCACCATGCATTGGATAAACTAAATGAGAGAAATAACACTTATGGTTTATTAATATGTTATAATTTCTAATATATTAATAATATTATTTAAGTAGTTTGATCAAGAATTAATTTAGAATTAATTAAGTGATCAAAAGATAACTAATTAAATATATGGGTTGATTATGTAAATCATTCATAACTTATATAGTGGGCTAAGAGGCTCCATGGATTATCAAGTTGGGTTCCACCCATAGGATGCTCCATGGAGTTAATCCATGTGTTGGATAAGGTGTCAAAGTCCATAACTATTTCTGGTATGTACTTGACCCGACCCGACATGGTCCATTTGGGTTGCATGACACCATGCATTTGGATAAACTAAAATGAGAGAAATAACACTTATGGTTTATTAATATATTATAAGTTCTAATATATTAATAATATTATTTAATTAGTTTGATCAAGAATTAATTTAGAATTAATTAAGTGATCAAAATATAACTAATTAAATATATGGGTAGATTATGTAAATCTTCCATATCTTATATAGTGGGCTAAGAGGCTCCATGGATTATCAAGTTGGGTTCCACCCATAGGATGCTCCATGGATGCTTCATGGAAGTTACAAACCCATGGGTCATGGAAATGAAGAGTCATGACACATTAGGGTTTACATGGTGTAACCCTAGATGTGTCAACACTATATAAGAAACCCATTCTCCACCAAAATTGGCTACACATAAGAAACACGAGGGCTAGGCCGATTTTAGAAGTGTGTATTCTCTCTAAAGTCATTCCAAAAGCATTTGGTGTTGTGGGAAGCATTTGAGGCATCACACTTGGGGTGCTAGGCTCACAAGGTTTCAAGGATCATAAGCAACAACAAGGTAAGTTATTCTATCTTTCATGCAAGTTAAAATTTGTTCCCCATGTATGCTAGATAGGAATATAACCTTGGAATTCAACTTTGCATGATAATTAGACAAACATAGATCCAAGGTTATTAGGGTTGCATGTACACTTAGGAAGTGTTAGAATGCTCAAAACCCATCAGTGGTATCAGAGCCTAGGTTTGTTTGTTGTTTTTTTTTTGTGTGCAAACAGCTTAAAAAAAATCATTTTTTTGTTTTCTGCTCGTATGAAAGTTTGCACATTTGTTGCTGGAAATGGACTAGAAACATTACCCTAAACTGTTTTGATGTTTTAAAGCTTGTTTTAGATGGTGTAATGTTTATGCTAATCCATTTACAATGGCAATTATTAAAATTACAAGTTTTTTTTTAAGTGTAATTTTTGATTCTTGAAAGTGTTCATATTCATGTTCTTGAACTTATGAAGATTAGATAATCATAGGAATTGTTTGTAACCGTCATGGTAGTTTAATTCATGATCATAATATGTTTTAATGGAGTCCATAACTTGTCCTCAAGTTATGGAAAACCAAAAGTCTCACTTTTATTAAAGTCATTAAAAGAACACAAGAGTTATAAAAATGAAGAGTCTTCATTTTATTACTCAATTAATTCATAAGTTATAAGAAATGAAAAGTTTTGGAAGTTTACAAAACTTGCCCTCAAGTTTTGGAACACGTAAAGTCTTGATTAAAATTTTAGTTCCGACCCTTAGAATTTTAAAAGTTAAAATTCAACCCTTATACTTTATAATATTATAAGTTACTAATATATATATATATATATATATATATATATATATATATATATATATATATATATATGTATAATGTCAAGTCGTCTTACCGCTAGTACGCCTCATTCACGAAGCCGGTCTATAAGGGGGGTATAAGGTTGTTGCCTATAAAATGGCAACTTAATGGGTGTCCACTCTCACCCACCGCTTCCTTGATCGGTGGAGGGTCGTTAGCCGAACGGGTAAGACGAGGACTTATAAATTCTCATTAAAAGTATGATGAATATTATAAAGTAACTAAATGCTTTTATTAAATTCCCAATCTTAGTTACTTTAGGAAAATGTGAATAAGGTGCTAATCCATGAAATTACACTTTACACTTTGTTTAAGTCATTGGTGGAGCGTGTGTGGTTAACCGGCACACTAACTTGGACTTAACAAGGTAGGTAAAGGGTGACTTAAGGTTTACCATAGCATCGGTGGAGCGTGTGTGGTTTACCGGCACATCGATTGAGTGATAAACCTTGAGGGTACCAAGTGATTTGCATGGTTACTTCACACCTCGTTTTGTGATCCTCGGTATCCCAGTCACAAAACTTGGAGGGAACACTCGAGATTGAAACATGCCTTTGAAAAGTTCATTGAATCTCAAAAGAATCTAGGGATTTCTAAGAACCAATTAAAAACCTAATATTTATATTTCGTTTTTCATGGTGGAAATTGGTGAATCGTCATTCACCTACCCAATTAAAAACCTAATATGTTATAGCTTGGATTACGGCATACCTCTTCTAAGTTATAATATATTGTGATTGGATCCTAGCCTTAATATTACATTTGGGTGTTTTATTAAGGACTCTCTTAATATCTAAACTAATCTTGTTCTCTTCTTTCAGATGTCTTCAAACAATGTTGCTTCTGGCTCTAATCCTAATGGCTCCTTTACCCTTATGAACTTGTGTGGGAAAGTCACTTTTAATGGATCCAACTTCAATGAATGGATCAGAAACATCAGGATGATTACCCGCTACGAGGACAAAGAATATGTCCTTGACAAGGAGCTTAAGGAGATTGATGAGACCACTGCAACTCCCCAGGAGATCGCTGACTTCCGGGCACATGAAAGGGATGCTACAAAAGTGGCATGCATCATGTTGGCCACCATGACAGCGGAACTCCAAAAGTCCTATGAGGACTTCTACCCTTTTGAAATGCACCAAGATCTGATGGAAAGATACCATCAAAGTGCACGACAAGAGAGGTATGAAATCATATGCTCTATCATAACAACCATGATGAAGGACGGGGAATCCGTCACGAGCCACATGCAGAAAATGCAAAGGTATGTGGATCGGTTGCTGAAGCTTAATGTGAACTTCCCTGAGGAGCTTGCAATAGATATCATTTTGCACTCCTTACCATCGTGCTATGATCAATTCCGCATGACATACCACATGAATAAGGAAGAGGTCACACTCAGCAAACTTCAGGGACTCCTCAAGACCGTAGAAACAGGTCTTAAGGGTAAGTCGGTTGTTAACACTCCTACTCCAAACTCCGCCCCGGTTTTGGCAATCGGGAAAGGAAGAGGGAAGAAGAGGAAGAGCTCTTTGAAGGGTACCAAGGCTAGGACCCTTGATGGCTCTTCTTCAAGTGGAACCTAGAAAGGTTTTGTCACTCCTTCTTCTGACCCTAAAGAGGCTGAATGCTTCTATTGCCATGAAAAGTCACATTGGAAGCGGAACTGCCCAAAGTACTAGCAAGATGTGAAGGATGGGAAAGTTAAACCCAACCATGCAGGTATTTACACTATCTTATCTAATAACTCACCCCATTCTAACTCTTGGGTCCTTGATACCGGTTGTGGTATTCATATCTGTTCTGATATGCAGGGACTAAGAAGAAGTGAGAATGTGGAGCATGGAAGAATAAACTTGATCATGGGGAATAGGAAAGCTTCACCTGTCACCAAGATTGGAGTTTATACTTTATCGCTAAGTAGTGGGTTTAGTTTAGATTTGAATAAATGTTGTTACTCGCCAGAAATGGCAAGAAATATTATTTCCTTTCATGCATTGTATAAACAAGGTTTTACCTTTTCATTTGATAATGAAGTTGGTTCGATTAATGCTTTCTTTAATAATGTTCTTTATTTTAAAGCATTACCTTGTGATGGTGTGTATGAAACTGTATCTTTTGTAGATAACTTAGGAAATAATGTATTGTGTATTGATTCTGTTAATGATAATAACTTGGATAAAGCATCATTATGGCATTGTCGTCGTGGACATATAAGCAAGAAACGTATAGGCCAACTCCAAAAGGATGGAGTCTTGGAATCATTTGACCTAAAGTCAGATGATAGTTGCGAATCATGCTTACTTGGAAAAATGACAAAGTCTCCCTTCACTCGTTCTTGTGAGAGGGGTGAAGGTTTGTTGGATCTTGTACACACGGATGTTTGTGGACCCTTCAAACATGCCACAAGGGATACTAATCATTATTATCTAACTTTTACTGATGATTACAATAGATATGGATATGTCTACTTAATCAAGCATAAGTCAGAGACTTTTGAAAGGTTTAAAGAGTTTAAACAGGAAGTCGAGAATCAATTGGGCAGGAACATTAAGATGCTTTGATCCGATCGAGGTGGTGAGTATCTTAGTTCAAAGTTCCTCAACTATCTTAGGGAATGTGGGATTGTCTCACAATTGACACCTCCCAGGACACCGCAGTTGAATGGTGTGGCTGAGAGGCGTAATCGAACCTTGTTGGATATGGTTCGTTCCATGATGAGTCGAGCTTCGCTACCAATCTCATTTTAGGGGTATGCCTTAGAGACTGCCGCCCATATCCTTAATCTAGTTCCCACAAAGAAAGTTGCCAAAACTCCTCATGAGATGTGGACTGGTAAAGTACCCAAACTAGACCACATTAAGATTTGGGGTTGCGAGGCTTTTGTGAGACGCGAGACTCATGATAAGCTCGAACCTCGAAGTAAGAGGTGTATTTTCATCGGCTACCCACATAAATCCTTTGGTTACCTCTTCTACAGACCTAGTGAGAATGTGGTCTTTGTAGCTAGGAGGGCGTTCTTTCGAGAGAGAGAGTTCATAAGCCAAGGAGACAGTGGGAGGCAAGTTGATCTTGAAGAAATTCAAGAGTCAAGTGGTGAAGGAACTTCAAACCCTAGCACTCAACTTGAGGAGGAAACTTCTGTTGAGCCAATTGACAAGTCTGTACCTCTGAGGCGTTCCACAAGGGTTAGGAATGCACCTGAGCATTACTATGGATTCCATATTACTGCGGAAGGTGATACACTTATCAATGATGAGACACTGATAGGTCTGGATGAACCAAACAGTTACGCGGAAGCCATGGCAGGCCCTGAGTCAGCCAAGTGGAAAGAGGCAATAGACAGCGGGATACAGTCCATGTATGACAATCAAGTTTGGAACTTGGTTGAGAATGTACCAGGTCGTAAGACTGTAGGGTGCAAATGGATCTTCAAGAAGAAGACCGACATGGATGGTAATGTACACACTTATAAGGCACGACTGGTTGCAAAGGGTTTCTCACAAACTCCGGGAGTTGATTATGATGAGACCTTTTCTCCAGTGGCTAGCTTTCAGACTGATAGGGATAATTTCCGCTCTCAGTCAGGCTGGGTCTTTACCTTAAATGGAGGAGCAATTTCTTGGAAGAGTTCCAAGCAAGAGACAGTGGCTGATTCAACTTGCGAATCAGAGTATATAGCAGCTAGCGAGGCAGCAAAGGAGGCGATATGGCTGAAGAACTTCATTGGAGACCTTGGAGTTGTACCAGCTATTAAAGAGCCAATGGAAATTTTCTGTGATAGTGAAAGTGCAGTTGCCTTAGCCAAGGAACCAAGGGATCACGGAGGATCCAGACACATCGACAGAAAATACCATTTCATCAGACGTCGAATAGAAGAAGGACTCCTCGTGGCAAAGAGGGTATCATCGGATGAGAATCCAACAGATCCCCTCATGAAGGGACTGACTCGGGTTAAGCATCTCCAGCATGCTCGGAGCATAGGGCTGAAGGATGATATTAGATTTAGTAGTTAGATAACCTTGAAATTTGTAAAGTGTAATTGACATTAGATGATGAATAAAAGGTGTTTTATTTATGAGTAAAGTGTTGCTATCTCTTGTCGATCGTTTACTATATTTCTTTTGCATGTTTTGACTTCCAGAATAATTATGTTTGGTATATCATATTATTCGAACCTCCACAGTCGGTCATATGTCGGAAGTAGGTATGAATCAAGACTGTCATGATTGGTTGCAGAGGTCTAAGTTGTTGGACATGGCTACAACACTCATGAGTGCTCATAAGTTCTGAGCATTGGACTCAACCCACGCTCACTGGAATCACTTCATGGAATTTATCTCGAGTGATCGTGAGACGGTAATATCATATAAGTCTTCAAACCTAGAGATATGATTTGTTACTTATGAGTTGGTTATGCATTGATTGTATGTTAACGCATTGGTAACTCGATGTTATAAAACGTGCTTTTGTGTATAATTCAATGAGTGGTAGAACAAACATATGAGTCGAAGTTTATCTGTTCCTTCTTGGATTAGAAGCTGATATCTGGGCCCCTCGATGATTTTGTTTTGACCTATGTACCGGGCCCGGTCAGAACTAAGTTGATGTGTTCAATTAAGTTCTTTGTCAAATAAATCGGAAATCGGGAAAAAACTGTTGGACAATAAGTAAGACATTGTTCCATGTATTTGTCCGGCTGATATCTAGAACAGAGGATTATATGATAACTTATCTTAAATGGCGTATCATCATCTTCTCAGTTCCGAAAGACCTTGAAAGAGCTATGATTGCCGATCGGTTCCTGAAGTATTGTTGTTATAGTTATTAGACTTATCCAAGTGGGAGACTATCGGATAAGGTGTCTAAGTCCATAACTATTTCTGGTATGCACTTGACCCGACCCGGCATGGTCCATTTGGGTTGCATGGCACCATGCATTTGGATAAACTAAAAGGAGAGAAATAACACTTATGGTTTATTAATATATTATAAGTTCTAATATATTAATAATATTATTTAATTAGTTTGATCAAGAATTAATTTAGAATTAATTAAGTGATCAAAAGATAACTAATTAAATATATGGGTAGATTATGTAAATCTTCCATATCTTATATAGTGGGCTAAGAGGCTCCATGGATTATCAAGTTGGGTTCCACCCATAGGATGCTCCATGAGAGTTACAAACCCATGGGTCATGGAAATAAAGAGTCATGACACATTAGGGTTTACATGGTGTAACCCTAGATGTGTCAACACTATATAAGAAACCCATTCTCCACCAAAATTGGCTACACATAAGAAACAAGAGGGCTAGGCCGATTTTAGAAGTGTATATTCTCTCTAAAGTCATTCCAAAAGCATTTGGTGTTGTGTGAAGCATTTGAGGCATCACACTTGGGGTGCTAGGCTCACAAGGTTTCAAGGATCATAAGCAACAACAAGGTAAGTTATTCTATCTTTCATGCAAGTTAAAATTTGTTCCCCATGTATGCTAGATAGGAATATAACCTTGGAATTCAACTTTGCATGATAATTAGACAAACATAGATCCAAGGTTATTAGGGTTGCATGTACACTTAGGAAGTGTTAGAATGCTCAAAACCCATCACCATGGATCATGGAAATGAAGAGTCCTGTTACATTAGGGTTTATCTAATGCAACACACTATATAAACCATGTGACATCTCCCAAAATCGGCTACACTAAGTAGAACAAGAGGGCTAGAGCCGATTTTAGTGTGTTATACATTCTCTCCAAGTTTACTCCATAGCATTTGGTGTTGTGTGAAGCGTTTGAGGCATCACATTTGGGGTGCTAGGCTCACAAGGTTTCAAGGAATCAAAATCAGCAACAAGGTATGTTATTCTATCTTACATTTAAGTTTAAATGTTCCCCATGTATGCTAGACAAGATTATGAACCTTGGAAATCATCTTGCATGAATTTTAGTCAAACATAGATCCAAGGTTTATTAGGGTTGCATGTACACTTAGGAAGTGTTAGAATGCTCAAAACCCTTCATATTATTACGTGAACGAGTCGTTTTTTCCCCTGTGAGTTCTTATAACCATACTGACAGAAGAATACCAATACGACGTACTTCGGACGTCGAAACTAAAAAGACGTTTGTCACCCACGGTTGACTGTAGCTAATAGTCAGGGTGCGGGATTGTCAGTCCCGTATAGATCTATACAGAAACTCATGTTCTCCCTCCAGGAGACTCTGGTTCCTAAGAAGTCGTATCTCACACTGTAGTTCTCTCAATGAATCCATGAATAATACTATGAAAACCCCTTTTTGTTATTAACATGAATCCTTATAAAATAATATCTTTTATTTCATAATTCATAAGTTTGTTTCCTTCGTTCTGAAAACTGTGTTTTCAATGTTTGTATCCTAACATGTTTTGTAAAACTAATTTCAAGTCTAGTTGTAACGATGTTTACCATGTTTAGTAAGTTCTATGTTCAATGTATGCTAATGATAGGAAAGTATATTAAACCAAATTATATTTTCAAACACAAGATTTCTTGTACTTTTACTTGTATTCGCCCCCTTAAAACATTAAAAACTCGGAAAATATAGGGGTATGAACTCACCTGATTGTGAGTGATCTGGGAGGCAAGATAGATATAGGATGCTTGAGCTCACAAATGAAGTTCTGAGGCGCAGTTGGATCCTATAAGGCGTATATTCACATATATGTGTATTCAATTAGTGTTTATAACTACTAACAAGTATAGGAAACCACCTAAGATTGTAGGAAACACGCTAAATGAAGTGTTAGGCTCACAAATGGAAGATTTGAAGGGGTTTACGACCACCGATGGATGGGTTTGAGCCCGTATAGAGTTCATGGCCTCATGATGTGTCCACAGCCCTTATGAAGGGTTCACGGCCGTGATCCCTTCAAGATCATGATGATGGTGATGAATCATGAAGAATCAAGGCTAGGATCTAGTAATCTTTCAAGTATAACAAGTTTAAGGTTGAAACACTTACGTCTTTGGAGCTTTGGAGGGTTCACGATCGAAGCGTTTTGAGAGAGAATGGGGGTGTTCACGGTTGGGAGGAGGAGAAATGAGAAGAAAATGAGGTCACTCACATATATATATATATATATATATATATATATATATATATATATATATATATATATATATATATATATATATATATATATATATATATATATATATATATATATATATATATATATATATATATATATATATATATATATATATATATAGGAGGTGGTTCACGGCCGTGAACACCTTGTAAATGATTTTCTGGTTCGAATCTTGCCTCCCGATCTCGAGCTAACCCATCCTAGCATCCATTCATACATTACACTAGGCTCAAAAACTCTCAAAGAGACCCTTAACAGGGCTAAAAGGTGACAGAAACAAGTCTGACTTTCATTGATCGAGATGACTTATAGATGGAGATTTCGGGTTGTCACACAACTGGACCCCTTGAATAGCACAAAGGCTGGCAGAAGCCATTCAACGCCTGATGAATAGCACAAAGGTGGCAACGACTGCTACACTCCACGTAAACTTATGGAAACTACCAGATAGTTCCACACAAAAATCTGTGTTAGTGATAAAAATGAATCAAATGAGGTAGAATTTTCACTATCGGTCAGATCTAAAGTCGAAATCACTCGAAAATTTAATCCAAACAAAAGCAAATGAGGTAGAATTTTCACCGGGTTATACTTCTGCCCAACAACCATCACAATATTACAAAGCTTCTGAAAGAGAAACCGAATATTGAGAATTCTAAATCTCAATCTGAAATCAAAATCATAGGGAAGAAATCCAAAATCAGAAAATCAGATGGGAAGAAATCTGTGAAAAAGAATTCTGAAGAAGGAGAAACCGAATATAAACATAACCAGAATCAAAAGAGAAACCGAAGGAAGCGACAAATTCTCTCAATCCAACATTGAGCATAACCTAATACCAAATTAGTAACTCCTCCTTTATGCACAATTGTATGATGAAATGGTACAACTGCCCCTGTTGCAGTTGTTAGAGTGTCCTTGATGGTGTTTTTGTTCATGTTTTGAACAATTGACAAAATTACCCTTTGACATATGAAAAAAAATAGAAAAGGGTAATGTAGCTATTATTCTTAAAAACGACAAAAAACATTACAAAAAAGGAAATTTTTTGCAATTTATTTTAAAATTAGACAAAAAAAGGCTTGTGGAAGCGTGGATAATAAATTAAAACGAATGTTTTACAATAGTAACACATTACTTGTAGTTGTTGCTTTATCGCCTTCTTTCTTCTTTTCTTTATTTGCCTGTGATTTCTCCTTCTTCACTACAGAAAACTTCACTGTTGCAGACTTCAAAACAAAACTCCCAGAACCCTTTGCATCTTCTGCAACATCCAATAATATAAATCATTTCTTAACAAAAATGACTTTCTATTTCAAAAGTAATAGTTACTGTTACTGTTGTTAACTAAACTGACCTTTTTTAGTACTACTTGTTTTTGTTAAGTAATATGCTGGGGACTCTGAAACCTTCTGTTTATGCATCATAAAGAAAAAAGTTAAAAAAAAAAAAAGAAATTTGTCATACAACATTAATCCCATAAAAACCGTTTGTTATCCAAAACCAATTCTGCATCTTGATCAGACTTAGTATTGCTGGTAGTTTTCTCAACATGGCATGTATCTTCACTATTAGAACAACCATGGTTCCCTTCATGGGTGCATGACAAATCTACACCAGAAGTACTTTCATCAGCTCTATCAGCATCTTGAAATTGTCTGGCCTGAGAGGGCTCCATGGGTTCACATTGATGATTCTCAAAACTATCAGGTGCAATAGCTATTGAATCTTCTGCACCTTGATGATTCCCCAGCTGAAATTCCACACAAGATTTGGAAAACTTGAATTTGACTTTTAACAAACCAACAAGTGCGGGCCCACAAGCCATTCCAAGTGCACTTGCACTAACAAAACGAGCAGAAGCCTGCATTCAGATCTTTAAAGGCACACAATCACTGATATACCTTCTGTTCACAACTCTAGCTGAACCAAGCCTGTAAATTATATAAAAACCAAAGATTGTCATTATCAAAATAAGGTGTGAATTTTGACTTTTGAGGTCAAAAGTCAAAATAAAATTACATAATTTTGAACTCACCCGCAAAATACACGACCAAGTAAAAGCACTGTAATGGAGTTCATATCATAAGCCATTGCATTGAATATGTTAAGTTATGAGTTATTTTGTATTGTAGGTTATTTTGTCCCCGGTTGACTCGGTGGCAAATACATACAATGCACTACTACGTGAAGGAACCCCCTCTGAGTTTCAACGAATCCTAGACCTTAAGGACCTCAATGTTACCTTCTACTTCTACTTTTAATCAAATTATAAGTGTCACATCATGTGTCACTTGTTTCTTTTCCTATTAACTGATGATCTCTTGATACATTACAATTACATATGATGTTCAAAAAATACTAGTCTTTCTTGAAATAAAAAAAACATATTTAAACCAATGCAAATTTGTAAAAATATTTAAATTAGGACTTAACTAGGAAAGCCTTCTGCTAAGTCGTTCTTTCTTCAGTAAGTTAAAGAAAAAACAACACTTATTTCTTCTAACTCATCAAACATGGAACAAAAGGAAAGGCATCACATTCTCGTTTTTTATTAATAAGGCTTAACAACAAAGCAATTTTCCCAGAAATTAATTTGTCCCCTGTTCTTCTTCTGTTCTCTCCCGTTAATCTGTTTTTTTTCATATTGTGTACCTTGGTAATTTCCATATTGTATTCTTACAGGAGCTAGTCACACTCTAGGGCTTGTATTACTGAAAATCGAAGGCGAATTCTCGAAAGGTAACAAAAGGCGATGAGGGAATCAGATGAAGTGTCGACATGGGTAAATGTTGATTCAAGCCCTCGAAATCGCTCTAAAGGGGTCAGCAAAGGCATGGGAAACGATTTTCAATGTAAGATAGAGGAGGTTGCTTCGAGCCCTAGAAATCACACGACGTCAAGAATAATGAAGAAGCTAAGGGGGTGTTTGAGAGTGATGTATGTTCTTGTTCTGGATGTATAGCTGAGAGGTATCGTGCTTGAAGGTGGTTGCAATCAACATTTATTTTTGGTAGACGATAGGTGAAGTGAGGAGTTCGATCGATGTTTTTAGAGTGAAATCGAAGATTGGAGAGCCGAAAAGGAGACAATCACAGAATCGTGAAGTGTGGATTGAGCTTTTACGGTTCCATGGTGTTGGTGATGGATTACGGTTTGCAGAGAAAATGGAGTGAAAGAATGAAGGGAGATTGATCTAGAGGAGACTGTGCAGAAGCAGGGAACTTCAAAATTTCAAAATTTCGGACAATTTCAATTTCCCTCTTTAAAAACGCACGTTTGTCTAAAAATTATAAAGCGGCGATAATAGAGGACACACATTTAATATAAGCGCCCTCCGTGTTTGTAATTTTTTTTGTTGGAAGCTAATTTTAGGGCACGCATAAATGAATGTCCTCTATCCTTCAAATTTTGCAAAAGTGACATTATTTTTTATGGCACGCACAAATGTGTGTCCTCTATCAGTGCATGTCATTGTTTGCACGTCATTAAAGGGTTGTTTTCTAGTAGTGTATGGTTCTTGAGGTACTTCAAGCTCCATATACCTCCCAATTTCTTTTGCATTATAAGCTTGCTTTACTCAGTTTTTATAGGAATAAGAGACCTTATTATGTGTGTGTTTGTTTATAATAATCTAAATAACCTTTTAGAATAATTTTATAAATATCTATTTAGTAGATTTTGGGTCTAGAAGCTTTAGTCTACCATAGGCTTCAAATACTCAAAACATTAAGTAAGATAGATGGAGTCTTTCCATACAAAAACTTATAAATTGTTTTATCTAATTCTTAGATGGTGTTTGTATTCGAGATACTAGTGATTGTGATTAAGGCATAATCCCAAAAGGATAAAGGAGAATAATTTCTATCGATTAAAAAGTAAATTAATATCTAGTAGGGTTTAGTTGATCATTTATTATCTCAAAGGCTTTAGATGGTACTATTCATTTTTATCTCAACTATTGAAAACTTCAAGAAAGGTTTCACAATTATCTTTTATCATATAAAATATAATTAGAACGACTATAGTTAATAAAGTTGATTAGGTATCTTGTACTAAATCTAGACATTCATTAGAAGGGAAGTCATACATCACTATGTATAATTCCTTAATAATTGTTTTCTCTATAGTTTAGTGAAAATGAAATTAATAATCATTTGTATTTGAATTAGATTAATCTATGTAAAATAAATTACATTATTTTCATTCAAAAATCCATTTCTTGAAGCTGGAATATATATATTTTATTTATAAAATAAACATAAGAATGTCATAGATCAATTTTATTCAAATCATGTTTGAGTCAATTGGTGTTTTTGTATAAAAATTTTAATTAGAAAATACTAATATTTACTTTATAATTATATTAAGAGGTCCAATTCTCAAAATAAGAATTAATCATTACAGAATATGAAGGTGTTTGTCATGAAAAAAGGATTAAGTAAATAATCAATTATCTAATCAATTAACTGAGACATATATTTAGAAAAGCTAAAATCAAAACATACATTGTTCTAAAACAAACATTATTTTACAATACAAGTAATTTTATGTTTTAAACATAAATAACAAACTCTAAGAGTGAAGTTCCAACTTTATTGTTTAACAGCTTACTCTTCATGAATATCTACATACATTGAGAAATTTTAGATTAACATTAAGAATCAAGTACTTGAGTGTTAAATGAAAATTATAAGTTTTATCTTGTAGATACCTGAATGACTGGTCCATCCAATATTTCTCGGATAAGAGGGACAACTCCTCTTCAAGTGTCCTGTTGCTCGACAGTAGAAACAAGATCCATATTTATGGGCCTTTCTGTATTACTTAGGCTTATAGGTATCCTTTCCTTGAAGTATGGGCCTCTTAGAGCACACATGATGACTATTTTCAGCCTTGCATTCTTCGGATGTTTGAATTGGATCAAACCAAATAACTTTGTGTTACAGGAATATTTGCTTCACTTGATGAAACATATGATATGCTTGTAAATTCAGTAAGACTTCCTGAAAGTCCAGCATTACTGTTCCTAGTATGATGACAAAGACATATTCAACATCACAGTGATGCTTCCACCAAGCATCATGCTCAGTTCTACTGGTAAGTGCGGGTTGTTTATGAAAGGGGCCTTCAAGAATGTATAATTTCTGATCTCTATTGAGGTTATTCCTCAATGTACGAAGCCATTCGTAGAAATTGTATCCGTTGAATGTTACTATTTCTTGTAGATCAACAAGAGAAAGATAATGCATGGTAATGAGATTGGATTATGTTTTCATCTACAAAATTTCCCAAAATTCATTTAGTAGTTTCTGTATTTAAATCTTTAATAATTAATACCCTTTAAGTTTCTAAAACATTAAATATCAAAGTGTAGGATCCAAGTTGCAAAACAAATAAATTGTTAAGTATCCTTTATTCCATTCATTGGATCCAACAAGGTAGCTATCGAGTATCAATTATATTCTATTATATATTTCCTAGCGTTATGGGATCGCTAATAACTTAGTTAATAGACATGTTTGATCTTATCTGTGTTTCAAATATCTATTGCTTAGGTAACCTTTATCACATCATATATCGGATCAAATTATCTAGTTTGAGAAACTTGTGTAATCGGCCTATAACTTGGTTATAAAAATCAAGAATACATATCGGCCTATCAAAAGACAACACTAGCGTTTAGGTGACCTTTACCCACTAGCTTATACAAGTGACGTGCAAATGCTTTCAAAGTGGATGACATAGGCTTGCACTTAAGGGGTCTTTGATGTTTTTATAATTCTAGTTTAAAAACCATATGATATCATGATGCGCATCCAATAAGTCATTATATACTTTTATTTAAAATCACATTTTATCAATGCTCTTTTATAAAGTCCAATTTTATAAAATTTTCGCGATCAAATTTTAAATTTAATATGTGGTATTAATTTTTGATGTTTGAGCGCTAAACAACATTAATAAAACTTCCTTTTATAATATAACTTTTGGAGTTTGATATGTCTCTAAATCACACTCTTATACTTAGTAAACTTTAATCTTCGAAAATTGTCGTTAGCTAGTTTTAAACGATAAAGATCATTTTTTAAGCCTTTTTACAATCTTATGTTGAAAGAAAATTTTCATTAAAACCAAACTCCTTGTGATCATTTTATTTTTAAAATATTATCTAGCATTTTAAAATCTAATTTTACAAACATGCATTATATAACATGAACAAGCATCACAAAGAATAAAACATATGTGCATAAACCAACCATAAACTAATGAAATTTTGTGAGCCATTACATAAATGTCTACTCCGTTCTAAGGGACATAAAGGGATAAAATCTTCTTATGATGTCTTTATGCTCTCACTTGTAGTAAGTTCAAAAATAGTCTACAATAAACTATGAGATTAGCAATGAGAGAATTTTAAAATGAATAAACTTAAAACCATTTTAACCCACCAATGATCATTTTGCAAATCATGGAAAGATTAAATCAACTATAGAAAAAAAATAACTACAACCTTTGAACACTTTGATTCTCATGAGAGATTGAGATTTGATGAAGTGAGGCAAAAACTCCAAAGTAGAAGTTGTCTATATGTATCCACCAATCAAGAGTAAACCACTAGAAGATGTTACTTCACTCGTAATTAATTATTCTTAACCGTTAAAGACTTATACAAAATAAGCCTTAAAAGGAGAAGTAACTAAAGCACTCAAAAGGTGAAAACTAATGCAAGAAAGGGAGAGAGGGAAAGAGCTTCAAGTTGTCGGTTTAGAAGAGAAGAAAATGGAAGAAAAACTAGCAAAAGAATCAACCCCCATGACTAGTTTTTCTTCTCCTTTTATACTTGTATGCATACCTTGAAGGCCATACTTCCATTTGATGAAAATCCATGGCTCTTGGTACAACTATGGGGTGAAAGACGAAGTCAACATACAATCCTCCCACTCCTTGATGAATTCATGAGAAATTGAAAGGAGATGGGATGTGTGGTGTGTCTTTTACTCAAGCTTATGACTAGCTTATCCCATGTGGGAATTAAATGAAACAGTAAGGGTCCAAATAAATCTACATGAAATATATATTACCTTATAAATATAACTGATTTTGTTCTCTTTGATTGTTATTTCCTAGAAATAATAAATCTCAATTAGTTGTTAAAATATTGAGTAAATTACACGAATCATCCCTTGTCCAGGTTCCAACATGCACGTTTAGTCACTATTTTCAAAAATTAACTCGGACCGTCCCTCGTTTGGTTAAACGTTGCACGTGTCATCCCTCGTTAGTTTAAACTTACACCCTTAATCCCTTGCAAGAAATAAAATGACAATAATGCCCTTTTCAAATTTATTTTTCATTTATTTTTAATATTTCTGATTATTTTTTATTAATGAAAATACTTTAATTAAAATTATGGGTCCATCCAACTTTAAACCTAATATATATATATATATATATATATATATATATATATATATATATATATATATATATATTCCTCTTTTGTTGAACACTTAACTACCGACACCACCACCGAAAATGTGCACACCCACCCCTTATCGTCCTCTCCTGATATATTGTTCTCCAGAAAGCGAAAATAAAAAACCAAAAATTTGAAAACTGTAACCCAAATGATTCTAGAAGCTGAAAATTATTTCAGAAATCTCAAAATCATTCCAAAAATAAAAAATGGTGGTGGATCCTTTTTAAAACTGAAATATACACACTGGTTTCTCTCCGTCTATCTCACCTGATTTTTTCCTGAAACTCTTGACCCTTCATGGCCGTCTGTTTCCTTGTTCTTCTTGCTGATAAGAGAAACACAAACACACCTTGTGTGTGTCTGTTGATGTGATACATAAAGAGACATAAACACACACACACACACACATATATATATATATATATATATATATATATATATATATATATATATATATATATATATATATATACACACACACATATAGAGAGAGAGAGAGAGAGAGAGAAACAAAGAGAGCAAAGAGGATGTTGCCATCACCACCCGTGCGTTAGGGTTTAGAGAAATCGGGAGGAAATGTGTGGTTTCAGATCGAGAACTTTGGGGGTTTCATGAAGGATTCCACTTTAGGGGTTTCAGATCTAGCGTCACCGCCATCAGTAATCTCTTCTTCCATTGTGTGTCGCCACCACAGTTGGAGTTCGAATGGTGGTTTTAAGAGGAGCATGTGCATGATGAGAAAGAGGTTATACACGCATAAGAGGGTCGTCGATGGAGACGAGTTGTTTTCGATCTGAATCTACTTCTCTGATCTGAATCTCCCTCTCCTCAGATGGACTTGTGACCTGGTTCGGTGAGGATACACACTGAAGAGGAAATTGCGGGAAGGAGAGGTTATGTTTAGGCTTTAGAGTCTTTCTTTTATTAGAAGAAATAAAAAATTATTTTTATAATAAAAAATCAATAAATAAATAATAAATAACAACTAAATGGAAAATAAATCATAAAAGAAATAAATAAGGGCAAAATTGTCTTTTTATGTCCGGATGGACGAAGCGTGCAATTTTTAACCAAACGAGGAACAATCCGAGTTTAGTTTTGAAAAGAGGGACTAAATGTGCATTTTTACACCTAGACAAGGGACGATTCGATTAATTTACTATTTATTTTTCATTTATTTCAACATTTCTGATTATTTTTTATTATTTGAAAATATTTTTATTAAAATTATGGGTGCATCTAACTTTAAACCTGATATATATATATATATATATATATATATATATATATATATATATATATATATATATATATATATATATATATATATATATATATATGCACACCCACGCCTTATCTTCCTCTCTCGATATGCTCTTCTCCAGAAATAAAAAATAAAAACCAAAAATCTGAAACCTGTAACCCAAATAATTCTAGAAAATGAAAATTGTTTCGAAATCTCAAAATCGTTCTAGAAATAAAAAATGGTGGTGAATCCTTTTAAGAACCTGAAATATACACACAAGTTTCTCTCCCTCTGATCTCACTTGATTTTTTCCCGAAACTCTTGACCCTTCATCGCCATCTGTTTCTTTATTCTTCTTCCTGATTAGAGAAACACAAAACACAAACACACCTTGGGTGTGTCTGCTGATGCGATACATAAAGAGAGACATATATATACATAAAGATATATATATATATATATATATAGAGAGAGAGAGAGAGAGAGAGAGTAAACATGATGTTTCCATCGCCACCCGTGCCTTAGTGTTTTGAGAAATTGGAAGGAGACGTGTGGTTTTAGATCGAGAACTTTGGGGGTTTCATGAAGGATGTAACTTTGGGGGTGTCAGATCTAGCATCACCACCACCGGTAATATCTTCTTCGATCGTGTGTCGCCACCGTAGTAGGAGTTCAAATGGTGGTTTTAGGATGAGGTTGTACATGGTGGGAAAGAGGTTGTATATGCAGAAGATGGCCGTCGATGGATACGATTTGTGTTTGATTTTTACCTGGTTATCCGATCTAAATCTCCATCTTCTCCGATGGATTTGTGACCTGGTTCGGTGAGGAGGATGCGCACTGAAGAAGAAATGATGGGAGGGATATGATATGTTTAGAGTTTAGAGTCTTTTGATAATTAAAAGAAATAAAAAAAATTATTTTTATAACAAAAAATCAATCAATAAATAATAAATAACAACTAAATGGAAAATAAATCATAAAAGAAATAAATAAGGGCAAATTTGAATTGTCTTTTTATGTTCGTACGGATGAAGCATGCAATTTTAACCAAACGATGGACGGTCCGAGTTAATTTTTAAAAATAGGGACTGAATGTGCATTTTGACACCTAGACGAGGGACAATTCGTGTAATTTACTCTAAAATATTATTTTCAAAAAATAATAAATTTACAATTAAATACAAGTGTTGATTATATTTATTAATAATCATATTTCTTTAATAAATAATCAATAAGTAGTAACTTGCTATAATGTATGACCCCTATAGGATCATATGTCATTAGCAAATATCATTTTATATGATGATTATTGGGCATATAGATCTTTTAGTATTTTGCTAGTTCTCGAGGAGAAACACATTTCTTGATCTCATCCTCCATAACCGGCCTACTCGATCCACTCATCTTCCCCCACCATGCTTCAAACTTTCGTTGCCTCAAACTCTACTCAAAACATATGTAAACACAATAATCACAATAATCCATTTTTTTCAAGCAATCGATGGGGGAGATAGACTAATCAATGCCGCCAACCGACCTCTTTCTCACCATCTTAGTCATCATCGCTGCTTTGGCAACCCTACCCGATGCCACGCCAACCGGCCTCTATGTCTCCATCTTAGTCACCATCGCTAACTTGTCACCACCTTTGTGGTTAGGGTGGCAAATCTCAACATGACACAAACCTGCGATACAAATAAACGGGTTTGTGTAAGACATTTCACATTGTGTAATTAAATGAGTTGAGTCTACACTACAAAAATTAAACGCATAAGGTTAGGATCCAAACCTTTAATAAGAAATGATATGAAAATGACCATTTTATTTAAATGTAGCTTACTTTAATCTTTTACGTAAATTGGTATGCCCAAAACAAAAATGAAATGTAAACGAAAACTTTGGATTTAGTCATTTTGTAACGGGGAAGCCATTAATTAGCCGCATGAGTTAACACCTATTTTTAGTTTTTCACTTTTTTTTAATATCCCATACTCCACGACTTAGCCACTTCGCTTCACTATGCCTTCCCTCTTCTAAACTTACTGTGAAATTCGCCCGTTCAAATGTCAAATAGATAAAAACATGACATGCCACGACGCGATATGTTTGTCGCCTATACTTTGTCAGATGTTACCAATTGCCAACTGTCGATCCATAATCCACAGTGGTATCATCACCAATGTTTTTATAATTGCTTCAAACCGGCCGGTTGAACCAGTCAGACTGGAAAGCGGGGACGAGAGTTGTTGAACAACGAACAATTTTATGCCAATTTCTAGATCAGATTGAACCGACGATTTCTGTAAAAACCGAGTAAAACCAATGTGACAGAACCAGTAAAAAACCTTTTGAACCGGTTTATTGGACTTGTAAAATTTGATTTCACTTAGCTCATTAATAACAGTTCATTCCCAAAGAAAATTGAATAGCTCGATCGATTAGGTTATATGTAGTGTACACAACTTGAAGGCCGATGCACACCACTGCCAGATGTAGACCGACGGTTGAACCAGTAGTCGAACCGGGAATCGGTTATTAGACCAGTTCAACTAAAAGATTAATTTTTTAAAACATTGAGAATCATCCCTAATCACCGCAACAATATGAAGACATGCCCATACATTCATTCAGGAAGCCCAACAGCCGATATAAAAGTTATGTTTCATACTTAAGCTTATTATGCTTCCATTACTCAGCCTTGGCAGTGGTTTCCCCTAACGATATATGACCATGAAAAACAATGTTGTTAATGCTTTCTACACAATAACGCTCACAACTGACATTGGATTGTATACAAATATTATTGGCGTCACATCTGATCTTTCCTCGAACATATGTATTAGACACACTTAACAGAAACTCTTGTATCTGTTTATGTATAGTCTTTAATTATTTGAGGTTCTAATGTGTAAATTGTATTTCTATAAGTGATAAGTCTTTCCACCTAATTAGGTGTGATGTGTACCATTATCATGGTATCTAGAGCCAATTAATCCCACCCTTTTTCTATTCCCCTTCCCCTGTCGTTCACTCTTTCTTTCCCATTCTTTTTAGTTTTCTGCATCCCTAATCTTCCCATGGCTTCTTCTTCTTCTCACGATAATACTCTATCTATGAATGCTGTTCTTCATTTGATAACCAACAAATTGTCATCTACCAATTATATATTATGGAAAAATCAAATGATTCCTCTCCTCACCTATCAGAATCTGTTGGGCCATGTTGATGGGTCTCTTCCCACACCTGATCCGGTGGTTCTCACTGATGAAAAGTCCTCACCAAACCCGGATTTTGCTGTATAGATCTCTGCTGAACAGCGGACAATTATTTTTCTCCACGCATCTTTAACTGAAGAAGCTTTCTCCGAGATTCTCGGCCTGTCAACGGCTCGACAAATTTGGGTTGCGCTTGAGGTGGCTTATAGCCACTCCTCTGTCGAAAGAATTCAGAACCTTCTACATAAAGATCTTTACGGTCTCAAACAGGCCCGGGTTTTCTTGATTCTCGTTTTCTCGGTCATGTTTGTCGTCTACATAAAGCTCTTTACGGTCTCAAACATGCCCCACACGCTTGGTTTCATCATCTAAGCACTTGTTTGGTTAGCATTGGGTTTGTATGCAGTCGAGCTGATGCTTCTATGTTTGTGTTCAAACGTGACTCATGTGTGTTATATTTATTGGTCTATGTTGACTATTTAATTTTGACCGGAAATGATCGTTCCGTCATCAATCGCTTGCACTACAAATTCGTGATCAAAGACCTCGGTCGTTTAAATTATTTTCTTGGGATTGAAGCCACTTACACCACTAATGGTCTCTTTCTCAGTCAAACAAAGTATGCTCATGACATTCTTGATCGAGCAGGTCTTCTCGATGCTAAACCAGTTTCAACTCCTCTTGCCTCTAACAAAGCCTTTGTTACCAGTGGTGATGCTTACTCGGATCCTTCCCATTATCGATCCCTTGTTGTTGCTCTTCAATATTTGACGATCATTCGTTCGGATATTTCGTATGCGGTCAATCAAGTTAGTCAATTCCTTTAAGCCCCTAGTGTTCCGCGTTACCAAGCAGTTAAACGGCTTCTACGATATGTCAAGGGTACGATTTCTTTCGGACTCTCGTCTTCTAAACCGACATATACCACACTTGTAGGCTACTCTGATGCTGGTTGGGCTCGTTGCCTCGAGACCCGTCGTTCCACTTATGGTTACTCGATTGTCCTCAGGGGCAATTTTGTATCCTGGAATGCCAAGAAACAACCAATTGTCTCTCGATCTAGTTGTGAATCTGAATATCGAGCAATGGCCAACACTGCCGCAAAAATTATTTGGATCACTCATTTGTTGAGAGAACTTCATGCGCTATCACCAGACTGTCCGACATTTCTATGTGATAATCAATGTGCCTTGTTTCTCACTCAAAATCCCATTTCTCACAAACGTGCCAAGCACATTGATCGTGACTATCACTTTATTCGTGAACTTGTGTCGTCTGGTAAACTTCACACCAAGTTCGTTCCGGCCAAGCTTCAAGTGGCCGACATTTTCACGAAGATTTTACCACGTCATCAGTTTGATTTCTTTCGAGAAAAGTTGTGTATTGGTCCGTCACCATTTCGCTTGAGGGAGGATATTAGACACACTTAACAGCAACTTTTGTATCTGTTTGTGTATAGTCTTTAATTCTTTGAGGTTGTAATGTGTAAATTGTATTTCTATAAATGATAAGCCTCTCCACCTAATTGGGTGTGATGCGTACCATTATCAATATGTATACTCTTTTCTATTAGCTCTATAAGACCATTTAGTTCGTCATTTTTGGCAATGGTTTTTCCATGCCCGTCACCCATGTTGGACAAACCCAAAGATAATAAATTTACTATTGATTTTGATGATTTTTTATATTTGTTGATGGATTTTTGTACCCGCCAGATCCTCATTCGATATGACAGCTCATGTGACTTATATCTGGCCACTCAATCTCGATCTCAGGTTGCTCTCTTTTCCACCACCGGGTCATTATGGAATCAATGATTGGCATGTCCTCATGTACTTGATTCTTTTTTAATTAGTTGTTTTATCTCATGTAATAAGGCCAAATGGAGTGGAGTCGCCAAATGAAATCGCTAAGCACGCTAAGGGTGTGGGAACACCGCCCCCTAGCGCTCGCTAGTGGGCTCGTTAGATGAAGCACGTTAGGGGCTTGGCGAGAGGAGAGAGGAAATGATGCTTGCATATGATTGGCTACTTTACCAATCAATATGCAAAATCAATTTTAAAATCAGATTCATTAATCAATCACAAAAATAAGGAAGCAAAAATTAGAAATCATATGCTTGGAGCTTCAATCGATCATGGAGAGTTAAAAAAACCCGGTAATCACCTGAACAGACGATTGCACCCAATGGAGGCAATGGAAGAAAACGATTGCACCCAATGGAAGAAAATACAATTGTAGAATCGGAGCTACTTGGGAGGCGACATGCTCGATGAGAAACAGAATGGAGGCTGCCAGTGTATAATTTAATAGCGATGGGTATTTAGGCATATTTTAACTTATAGTTACGAAACTAGTCTGTAAGGTATTTAGTAATCTATATATTTGTTCTAATGACTTCAGTTTTTGCAACTCTGATCCAAATATGTCATACTAAAAAATGTTTGTGTAATATAAAAAAAATGTTTGTTTTATTGAATTAAATTAGAAAAAGAAAATACAAGAAAATAAAAAAATGAAGTGTTAAGAGTGTTACCACTCCCTACCAAATGTTAAGATTAGGTGTTAAATAGAGTAACATGTGGTGACATTAAAAAATAATCTATATATTTGTTCTAATGACTTCAGTTTTTGCAACTCTGATCCAACTATGTCATATTCAAAAATGTTTGTGTAATATTAAAAAAAAATGTTTGTTTAATTAATTAAATTAGAAAAAGAAAATAAAAGAAAATAAAAAAAATGAAGTGTTAAGAGTGTTACCACTCCCTACCAAATGTTAAGATTAAGTGTTAAATAGAGAAAAATGTGGTGACATTCAAAAAGCTGACGTGACAAAGTGCTAGGGGTTTTACCACTCCCCTTAGCCTAAAAGCGTCGTTAGTTTGTCTTGCCATGCTTGTCATCTTGAAAAACACATGCATTTAGCTTTTCATAGTTTAAATACACATGTTTCTTCTATGTTTTGTATTGTATAGTCTATTCTTTGAACTTCCCTTATTATCGGTTATGAGTGTAAGTGGCATAAATTATTATATCATGTTTTTAGATCATTACTCTTATTTCTTGTGGGTGTATCGCTTATGCAATAAATCACATACATTTGCAAGATTTCTCCACTTTCAAGCTTATGTCCAAAACTAATTAAAGATATTTTTTTGAACGACTAATCTAATCTAATAGTAAACTACTCCTAAATCATTTGTCTCAGACGAGACTTGAAACTGAAACCTCAAGAAGTGAATACAATATCTGATATTGCTGGTTAGATGCGCTTTGGTTAATTAAAGAGAATTAATCAAATCATTCCATTGTGATCATGACGCAGAATTTGAAAATCACCGCTTCTTGCAAAAGAATGGAAAGATCGTTGAAATGCCTAGTAATGTTTGATTCGGTTGATACAAAAATGGATAATGAAGATATTACCTATATATACAGTGAGATTTAAATTTGGTTATATGCTAATCTTTTTTGGTTTCTTTGTGTTAAATTCTCTTTATTTCATGTTAATATGCCAGTTTTTGAATAACACTCCCATTTTTTTTGTCTATCATTTTGCTTGCATTTTGAGCTTCCAGATTCAAACCAAAACCGTAGCAATATTTTTCATTCAACGATTCAAGTTTCAAATGAGAGCATATAATACAGATTTTGTAAATATAAAAAGCTACAACAAATGAATTCTAAATTTACTCAAAATCGACCTTCGGTTTTGGAATTATTTTGGCATAGATTCGACCAACTATACACATATATTCTTAATTTTTAAAAGGCATTGCTGGATTTTGGTTTGGAAATCATTTAAATCATTGTCTATTGATTAAGATATCAAAAACAAACAAACATATCTATAGTGTTTAACCCATAAATTTCATTATTAAATTAAAAGCAATGATTTTCACAAGAAAAAGGTCATAACATCCAACCAACTTCTAAAAAACAAACAATCACAAGAAAAAAACAAAATTGTATCTAATAATTTTCATAGGTCCAAAAAAAGGTCATAACATCCAAGAAACCATTCTCCAATGTTAAAACTAATGTATGTTTTTCTATGTTTCAATTCTTATTCATTTTTTTTTTCTTTTGGCCTTTTTTCTCTGTTTATTATTATTATTATTATTATTTTTATTATTTTTCTTCATGTTGTTATGTGTTAAATGAACATCTCAAAACATCATTTCAATATGCCATAAAAATCCATGATATCCCACATAATTCATCATCGAGATCTTCTCTTAAAAAAAAAAAAAAAAAAAAAACAAACAGTAATTTGTTACTTATAAACCATCTGTTCCATCGTTATTCGCATTTATACCCGAGCTTCACTTGAGCCATGGTTGCCCCCTGAAAACCATGGACGCCTCCACCATGTTGCAATTCGATACCGAATTACCATTAAAGCTTTCAACATTAATGGAACTTGGGATAATCCATCTCATCCAATCATTTCGCTTCCTCAGCTTCTCACCCTACAAAATGAATTTTAGTATCAAGTCCCATAACATAGTTATATAGAATTTAATATTTTTATGAATTAACACATGTTTGGTCGACTTGAAAAAGATTAATACACACCCGCACTTCCACAGCTCTTGATGCCCGCATTACATCAACAATTAGCTGAACACTGTCAGTTAAACACAAAACCTGCAATAAAACAGGGATATTAATTGATATCAAATGAAGCATAAAAAAGAGAGTGTATGAAGAGATCAATATCAATGTGGCATGGTGGTAATTAATCACTTTATATGAAACACTTTAAAATGGAGTTGACCCAAGTTTGAATCTCATAAGCTTCAAAAAATGTGTATGCATCTTGTATATAATACTTACTTTCTTGAAGCCTGCTATTAAACTGACATGAACCCAGCCTTGTTCGTCCATCTTTTGTCGCAAGTATATATCTTTAACCAAATTCTCATCACTGCAACAAACCGAGATAAGACTAGATGTTAATTGTCTGGAACTAATTATAAACCACCACAAAAGTTTTAGATATAAGAGATTATAAAGAACCTGAAATAGTAATCAATTTGTTTCACAATCTTTTCATGCAAATCTTGATTTTGACCAGGAAACGACACTGGAGATTGCATCCGTGTAATCAGCGATGGAGAAGGAGTTGAACCTTGAACATAAGACGCCAAATCTGCATGTACATAAAATGCATTATACAAATAAAACAGAAAAAGGTTTGTAAAAATTAAATACATCAACCTAATTTGTATTTGCAGTTGGATTTCTTTTTTCTAACATTGAACAACTTGTCACTAATTTAAGTACTATTTTTCATATTATGAAATATATATTTGAATTATTTATTTAACAAGTTAGTGTTGTAAAAATACATCAACCTAATGTTAGCCCGTGTGATAAATAAGTTGAGATGGGTTACAAAATCTAACCCGTTTATCAAAACCAGTTTGGTTAGAAATTCATAACCTGTTTAATTCAACATGGAGAGTTGAATTAACAATTTTCTAATATATTTAATTAAACATGTCAACTTGAACCCAACTCAACAAAATTGATTCACAACCTAATAATAAAAAGCTTACCAGGGTACATGAAATTGTTGCCAAAAGGGCGAACTGGCACATGCATTTGTGGAGGCATAAAAGAATTTGAAACGTGTGGAGAGGTTCCACGATTCACAAAACCCCTATGAAAGCCCCTCTGACGCTGCATGTTGTTAAACCTTGTATGCTGGTTCCACTCCCGAATGCCACTTGGACGTTGTCCGCCATTGTTGCCTCTTCTTGAAGAATCCATTAATTGCAACAGTTGCAGGTTTTCCAGATATTCTTTACGAGGGAGTTTCGACTTTCGGATGTATGTATGTATATATATGCATCAAGCACAGGTGCTGCATTATTTAGTATTGTAGTAGGATTCAAATTATCCCACCACAGCTCTGTTTCCATGTATAATACTAACGATTTCCACAAGTTTAGATAGGGTATCGTAGCTAAGGTTTATCAAGATTAAGGAACTCGAATTTGTTTCCTTATGTAGCAAGAATTACATGAACTACCCCTTTGAAATTAGGTTTATACCTACCGACTTTCGTCCGCAGTTCCATGTCATTCAAATGTACACGTCAGCCCCCCATTTTATTAGAATCTTCCACAATCCACCCTAAATAAATGTAATTCAGTCACCGATATTGGTTACGGGATAATTTTGTATTTAAAAATGACCGTAATTTCATACAAAACTTTCAAAACAAATAAATAAAATTTAATAAGAAAACCCCCAACTATCCACAATTTTTATAAACCACCGCCTTGCAAAAATCTTGATGGCTTGCAAATTTTTTCGGCCAATCCACTCTAAATTAGTGTATGTCAATCACGGAAATTGGTTATTAGATAATTTTCTATTTATAAAGGACCATGATAGCTAATCTTTCCAAAAAAAATTAAAAAATAAAAAGAAGAAAACCTCAAATAGATGCAATATTTGCAGGCGGTGGCCTGCAAATAATTGAATTTCACTCAAACAAACAAAGATGAACTTAAATATGTTGTTCAGATTGCAAGAACTAAATCTTCAGGTACCAAATATCTCACAAGAACGGTATCAACACCTTCTTCGACTTCTCAATCACACAAAGATTTAATCATTTTCCAGTCATGCCAATTCGTCCATCCTTGAAGGTGCAATGCATTTCGACAGTAATTTCTTCTCATTTTCACATTTTGCTTAATGTGTATAAATCATTTGCCATATTTCAACCATACTTATCCTTCAACATAGACATTGGAGAAACCGAATATATGTGTTCTAACCAAAAAAGGTTTTTGTTTTTTTTAACCGACAAAAGAAGATATATATCAAGAAAAGACAACCCCTAGCAAGATGCTAGGAGAAAAATTACAAGGCTAAGAAACATCAAAGGCAAGCAAACATTACAGGTTACAAATATAGAAAGGAAGGGTGTTCCATTCAACCCAATCTAAATTTCGGCTACAACCCTCGTGTTTGAACCAAAGAAAAGTCATGGATTTGATTATATCGGCCACTTTTGTGGCACACACCTTTTTGTTGTTAAAGAGTCTTTCATTTCTCGCTTTCCAAATACTCCAAAGGGTACCATAACAATGTCTATCAATATTTTCTTTTTCTTTGGACAGTTTCCCCAGTTGGAGGCATAATCAAGCACATCTACCCTGTTGAAGTTGGATTGTGGCACATTGCACCATTTAAAAATTCATTCCATGACATTTGTTGCAAAGGGGCATTGTACCAGTGTGTGATCGCTAGTCTGATCTGACAAATCACATTGACAACACGAGACAGATGGAAGAGGTATGTTTCGATTAGAAAGAGCCACTACATATGGAATTAGCCCAATTCTTGCCCTCCAGATAAAGCACGTGACTTTTAGTGGGACCTCTTTGAGCCAATCGAACCTGTTTATATCCGTCAACCTTTTATCTTCTAGAAAGTGTCTAGGAGCTTTTACCTCATACTTGCCATCTGCTATCAGATCACATTTCCATGATACTCCGTTAACCCCCTGATTTTGTCGGATGATTTCCTTGTGTGAGATACCCTTTTTGGTGAGTTCCTGACTGACACATGCAATGTTGTTCCAGGCCACAGTCGTCGTTTTCAAAGAGTAACAATTATGAGGTTTATTTTGTGGCTGATGAATACAGGTGAGTTTTTTCCCGAAGCGAGGATGGTTCAGTCTTGAGTCTCCACCACCATTTCACAATCTGGGAGATATTGAGGGATTTGATAGACCCAACTAGTGGCGAATCCAGAACAAAAAATCACGTGGTTCCTAAATTAAGTGCGGCAAATAAAAAAAATCAACAACACTTTTGAGGCCGGGTCGGGTCGGCTCATGTACCTTAAAAGAACTGAACCAATTCAATCGACTCATGTACCTTGTGCCACCGATTAAAAATTTTAAAAAACCGATTGAAATATAACTGAAAAATGCGTACGGTTTAACGAAAAACTAGTTGATTATTAGTCCATGGATAAAGCGACGAACGGAGAGAGAGAGTCTTTGGAATGTGGGCTTTCATTTTATTAGAACAACTTATTTAAAATAACAAATTGCGTTTAATAACTTATATTTTTCTCTTTTTAAAATGGTTTTTTAAGAAATTTTTTTAAAAAACAAACTCAAGGTAGGTCTTCTATTTTTTCTAAGGTAGTTCCTAATTTTTCTACTATATACATTGTAAATAAATTTGAGAACTTAGGTAGGTCCTAGGACCTACCTATACATATGGTGGATACGCCCCTGGACCCAACGCCTAGTCCACCCATGGTTTTATCAGTGATGACTTCATCCCAAGAAACCCAATGCATTTTTGCTTTGTCATCCGGACCACCCCAAAGAAATCTCCTTCTTAGTTTCTCTAGTTTGTTCAAAACACATGTGGGTGCGACGAAGAGTAACAGGTAATAGTTTGGGAGATTCCCCATAACGGATTTGATAAGTGTCAAATGACCACCAAAGGATAACAACTTCGACTTCCATGCTGAAAATTTGTTCTGAAATCTTTGAATAATAGGCGCCCACTGTTTAGTGAGTTTCATGTTAGCACCCACACGTGCCCCGAGACACATGAAGGGTAAGAAGGAAGGTTTGCAACCTAAGGGTCTTGATCAAAGAGAAACGTCCTACATATTGGCACCAACACCAAAAACTCTTGGTTTTTTGAAGTTTACTTTAAGTCCCGAGGCCGAGTGGAAGAATCGAAGGATTCTTGATATTGTGTTTGGACCATTCTCCTATAAAGAGTGTATCGTTATCGTAGAGGAGATGTGAGATTTCCAGTCCACCGTGTGGCAACTATAGTCCTTGAAAGACGCATGTGTTACACGCCGCATGTATTGCCACACTCAAACCTTCCATGGCAACAACAAATAAGAAGGGAGAGAGGGGCCCCTTTCCTAACTCCTTTCGAATTCGAGAATTCTTCTGTTGGGTTCCCATTGACTAATACTGAAGCATGCACTGAGTTTAGGCAACCTTTCATCCAAAATATCCACATATTTCCGAATCCCATCTGCATGAGATTACTATGAAAGAATTCCCAATTGATGTTGTCAAACACCTTGTCGAAATCGACCTTGAAGAGAAGTACTTGCTTCTTGGATTTCTTTGCCCATGAATAGATTTAGTTTACCATTAGTGGTCCATGTAGAATGCTTCTACTCTCCATATAAGCCGATTGTACCTACTAATGCAATGTCCCATTACCTTTTTAATTCATAGGGCTAGCATCTTGGCGATGATCTTGTGTATGCACCCGATAAGACTGATCGGGTCCTTGGTTTTGGGGATTAGGGAGATAAAGGACGAGATACATGATTTATCTAGTCGTTCAAAGTACTTGACCACAACCGCAAGGTCTCCAAATAGGACCTACCAATACTTTTTATGAAGTTGAATGTGAAATGTAATTCTTTGTTACATTATAAGTTTATTTATCCAACTGTTTGTATTTCCTTTGGGACTCGGTGAGCTGTAAGCTTCAACTCAGCATGTCGATAGGGCTTTGTCTTCGAAAATTAATGAACCAACTCAGCGAGTCGAGGTGTCTCAACTTGGCGAGTTGGCGGTTGAAAAGGAAACCCTAACTTTTTGGGTGTTGCACCCTATTTAAAGACCTTAAGTCCCTTGACTGGCCTCTTTACCAGCCTCCTCTGCCTAGAAACCCTATTAGTGTGTCTCATCTTCCTTTCTGAGTGTGTGAGCTTGTGGAGGGCCTTGAGTGTTGATCTTTTTGTACTCATTTGAAGAAGCTTTGAAGTTGAAGGTGTATAGCTTGGAGGGAAGACTTAGATCCAAAACCTCCCCACTTGTTGCAGTCTCTTCGAGGTATCAAGTTTATACCTTTCTTTGTTGTCGTTTAGATCTCTTTGTTTTAGGGTTTTATCTTGATTTTGGGCTCACAGTTGGGTTGTCCAAGAAGTTGAGTGTTCCAGGGGTTGTTATGTTAGATCTGACCATTTTATGGCCTCATTTGATTAAAGTTGCAAGATTTACTAAGTTCTAGGTCCCATTCATGCAATAAGTCCTTTATTAAGCCCATCTTGAGCCCTAGGGTTTCGTTTTTTATCATGCATGGACGTAAAGTTGGAAACTTTACGTGATTTTCCAGTCTTTGGATGCCAGATCTGTATTTTGGGAGTATCTCTTTGGAGTTTAAGGGCTTAATGGGTGAAGCCTGACTCTAATGAGTCTAGGGTTTGGGTTTGACTCATTTTGATGGTTCTTAAGGGTAAAGTTGGAAATTTTACCCTTCTAGACATCATTTTGGAGGAGATTTGAGATTTGGAGTTCCTAGATTCGATGGAAACAGCTTAATGCATTAAGTTGTTAGATTTCTGGCTAACTCGGCGAGTTCATTAATGAAATCGGCGAGTTGATAAGATTTTTCCTGATCTTTGCAGTTAATGGAGAAACATGGAGAGTTGAAGGACAACTCGGCGTGTTAGGTCAACATGGGCCGTTGACTTTGACTTTAGTATTTAACCAAGTTTGACTTATAAGGGGGTTTGGGGCATTTTGAGTTGTATTTAAGGAATTGTTTCTGTTTAGGGGTTGAGTAGAGCTGATATTCGGAGCCGAGACCTACTCAGCTATAGTTCAGTATTCAAGGTGAGTCTTCTCACTACACTCATGGGTCGAAGGGACCAAGGCCGGCCCATTAATTGTTATGATATGATTTGTATTGGAGTATGTAATTGTTTGCTATTTGATCTATATGTAGACTTATGTGTAGTTCATGGGAGGAGCCCACGGTATTTGGCAAGACCATGGGAAGAGCCATAGCTCGGGGATATAAGACCATGGGGGTAGCCCATGGCATTCCAATAAAGACCATCGAGGGAGTCCATGGAAAACTTATATGTATGTGTGCATGGTATTATGTGTTTTTTATGTTTTGAGTGTTTTGGGAAACTCACTAAGCGTATGCTTACAGTTTTGTTGGTTGTTTCAGGTACTTCTGGTTCTAAGGGCAAGGGCCCGGCTTGATTATGTGGCATGCATTCTCCAATATTTCTGCATCTAGTTTTTTTGATACTCTGATCTTTTGAAACACTATGGTTATGTAATAAGATTTTTTGGAAACAATTGTTGTTGGTTTTTATACGTATAAAAGTTAAAATTTTGTGTAAAATTTGGGATGTTGCTAGTTGGTATCAGAGCCTTGGTTTGAGAGATTCGGGCACACTCTTGGGTGTGTCATAACTCAAACTGAGGAAATGGTAAAATTGATTTTTTTGCTAAGTGTATGCTTTCAACGTTGTACATGCTTAGGATTGCATCGCCCTAGAATGAGGGAATCCACCTTATTCGTGTTCCTTGTCTGGTTGTGGTTTAGGGTAGAAGCTTTATTTGACAGTCTATGTGATTCTCTTTGTGTATAACTTGCATGCATAGGGAAACCTGCTATGATTGATTTGAGTTTCTGGTTTGATGAGAATTGAGAATCCTAGAATAGTTTAGGATATGAGTTAGTGTTCTATTTTTGGGTCATGATCCGTGGTTGGATGATTAAGGGTTATCAAGTATGGCCTTGGGGAAGGTACTGGTAGGTGTGGAAGGTAGTATTGGGCCCATACTACTGAAAGCACAGGAACTGTACCTGAATCAATGACAAATTTGATAGCTCTTAGGAGTCCGGTGAGGAGGATTCCCTTTAGAATTCTTCATCATTGTTATTTATGATATTTTCAAGTTGAGGATGGTGATGATTACGCGAGGTTCGGGTTCAGGATCAGGATCAGGTTCAAGCTCCGGTACAAATCCCATTGACGAGAGGCTGGACGATCTTATCGCAACCGAGGTTACTCGTGGCATCCTTGATGCTACCCTGGTGATCTTTTGTATCGTCAAGGAGGGAATCATGGGGATCATCGAGGAGCAGCTCAAGTCTTCCCGATCAGAGATTGTTGCAGGCAAGATTGGGGCACGAGCTCCCTCATTCAGGGAGTTTAAGGCATGTGGAGCGCCTAAGTTCTTCGAGGTCAGGGATCTCATCAAGTCGATGCTGGGTTGAAGACATGGAGAATGCCCAACGCATGAGCTTTTTCCCAGATCCGGCAAAGGTGGGGTTCGCATCTTGTATGTTGAGGGATTGAGCACGAGACTCGTGGGAGGAGGTTACCTGCAAGGTGGGATCAACAGGTGTGGCTTTGCTGTCTTGGGAGGAGTTTGTGAGGAGGTTTGATCAGGAGTTTGCACCATCCATTGAGGTGCAGCGTTTGGTGAGAGAGTTCCAGGATTTATAGCAGACTACCGAGACGGTGGCGGAGATCAACGCCAAGTTTCAGGAAAGGGAATTATTGGTCCTATAGCCAAGGCGTCTCCTAAGAGACAAGTGGAGTTTCGTATTGATTTAGTGTCTGGTGTGGCTCCTATAGCCAATGTGTCGTATCGTCTAGCTGCGCCTGAGATCTAGGAGTTGTCTACGCAGCTTCAGGAGCTGCTAGACCGGGGATTCATTTGACCGAGCAATTCCCCCTGGGGAGCACCGATCCTGTTCGTGAAAAATAAGGATGGGTCACACAGGATGTGTATTGATTATCGGGCGCTGAACAAACTAACAGTGAAGAACTGTTATCCACTTCCGAGGATGGATGATTTGTTCGGTCAGCTTCAGGGGGTCATCTTGGTTTTCCAAGGTTCATCTTCGGTAAGGGTATCATCAGATGAGGATCAGGGATGAAGGCATACCGAAGACGGCATTCAGAACTCGTTGTGGTCATTATGAGTTTGTGGTGATGCCCTTTGGACTCACCAATGCCCCAGCAGTGTTCATGGATCTCATGAACCATGTTTGCAGACCGATCTTGGATCGGTCTGTGATTATTTTCAATGATGATATTTTGGTCTATTCTATGATCAAGGAGCAGCATGAGCAACATTTAAGGGAGATGTTGGAGGCCTTGATGAAGGAGAGGCTTTATGCCAAATTCTCCAAATACGATTTTTGGTTGCGTGAGGTGCAGGATCTGGGGCACATCATCAACTAAAAGGGTATTCTGGTAGATCCGGCCAAGATTGAGGCGGTAATGCGTTGGGAAGTTCCGATGAATGCATCCGAGATCTGGAGTTTCTTGGGTCTAGCAGGGTACTATATGAGATTTATTCAGGATTTCTCCAATATTGCTGTACCCTTGACCCCTTTGACCAAGAAAAGTGTCACTTTTTGGTGGGTTCTAGATCAAGAATCAGCTTTCTAGACATTGAGGCACAGATTATGCGAGGCCCCGATTCTAGCTCTAACCGAGGGATTGGATGATTTTGTAGTTGAGTACGATGCTTATATTTCGGGGTTAGGAGCTGTTCTGATGCAGATAGGGCATGTGATTGCTTATTCCTCGTGGCAGCTGAAGCCTCATGAGGCGAATTACCCTACTCATGATTTAGAAGTGGGGGCGGTGGTTTTTGCCCTTAAGATTTGGAGGCTTTATTTATACGGGGTCCGATGCACCATTTTCACCGATCACAAGAGTTTAAAGTACTTGATGGCTTAGCAGAATTTGAATATGCGACAGAGGAGATAGATGGATGTGGTAAAAGATTATGACTATGAGATCTTCCATCATCCTAGAAAGGCCAATGCCGTGGTTGATGCTTTGAGCCGTAAGGCGGCGAGTGCTCTGATTCGAGATGTCTGCTTGAGGACAAGGGAGGCTGAGAGGATAAGGGTTTAGAGGATTATAAGCTGTTTAAATAGGGTGCAAACCCTAAAATTAAGGATTTGTGGTCTGCACTCGTATGTCGGCGTACTCTTTGGTACACTGCATGATGTGTGTAAAATGCACTGGTTTTAATCCAACTTTTGAGTTATAAATTAAGCACACAAAGGCAGTGAACCTGTCTTTTAGTGGTATAGTTAAGTAAGTAGAGTGTCGAACTCAGGGAACGGTAAATTAAAACTAAGGACTAATTTTATCTAAATTAAATAGTAAATATGGGTTTTTTCTAGTTTTTCAAGACTAGAAACTTACTAATACTACTTGAGCTAAGAACTAGAAAAACAAAGATTTAACTGAATTCAGTAATAAAGGGGACTTCTGTTTAGTTCAACTCAATTGATCCTATGGTTGATATTATGGTAATAGTGCAATGGATTAATTCTTCTATTGGCTACCGATTCAAGTGATTAGTCTTGCGTTCGCTACGATAATCCTTAGAAAACAAACTAACTCAAACAGTGATCAGTTGTCTAATTTAATTTAATTCACTAGATTATTTATTCGGGTTAATTTAGACTTGTAATGGTTAACTAATTTTGTCCTTTAGTTAACCCCTTGTTGATGGTCATCACACAAGCTCACACATGAATTTACCTAATTTTTCTTATTAATTCTAGTTTCACGTTCGTTAGTCCTAGACATATGATAAAGTGGTCACATAAACATATGGCGTTGATAATTAAAAGATGTTCATACTATTTAATTATCTTCCTATTAATAGAAAAATAGTTATCATTCACACATAAGGTTCTTTAACAAGCTATAATCAACAAAATCACCAATATTAAATTAATCCTACCATAAAATCAAACCATAATATCAATTTTGTATCCCCAAACAGAAGTTAAAGAGTTTTAGCTCATGATTGAGGTAATTAACAGCAATAAAACGAATTCTAATTGTCTAACCATAATTGAGAAACAATATATTAAGTAGAATGATGAGAATATGCCTCAAATCTTCTTCGGAATTGGATTCTAGGTTATATCTTCGTTCTCTAGGGTTCTTCTGGCTCTTCAATCGCAGCTTGCTTCTCCCCAAAGGTTCCAGCAGTCCCTCAATCGAATTAAAACCCGCTATTTATAATTATCACAAAACAGGGGTTACTCGGCGAGTAGGTCGGGCACTCGCCGAGTACTAGTGTGGACTCCGTATCCGGCAAGGAATCTTGACTTTTCTTTCGGGAACATTCTAATGAACTCGCCGAGTACTAGCGTAGACTCGCCGAGTAAGTGTGTAGTTTTCCCTTTTTCCTTCATTCTTTGGTCTCTAATTGCTTCTCCTTTTTCCTTGTGCTTCCAAGCATGTTTTTTTTCTGAAAACACAATATAAGCATTATTAAGTACCTTTTATCCATATTATGCATATAATTAGCCAGAAATGAATAGAAATATATGTTAAACATATGATTAATTATGCACATATCAAAATACCCCACACTTGACTTTTGCTTGCCCCCAAGCAAAACCGAATTTTAGCACGCTAATATCACATAAGACAATCCCAATTGAACCGAACCATTATGCCAAGACCGCAACGCATGCATTTGTGTCTAAATTTTTTTCCTAAGGACCCCCCTAATTCTAAATACTCACAATCCTCATAAACACTCACCCACTCACCCCGAACTATGCTCATTTTATGCATCCCTCCGAATCCATCCTCAGAAAACCTCTTAACCTCAAGGTGTTTTTGGTTGAGTAACCCAAGCATACATAATCTAGATAATTACAATGTAGGATACCATATTGGAGCTCTTTAGAATTCTTCATTTCTTTGGCATTTGATCTTTGACCTCTTTGAATTCACCACTTTGTTGTTTGGTTTTTGGTATCTTCAACTTTTTGAATTTCTTGGAATTTTTTTTTAATTTCATATTTGACTTTGATGCTCCAAAAATTCTTACAACTTTTCTTTTGTAATTCTTTTTTTTCATGTAACTCATTTTTTTTTCTTTCACTCAAAACCTACATGCTTAAGCAGGGGCGCTCAACTTCAACCTTTATTGATTAATGATAACAATTTTCCTGGATACATTTCAAGTACACGATGCTAAACATATTGCATCCTTTGGGCTAAGCGAGGTTGTGTTTTTGTCTCATGATTTCACTAGAATAAGGGAGCCACAAATGCACTAGAACGTATATTGGCTCAACTAAACATTTGGGTCTTCATTGAATCATCAAATATAATACTAGCATGATCCCTAATTGCTTTTACCAAAATATCTAAATTAGTCCTAGCAATTTTATGCAAAATTTTAAAATTAATCTAAAGTTTAACTAAATGTAACCAACCCCCTACCCCACACTTAATTTATGCAATGTCCCCATTGCATATTATGCATGAATAAGAAAACATAAAAATAAAGAGGGAATTGGAACAAACTCCCCTGGGATAGTAGTGGCGAGGTTGATATCTCTTATCTTCAGCTCCATCTTCAATTGACTTTAGACATGGGAACAGCTCATCCATGTCGTGGGTGTCAAAATCTCGTGTGGTACAGTCTTGCAAATGACTCAAAGATGTAGGATACCGCTCCTAGAAACCTTCAGCAATGATCCTCTATGAAAGAATCGGATAAAACTGCAATGAACGTGCCCAAAACAACTCTGGTATCCGAAAAATGATGATAGACTCGGGGAGTAAGTCGTGTACTCGGCGAGTATATTGCTAACTGGCAGAGAAGTCGTGAATTAGTCCATGCACTCGCCGAGTAAGGTATGTGCACTCGGCGAGTAGGCGCTGAGTTGTCCATTCGACTGAAGTACTGGATTGGGGTAATTCAGTGACTCTTTCTCTAATTACTGCAGTAATAGAACACTCTACACTCCCAACTCTAACGGACTCAAACTTAATGGAAAAGACTGCGCACTCCTAATTGAACATTCTTGACTTGAACCTTGACCCATAAGACTTCTAAATGCATCCTAACCTTCCAATCCTGAAAAAAAAACAGACAAAATTGAAAGCAACCAAAAGTCCTAACGAGAAATAAAATCATCCAAGTTAAACAAGTGGTCCAAATCAAACATCACGAAAATAAATTAAAAACACAAAAGAAACATTCTTCATTCTTCATCATCTACGTCGGCTCCTCCAGCTCCACTTCCTCCTCCTTCATTGCCTTTCCTCATCCTTTCTTCCCAACTCATGATGTAGGGGTAGCCGGGTCCAGGTCTTGGTGCGATGTTCATTTGTTGGAAGAGATAGTCAAATGATTGATTGTTATAGTTAACTCCTCTTCCGATATCATCCAAGTAGCGCCGACACTCAAGTTGATTCCATCCATCGTTCTCTTCTTCCACCGGAATAACCGGTGGGTCTTCCCGTACCCGCTCACTTCGTCGCCTCACTCGCCTTCCCGGCTCCTCGGGGTTAACCGGCTCATCCGCACGAGGAATAGAAAAAGAATCACCAAATTTTTCCACAATCCTTGCCCTCCTATATAATGCGGTGTTGAACGGAGGGGGATAAACGACCGTCAGCGCCCTTGACTCTTGCAAATCTAATACCCCAAATGACCTTGCAAGCCTTGTCACAAACATCCCTCCATTAATCTTGGAGTTCATCTTCTCCTTAACAGCCCCTTCAGCAAGATACTTGGCTATGCGATAGGGGAGATTGCAGAAAACATCGGGAGTAATAATACTCCAAAGATAAAAGATGTCAAGGGTCGGGACCTTGTCCCAGTCCTTTCGCATATTAATCGTGCTAGCAATGAACCGATGAATGAGACGGTGGATCGGTGAACGTATGTGACCCTCCTGTGCGGTAGATGGGATGTACACCCGGTTAGCAATAGTATTCCACCAGGTAGAAGCAACCACTCCCTCGGGGAGATCTTTGTGGCAATTCTCTAAAAAAACTTCAAAATCTTCATTCAACATAGTGCTTTGCTCATAGATTCCAAGCCTCCATGAAAATTCAGCCATGCTGCATTGTCGCAGCTCTCCACCAAGAGAAAAGGAAATTACATTGGGATTGTAGTACTCACTACCACCTCGGAATGAGATGGTAGCAAAAAACTCCCAACATAATTCAACGTAGACTGGTTCTTGAATTTTGAAAAGCTGTAACCAACCATCACATATGATGGTTGAATCCCCCAAATTACATTCTTTCACCAAATATGGTGTTAGCTCTTCTTCCAAACCAACTTTCCCCATCCAATCCCAATCCACTGCATTGGGTAAATGAATCTCTTTCTGTTTTAAAGCTTCTAACTTGTTTATGGCACGGGCTTGAGACGATTTAGATGTGATTTGGCGGAACGAGAGCCACGGGATGTCCCCTTGGCTTCCCCCTCTTGAAGACTGACCTCGTCTGGACATTGAACCTGCATGATAACATTAAGAAAGCACAAACAAACAAAACCCAGTAATTAAAATTGAATAAAACAGATCTGTATAGCCTCCTACTCGCCGAGTTCATGTCCTACTCGGCGAGTAGTATGAACATCGGGACCAGAATCTGTCGAACACATATGGGTCACTTAAAACACCCAATTTTGCACAGGGGTTTGCTGTACTAAGTCCATTAACCACTAAACCAAAAGAAAATTCTCCTAACAACTCCTAATTTATAGTAAAACTAAAACCCTAGAATTTGAGGAAACCCCCAAATCCGAATTTAGATAAACTAGGGCAAATTAGTGATAAAGCTTGAACCTTTGATGAGTTTTTAAGTGTAAGGATCATACCCTTTCCCTTGAAAGTCGAGGATTAAGCCTAAAATCATAGAAATCGCTTGAAGGAGGCTGTGCACGGCGAGTGTGTGGGTAAAATGGGTAAAAACCCTTATTTCTCCGATTTTTATACCGTCTGTGTAAGTTGGCTACTCGCCGAGTAGCAACGGGTTACTCGCCGAGTACAAATGCTTTTAGGCGGTGGTTATTTAGGCAAGCACTCGCCGAGTACTCGTACCTACTCGGCGAGTAAAGCTTGCAGCTTGACAAAAATTGAATTTTATTAATTTTTTTTTCTCTTTTAACCCACTACCCCACACTCTAAGCATTGCTTGCCCTCAAGCAATCATTTAGAACATATTTCCAGAAGAAGATGAATGAAAAAGATCCTAAAGAATTAAAAAGAAAGTAAAGGAAAAAGAAATGCAAACTCTAAACTCGGGTTGCCTCCCGGAAGCGCTTCTTTTTAAGGAGTCATTAGCTGGACTCCTCCCATTCTACGTGGCTGCAATCCCTTCCAGCAACATCAATTCTTCCATGCCGTCATTCCTTGGAACTCCTTCGTCATACTTTTTGACTCTATGTCCATTGACCTTGAACGGAGTGCCATCTTTTGACAATAGCTCTATAGCACCATGTGGAAACACCTTCTTCACCCGAAAAGGACCATCCCATCCTGACTTGAGTTTGCCCGAGAAGAGTTTTAACCTCGAATTAAAGAGCAACACCTTTTGCCCTTCATGAAATTCTTTATTTTCCTTGATCCTCCTGTCATGCCAATTCTTAGTTTTCTCTTTATAGATCAAAGAACTAGTGTATGCATCATTTCTAAGTTCCTCAAGAGCATTCATTTGCATTAACCGGTTGTTCTTGAGCTCCTCCATGTTGAAGTTGCACATTTTTAAAGCCCAAAAAGCTTTATGCTCTATCTCCACCGGTAAATGACATTGCTTTCCATAAACTAACCTATATGGTGTAGTACCAATGGGGGTTTTAAAAGTTGTACGGAAGGCCCAAAGTGCATCGTCTAGCTTATCCGACCATTCTTTTCGATTGCTCCCTACCGATTTCTCCAAGATTCTCTTTAAAGCTCGATTTGTCACTTCGGTTTGTCCACTAGTTTGCGGATGGTAGGATGTTGAAAATTTATGGGTTACCCCATATTTACTTAGCACCTTCTCTAGTTGATCATTGGCAAAATGAGTGCCTTCGTCACTTATGAGAGCTTTCGGGACCCCAAATCTTGAAAATAACTTCTTTAAAAACTTCACCACTACCCGACCGTCATTAGTTGGCAGAGCTTGTGCCTCTGCCCACTTGGATACATAATCTACCGCCACTAATATGTATTTGTTGCCTTTGGATATGGGAAATGGTCCCATGAAATCGATCCCCCACACATCAAATACTTCGTACACTTGGATACTATGTTGTGGCATTTCATTTCGAGAGGAAATGTTTCCAACTCTTTGACATGCATTACATTCTTTGACAAACTGGGTTGCATCTTTAAAAATCGTGGGCCAGTAAAACCCAATGTCAAAGATCTTCTTAGCAGTGAGATCTTTTGGGAGGTAATTGCTAGCTAAGTAATTAGCTATATTTGCAAACCATGGTTCTTCTCCCATAGTCACCATAATATACTCGTCCGGAAAATCATCTCCAACTCTATCTTCTTGCAATCGCGGGTTTTCAAGCCTTGACAAGTGGTCAGCTGCTACATTCTCCATTCCCTTTTTGTCGCGTATCTCTATGTCAAACTCTTGAAGAAGTAGAACCCATCGTATCAATCTTGGCTTGGCATCCTGTTTGGCAAACAAATACTTGATAGCAGAGTGGTCAGTAAAAACAGTTGTTTTAGATAAAACTAAATAAGGGCGGAATTTATCAAAAGCGTACACCACAGCTAATAATTCCTTTTCCGTGGTGGTGTAGTTTTCTTGGGCTGGATTTAAATTCTTGCTGGCATAATATATGGGTTGGAAGTGCTTATCAACCCTTTGACCAAGGACAGCTCCTAATGCAAAATCACTAGCATCACACATTATTTCAAATGGTAAATTCCAATTTGGTGCAACCATGATCGGGGCATTAGTCAATTTTTCCTTTAAAAATTCAAATGCCTCTAAACACTCTTTAGTAAAATTAAATGGTGCATCTTTTAGGAGTAATTGTGTTAGAGGTCTAGTTATTTTAGAAAAATCTTTGATAAAACGCCGGTAAAAACCCGCGTGTCTTAGAAAACTTCTAATACCCTTCACATTAGTTGGTGGAGGTAATTTGGCAATGGTGTCAATCTTTGCCCGATCCACTTCAATTCCCGATTTGGAAACCTTGTGGCCCAAAACTATACCCTCCTTAACCATAAAGTGACATTTTTCCCAATTAAGGACTAAGTCGGTCTTTTCACACCTAGCTAGCATTAGGTCAAGATTTGTGAGACAATCGTGGAAGGAAGATCCAAAAACAGAAAAATCGTCCATAAAGACTTCCATGAATTTTTCCACCATGTCATGGAATATGGCTGTCATGCACCTTTGAAATGTCGCGGGCGCATTGCATAGCCCAAAGGGCATGCGTCGATAAGCAAAAGTCCCACTTGGGCAAGTGAATGTGGTTTTTTCTTGGTCCAAAGGGTGTATGGGTATTTGGAAATAACCCGAAAATCCATCTAGGAAGCAATAATAACTATGGCCCGATAATCTTTCTAACATTTGATCAATAAAGGGTAAGGGAAAATGGTCTTTACGAGTGGCATCGTTTAGTTTTCGATAATCGATGCACACTCTCCAACCGGTTACCGTTCGTGTCGGAATAAGCTCATTCTTTTCGTTGGTTATGACTGTCATCCCTCCTTTCTTGGGCACCACTTGAACCAGACTCACCCACGGGCTGTCGGAAGTGGAATATATAATCCCCGCATCTAAAAGCTTGACCACTTCTTTCTTGACCACCTCTTGCATATTTGGGTTTAGTCTTCTTTGGTGCTGCACAACCGGCTTTGCTCCTTCTTCCAGGTTAATCTTGTGTGAACAATAAGATAGACTTATTCCCTTAATGTCGGTAATGCTCCATGCTATGGCCCGTTTTCGTTTTTTCAAAACTTGCACTAGTTCTTCCTTTTCAGAGTTGGAAAGGTCAGAGGCTATAATGACTGGCTTTTGATGGCCATCTTCAAGGAAGGCATATTCCAAATGTTCTGGTAACTTTTTGAGCTCAGAATTTGGGTTCTGTTTGTTGTACTCGCCGAGTGTAGGTAAGGGACTCGGCGAGTTTGTAGCTGACTTTACGAATTCTGTTTTTTTTTCGCTCAGACTCGGCGAGTTGGTCGGCCCTACTCGGCGAGTTGAAGTGTCAGATTGCCTCATCAACTCTTCAAACTCAGCTTCTTCCAGCAGCCTCTCGATGTCCATTAAGTCTTTTTCTGCATCAAATTCTTCATCGGAAATTGTGAACTTGCTGGAATCTTCACTTATGCATTCCTCCAATAATTCATCAAGCATGTCAATTGAGAATGCCATGTCGTCACTATTCCGTGTATACTTCATAGCTTGATCAACCCCAAATGTGACTGAATCTTCTCCTACCCGCAAAGTGAGCTTCGAGTCCCTCATGTCTACTATAGCACTTGCCGTGTTGAGGAAGGGTCTTCCAAGGATGATTGAGACTTGAGGATCCGCCTCCATGTCTAGAATTATGAAATCAGCGGGAAATACAAACTTGTCCACTTTGACCACTAAGTCTTCACATATTCCTCTTGGGAAAGTGATTGTCTTGTTAGCTAAATGAATCGCCATACGAATTGGTCTTGGTTCCGGGAGATCCAGCTTCTTGAAGAATGAATAGGGCATTAAATTCACACTTGCTCCTGAATCAGCCAAGGCATGAGTGGTAGCTAAATTGCCAAATTGGCAAGGTAAAGTTAAGCTCCCCGGGTCACCCTTCTTCTTTGGTAGTTTGTTGAGCATGGCGGCTGAGCAATTTTCATTGAGGACTACCTTCTTCACTTCCTCCATCTTCCTTCTATTAGTGAGAAGTTCCTTAAGGAACTTTGCATATTTGGGCATTTGTGCAACAGCCTCGATGAAGGGTATGTTGATCTGAAGAGTCTTTATATGATCTAGAAACTTCTGGTACTCCTCTTCCTATTTCAGTTTCTTGGCTCGGGCTGGGTATGGCAATGGATTGTTTGGATTTGGCAGTGGACTCGCCGAGTCCTTATTCTGTACTCGGCGAGTATAGCTGTCAGATTGAAGATTTTGACTTTCTGCTTGATTTTCTGCTTCCTCCTTCTGTGATTCTTTGGGTGCTTCATTCTGAATAGGGGCCAGAGGAGTGATTATTTTCCCACTTCTTGTTGTGACTATGTTTATGTGCGCGCCTCGTGGGTTGTTTTCGGTTTTGCTAGGAAGTTCGCCCGGTGATCTCTGGTTTATTTATTGAGCAAGTTGCCCCAGCTGTGTTTCTATGTTGTGGATAGATGCTTGCTGGTTTCTAAGCATGGTCCTTGTTTCTTGAATTGCAGCATCATGATCACTATGTCTTTTTTCTGAAGCAGCTACAAATTTGGTAAGCATTTCTTCCAAACTTGGTTTTCTTTCTTGTGATGGCTCCTTCTTTTGGTAAAAACCCCTTCCCTTTTGCTTGAACTTCTCTTCCTTAGCCTTCTTGTACTCGTCATAAGGGAGCCACTCTTTCTTTGGTCTACGCCAATCTTCATCATATCGGTCCCCACTTGAGTAACAAACTTGAACCTTTTTGTTGCCATTCTCATCCAAATCGCAGTCTCTAGTAAGGTGAGGCCCATTGCAATTTTCGCAACCCACCCGAATAGCATGTATCGTTTGGTCCATTTTATCCATCCTCCTATCCATGGTTTTTAGCATAGCCATAACTGCTGACAAGTCTTCTGAAGCTGCATAGGCGGCCCCCCTTGTCACATCATTTCTTGGATTGTGGTATTCTCTAGAATGCTTAGAGAATTCTTCAATTAGTTGCTTTATCACTGGAGGTGCCTTTTTCGTGAGTGGACCTTGCGAGTCAAGTAATTGCCTGGTGGTAACATTTACTCCATCATAGAAGATGGAGACTTCTTGTTGACTATTTAGGTCATGATGTGGGCAATTCCTCAGCAAGCTCTTGTACCTCTCCCACGCTTCATATAGTGATTCTCCAGCTTGTTGTTCAAAGTTGGCTATGGCTTTCTTTAGCTTGGATATCTTGGATGGCGGGCAGAATTGATCAATGAACTCTTCTTTCATTTGGGCCCATGTAGTGATAGATCCTGGGGGTAATGACTTGAGCCAATCCTTGGCAGCACCCTTCAAAGTGACATAAAGCATGCGAAGTAGCTGAGTTTCCCGAGGCACATTTGGAACATTGAAATAATCAGCTACATCATTGACTTCGTCCAAGTGTTTATAAGCGTCTTCGTGGTCTTTGCCTGTGAAGGGGATCTCCTTAAGTAGAGCCAGGATGTGACCCTTGAGCTCAAAAGTTGCAGTAGCGGGGATTACGGGTTGCACAAGTCCCGGTCCAGTATCATCGCGTATCCTCTTCTTCCATTCCCCCATGGGGACTTCATCAATGATAGCCATGAGAATAGCTAATTCGTCGTCGGAATCGGAAATGTGACCGAATGTAGGGTCTTCTTCTTCCTCGGTGTCGTGCTCGGCGTCTTCTTTAATAGGGTCTTCGATTGTCAAAGAGGCACTGGATGCTCCTGATTTGCTGCTCTTCTTCTTGCTGAAAACGGACTTTAGGTTCTTTAGTGGCGAATTCCTTGAAGAAGCGGATTCTCCAACGGATTTTCCTTTGTTCTTCCTTAGGGCGGATTCCGGGTCGTCTAGAGGAGGGATCAAAGGTGTATCAGATCCTCGGGTCATGAAACAACTGCAAATAAAACAAGAAAAACGCGTAAAAAGAACAAAAATAAAATAAAAGCTAAAACTGTGAACAGTGATGGACTCGCCGAGTTTCGTCGAGTGCACTCGGCGAGTTCAAGGCAAAAACAGAAAAATTTTCTACTTAATTTATTAAAACAGGGATTGATCAAAACCTATACTAACTACTAAATTACCTAAGAATTAACTTTGTGTAAGATAAATCCTACACAAATGATCGACAAAAATAGAAATTAGTGCTAATTTAGAACCGTTCCCCGGCAACGGCGTCAAAAACTTGATGTGTGTAAAATGCACTGGTTTTAATCCAACTTTTGAGTTATAAATTAAGCACACAAAGGCAGTGAACCTGTCTTTTAGTGGTATAGTTAAGTAAGTAGAGTGTCGAACTCAGGGAACGGTAAATTAAAACTAAAGACTAATTTTATCTAAATTAAATAGTAAATATGGGTTTTTTCTAGTTTTTCAAGACTAGACACTTACTAATACTACTTGAGCTAAGAACTAGAAAAACAAAGATTTAACTGAATTCAGTAATAAAGGGGACTTCTGTTTAGTTCAACTCAATTGATCCTATGGTTGATATTATGGTAATAGTGCAATGGATTAATTCTTCTATTGGCTACCGATTCAAGTGATTAGCCTTGCGTTCGCTACGATAATCCTTAGAAAACAAACTAACTCAAACAGTGATCAGTTGTCTAATTTAATTTAATTCACTAGATTATTTATTCGGGTTAATTTAGACTTGTAATGGTTAACTAATTTGGTCCTTTAGTTAACCCCTTGTTGATGGTCATCACACAAGCTCACACATGAATTTACCTAATTTTTCTTATTAATTCTAGTTTCACGTTCGTTAGTCCTAGACATATGATAAAGCGGTCACATAAACATATGGGGTTGATAATTAAAAGATGTTCATATTATTTAATTATCTTCCTATTAACAGAAAAATAGTTATCATTCACACATAAGGTTCTTTAACAAGCTATAATCAACAAAATCACCAATATTAAATTAATCCTACCATAAAATCAAACCATAATATCAATTTTGTATCCCCAAACAGAAGTTAAAGAGTTTTAGCTCATGATTGAGGTAATTAACAGCAATAAAACGAATTCTAATTGTCTAACCATAATTGAGAAACAATAGATTAAGTAGAATGATGAGAATATGCCTCAAATCTTCTTCGGAATTGGATTCTAGGTTATATCTTCGTTCTCTAGGGTTCTTCTGGCTCTTCAATTGCAGCTTGCTTCTCCCCAAAGGTTCCAGCAGTCCCTCAATCGAATTAAAACCCGCTATTTATAATTATCACAAAACAGGGGTTACTCGGCGAGTAGGTCGGGCACTCGCCGAGTACTAGTGTGGACTCCGTATCCGGCAAGGAATCTTGACTTTTCTTTCGGGAACATTCTAATGAACTCGCCGAGTACTAGCGTGGACTCGCCGAGTAAGTGTGTAGTTTTCCCTTTTTCCTTCATTCTTTGGTCTCTAATTGCTTCTCCTTTTTCCTTGTGCTTCCAAGCATGTTTTTTTTTTCTGAAAACACAATATAAGCATTATTAAGTACCTTTTGTCCATATTATGCATATAATTAGCCAGAAATGAATAGAAATATATGTTAAACATATGATTAATTATGCACATATCACTGCACGTACGTGAAAGGCATGCGCGATCATTCCTTGTTAGTACGCTTCACGTACACAGGGTGGTACGCCCAGTATACGACACCCTGAAGCCCACTTAGTAAGGATCCAATGGATCCATACCCAATCAATATAAAATAATTAACCCAATAAATATATAGATAATACCTTGGAGAATTACTGAGCGTTACAATTATCCCCCAATTGAATCAGACTTCGTCCTCGAACTCTGTTGCGGCTGGAAATAGCTCTGGGTAGTAACCCATCATCTCGTCCTCTGGCTCCTATGTCCATTCCGAGCCCTTGCGGTGCTGCCACTGCACCTTCACCAACTCTACCCTCTTGTTGCTCAGATCCTTCGTCTTCCTGTCGAGAATGGCTACTGGTCTCTCGATGTAGTTCAGGCTATCATTCACCTGAATTGAATGAACCACTGCGGTATCATCGACTATGCACTTCTGCAGCTGCGAAACATGAAAAGTGTTGTGGATCTGTCTAATCTCTTCCGGGAGATCCAACTGATATGCTATCTTTCCCATCCGGGCTATCACCCTGAAAGGTCCGATATACCTGGGGCCCAACTTGCCCCATTTTTTGAAGCGGATGACACCTTTACAAGGAGACATCTTCTGAAGGACCATGTCCCCGACCTGAAACTCCATGTCTGATCGGCGTCTGTCGACGTAAATCTTCTGCCGACTATGGGCTGTCTGGTGTCTACTCCGGACCTAATGGATATTCTCCGTCGTTTTGAGTACCACCTCGGTACTCCCCATAACTCTCTGACCAACCGCACCCCACCATATTGGTGTCCAGCACTTCCTCCCGTAAAGCATATTGAAGGGAGGATGGTCCATACTGGCGTGGTAGCTATTATTATAGGAAAACTCTGCCAAGGGAAGATAGGTATCCCAGCTACCACCGGAGTCTATATCCCACGCTTGCAGCATATCCTCCAAGGTCTGGATGGTCCACTCGCTCTGACCATCCGTCTGCGGGTGGAAAATCGTGCTGAAGTGCAGAGGAGTACCCAACTCGTCATGAAATTTCTTCCAGAATCTGGAAGTGAACCGCACATCCCTGTCAGAAATCATACAAACTGACACCTCGTGTCGAGCTACTACCTCTCTGATGTAGATGTCTGCCAGCTTCTCGGTCGAGATACTCTCCTGAATCGGTATGAAATGGGCGCTCTTGGTCAATCGATCCACGATGACCCATATTGCGTCAACTCCGCGCACCGTCTGAGGCAATTTCGTAATGAAGTCCATGGTAATATCCTCCTATTTCCACACACGGATATCCAATAGTTGCGTCTTACTGTGAGGTTTCTAGTGTCCGGCCTTGACCTTCCTGCAGGTCAAGCACCTCTCGACGTACCAGGCTACATCCCACTTCATGCAAGGCCACCATTAATCAGGACAGAGATCTCTATACATCTTTGTCGCCCCGGGATGGATGGAAAATCTGGATATGTATGCCTCCTCCATTAGGATTTGGCGCACACCACCCGCATACGGAACCCACACTCTACGATGGAGTGTCAATAGCCTGCGACTATCATAATCGAAGGAGCAAATATGACCCACGATACGCTCACTCTTCTGGTGTTCCTCCTTCATAGCCTCCTGATGAGCCTCCCGAATCCGCTCCAGAAGCGGAGTCACTACTGTCATCCTTAGGCAGGTGTCTCTGATAAGGGCCACAACATCGGCGCCTCGCACAACCTTTTCCTCAAAGTCTCGAACGCTGCCTTCTGCTCTGGCACCCAACAAAAGACAGCAACCTTCTTCGTCAGTCGGGTCAGGGGTACCGTTATCTTGGAGAAATCATGAATGAATCTCCGATACTGGGTTGCTAGGCCGAGGAAGCTCCGAATCTCGGATGGACACCTCGGAACCTCCCATCTCATCACGGCCTCCACCTTGGCCGGATTGACCAGTATACCATTTTGGTTGATGAGGTTCCCCAGAAACTACACCTCGTGCAACCAAATCTCACACTTAGAGAACTTTGCAAAACGTCTCTCCCTCCTCAGTGTCTCCAACACCTTCCTGAAGTGCTCCTCATGTTGCTCCTGCGTCTTGGAATAAACCAAGATATCATTAATAAAGACTATCACAAACCGATCCAGCATCGGTCTGCATACGCGGTTCATGAGACCCATGAACCTGACAGGAGCATTGGTGAGCCCAAATGACATCACCATGAACTCATAGTGGCCATAGCGAGTCCGGAAAGCAGTCTTCTGTACATCCTCATCTCTGACTCTCATCTGGTGATAACCTGAACGCAAATCGATCTTGGAAAACCAAGATGCCCCATGAAGCTGGTCGAGAGATCGTCAATCCACGAGAGTGGGTAAAGGCACTTCACCGTTACGTTATTCAACTCCCGGTAGTCTATACACATCCGGTGTGACCCGTCCTTCTTCTTCACAAACAGGATAGGGGCTCCCCATGGCGAACTGCTCAGCCTGATAAATCCTTTGTCTAATAGCTCCTGCAGCTGTGTAGACAACTCCTGCATCTCGGGAGGAGCCAACCGATATGGTGCCTTAATAATCGGATCCGCACCCGGAACAAGGTCAATCATGAACTCCACCTGTCTCTCCGGAGGTATCCCAGGCAAATCCTCCGGGAACACATCCGAATACTCCCACACAATTGGCACATCGCTCACTGTCGCCTTACCCTCCTCCCGAGTATCCATAATGTAGGCAACAAAACATGTACATTCCTTATGAAGGTAGCGTCTGGCTCTCGCTGCTGAACACATGACCGGTCCACACTGTGGTCTCTCACCCTGAATCACCACCTCTCCCCTACTTGGGGTCCTGACCCGAACCAACAGCTGCCCACAGTCGATCACCGCCCCATTATGGCTCAACCAATCCATGACTAGGATGAACTTATTCCCACGCAAAGGAATAGGAACGAAATCCACGAGATAACGCTTGTCATATATCCTCAGGACACAATCTTTATTAACCTCTAATGCCCGGACGGATCGGTCGTCTGCAATCTCGACCTCTAAAGGACAATTTAACGTGCCTGGAGACTCAGCAAACCTCTTGCTGAGTGCAAGAGATACAAATAATTGGGTAGCCCCCGAGTCAAATAATACTAGTACTGGGATGCCGTTCATGGAACGATCCTAAACAAAACACATATAATATAAATATCAAAACTGACATATAATAAAAGTTAGGGTGAAGAAAACATACCCGTCACCAAATCCGGTGCGACAAGCACCTCTTCGGCGGTCAGCTGGAAGGCTCGGCTCCTCACCACAGGAGCATCTGTCTTGCCTTAGCGGCCATTTGTGATCCACATGGTCGTTGGAGCTGGCGCCGCCACTGGTGCTCCTAATACCAATCTCGACCAGGTGCCCCAACTTGTCGCACTTATAGCAACCCGATCCCCTAATCTGAAACCACCCTCATGCGTTTTTCCGCATTTCCCACAGCGGCTCCGGCCCAGCTGGCCCTTCGACCTCAAGTCGAATCCCTTGGGTTTCTTCACTGAAACCCCAGTCGTCTACCAAGTCTCCGCCTTCCTCTTCCTGATGTGCTCTATATCAATCTCCCGCTCTCGTTCCCTAGCTATCATATCATCCAAGGTCGAGCTAACATATTTCCGAATGTCAGCTCTCAGCATATCATGGTATCGGATTTTCTTCATCTCCTCATCACCCACATACTAAGGCACCAACAAGGCCCTCTCACTGAACTTGGCGGTAATCTCCGCCACCATCTCAGTAGTCTGTCTCATATCCAAGAACTCGTTGGCTAGCTGTTGAACCTCCACAGCTAGTGCAAACTCTGCTCGGAATCTGGTCACAAAATATGACCAAGTCATAGCCTCAATGGCTAGGCTCCCAAAGTGTCACCAACTGCCTCCCACCAGTCTCTAGCCCGCTCCCTCAAACAACCAGCAGTAAATCTGACCTTCGACCCCTCAGGGCAGAAGCTCGTCAACTGTGTAGACTCAATGTCTGCAATCCTTCGTCTCGCCACAATAGGGTCTTTCACCCCTCAGAAGTCTGGCGCTCCGCATCAGCTGAAATCCTTGAAGGAGAGCATATGAGTCCCTGAATCGCCAGGTGCGATGTTACTCCTGAATTCCCTAAGGCGACCCTCCATCAGCTCAATGATACCTTCCTTGATCGACCCAAAAATCATAGGGGTCGACTCAAGCATGCCCCTCGTAATCTCGGATGCAATGAACTTGTGCAATCCATCTTCAACTGGTTCAGAACTTGTACCCGAACCAGACCCAGACCCTGATCCCCCTGCTCCATGACGTGTTATCAACATTCTGAAACAAACTACACAATCGTAAGAGTCATACATAATACCGAGAGACCTCACGCACAACACAAGTTCCCTGGTTTAATCTCAGTTCTCCTTGACTCTAGTACGGATCCTCTGCTTTCAGTAGTACGAGCCCGTACTACCTTCCACATCTATCTGTACTTTCCTCAAGGATTGCCTTGACTATACCTGCTGGATTAGACGTCTAAGCCCATAACTATTATTGGTATGTACTTGACCCGAGAGTAGCATGGTCCATTTGGGTTGCATATCATCAGGACAATTTGTTAGGATGGACTTTTGAGAGAAGGTTATTTATGGTTTGTTAATATATTATAAGTTATAATATATTAATATGAAATCATATGTTTTAATTAGTATTGATCAAGAATTAATTTGGAATTAATTTAGTGATCAAAAGAGACTAATTAAATCTATGGGGACTAATTATGTTAATTAGTTATATTTATATGTGTTGGGCTTATGATCCATGTTGGACTAACTTTATGTATGGATAAATAAAGAGTTGGGCCACATGAACCATGGATCATAAGACCCATGGGTATGGATTTGGGTTATATCCATGACCCTAGAAATCCCACATATAAATACATACTTCATTGCCCAAAATAACCACCGATGTGTTCTTGGAGTTCATGGTGGTTTTGGATGCATGGAGATTCTCTCTCAAGTTCATCTTTTGTCCATGGTGTGTTGTGATTCCACTTGAGGCTTCCACACTATTGGGGCTAAGCTCTTAAGGCTAGATACATCAAGACTTCAAGCTCGCCCATAAGGTATGTTATCCTAACTAGATTCTATGACAATTGTATGCTAGTTATAGGTTTAATACCTTGGAAACACCATTGCATGTATAATTAGTGAAAACATAGATCCAAGGTATTTAGGGTTGCATGAACACCTTAGGAGTGTTAGAATGCTCAACACCTATCAGTGGTATCAGAGCCTAGGCTTGTTTTCAATTATACTTGATGCAAACTGTTTTTCGAAGCCAAGAATCTGTCAGGACCTGAAACTCGACGAGTTCTGGAGGTAAACTCGACGAGTTCATGTATTAATGCATTAACTCGACGAGCTCCGTGAATAACTCGACGAGTTTGTCTTCCAGAATGCATATATTCGAGTTTTTTTTTGCTGGAATTGGACTAGGAACATTACCATAAGCTGTTTTTGAATCAATAAACTTGTTTTTGATGTGGTAATGATCATTCTAATCCAATTCAAAAGATAATTGTCAAAAGTTTCATGATTTGTATTAGTTTAATGTTTAGGCTAATTACATGAAAATTGTTTGATTTGAATTGTCAATGTTCATATGAGTTTAATCAAGATTATGAATATTGCTAGATATGATTGTGATAGTTGTTTTCAATCCAAATTAATCTACAATTTATTCATAAAATGTGTTTTTGTAACTTGTCCTCAAGTTACATGAAAAGTCTCATTAATGCATTTTATTAAAAACATAGGTTATGAACTTGAAAAGTCTTTTCTCCATAAATTGTTTTATGACCTCCATAACTTGTCCTCAAGTTATGGATTTTCAAGAGTCTCTTCATTAAAAGTTTTAAAAACCTATATTAAACTCATATGTTATGAAATTGAAGAGTTTTGAAAAGTTTCAAAACTTGCCCTCAAGTTTTGGAATTTAGACAGTCACCCCCCATGTACACTTTAATTCCAAACCCTAGAATTTTAAAAGTTAAAAGTTAAAAGTTTATGGACTTCATTAAATTAATTAAAGTGTTTAATTAAAAGAGTTAATAATTCCATAAAGACATGGTTTAAGTTTAATTAAATTAATAGTATAGTTTAATTAATAGATTAAACCACCAGGTATTTTAAATGTTTAAAATACACCCTTATACTATTATTATAATTTTAATTATATAGATATGTATAAGATAAAGTCAGTCTTACCATTAGTAGGCCTCATTCACGAAGCCGGTCTATAAGGGGGGTATAAGGTTACTGCCTATAAAATGGCAGTTTAATGGGTGTCCACTCACACCCACCGCTTCCTTGACTGGTGGAGGGTCGTTAGTCGAACAGGTAGGAAAGGACTCTAATTCTCCTTTCATTAAAAGTATAATGAAATGGTGCTAAGTTTTATCATAGATCGGTGGAGCGTGTGTGGTTAATCGGCACATCGATTAGGTGATAAAATTAAGGGTACCAAGTCAATTTGCATGGTTATTCACACCTTGTTTGTGATCCTCGGCATCCCAGTCACAAACTTGAGAGGGCACAATCGAGATTCAAACATGCCATTGAAAGTTCAATGTATCTCAATAGATCTAGGAGTTTCAAATCCAATTAAAACGTAATTATATTTTGTTTTTCATGGTGGAAATTGGTAAATCGTCATTTACCTACCTTCAAATATTCTATAGCTTGGATTACGGCATCCCTCTTCCAAGTTATAAAATAGTTTGTTGGGTCCTAGCCTTAATATTTCATATTGGGTGTTATGTTAAGGACTTTAAATCAACTAAAATTGAATTTCTCCCATTATAGATGTCTTGTTAAGACATCTATGGTCTTCACAAATCCTTAGAAACAAGCTTTCCTAATGAAGATGATATCCTAAATGGCTATCAATGTGAAAGATCAATCCCTTTGTTGTGCATTAATGGGACTGGAAAATCATGCTTCAGTTCCTCCACCTCCTCCTATTATTCTCCCTATCCCACAAGTTCAAATACTTGAAAATTCTAAGTCACTCAATCCCTATTGGCAAGCCGGGAGAGTCGGATGTCAAAGGCTCGAGGCAGTTGACTGTTGACTTGGTTCTTCAGTCACTCCCTGATGACAGATCATGACATGACCCTTAGTGATCTTACCTATTTGCTTGATAATGCTAAATCAGCAATGATTTGGGGCATTAATAAAGTAAATTAGATTGGAAGATCAACTTCCCGAACCCAGTTGCATATTGACAATGGTGACATTGGAAGTCCAAAAAAGCTTTCTCTTCCCAATAGAAAGGGATCGGCCATGATCAAGTCACTTGAGCTAATGCTAAAGAGAATGGCTAAGTCTGGACAATCAAGTGTACCATTTCCAAAGAGTTCATTGCCAAAAGAAGGGACATTGGTTGCGAAGCTGCCAATTTTACCTGAAAGTTCATAAGGATGGTAAAAGTCAAAAGTTTGACTTTGCTTCAGGTAAAGTCCATTATCTAACTCTATTAAGTCTCTTTTGGAGATTCTCAATACATAATGTAATCCACTTACATTTTGATGTTTTGAAAGAATCAAAGGATGCTTAAAGTAAATAATATGCTGATTCTGATCGCGAAGATGGATTTCGATCGCATGGTTCGATGATCAGAATTTCGAACTGCTGCTTAAGAGTTATGATATATTGCTTAAAAATAGATAACAACATAGTTTTCATATGTATTTGCATTGTAAGGATAAGATTTTTTCCGCAAGTGTTTTGAAATAAAAGAAAAAGTTTTGATTTTATTTATTTTAAATATCCTTACAACGGCATTTGTGAAAAAATGTTATTTATATGTTTCCATTGATAAGCAATATTGGAAGATGGATTTGATTCTTTCATTTGTGGTAGTGTCATAATTTACCAAATAAGGAAAAAAATTCTGATCACCCAAGTTTCAGTTAGATAGAAACTTGGAATCGTGCAAGTTGTATTGTAGGATGAATGAGAATTTTTATTTTTGGGAAATTAAGACTAAGTCTTTATTCACATGTATGTGTGAGTCAAGTGAAGGATTGGGTACACTTAGTTGTGTGTTGGTCAAGTCCACCACAAAAAATGATAAGACTATTCGTCATGATTTACTAAAGTTTAGTAAATATGGTTATGCTTACAAGTTTAAGTATAATTCTGGATCATTGGAAGAGTTACAATGATAGGCAGAACGAATGAGAAGAATCAAATTTGGCAGAAGGATAAAAGTTTTCTCACATCTGAGAAGATGGGAGAGTACTTTAGTATCATGTTTTATGATTATCTTACTGATTAGAAAAACCATATCACAATTGATCCTCTAAGGACACCTTAGTGCATTTGTTTGGCTAAGGAGAGGAATCGTGAATTGTTGAAATGGTTAAATCAAAAGATATATTATACTTCGTTCCAAAATCAAGTCTTAGATTCATACTCTAAGATTGTAACTTGAGTGATATAATTTTAAGAAAGGTTTCTAACACTTATCAAATGTAGAGTAACATGTTTCTTTCTCTGGTACATTTGGGATTGGTAGGTTGTGATGTTTTGGATAAGACAAAGACCAACTAAGATCAATTGTGTGAAGTGTTAATCTTGATAAGAATTCTCACCAACTCTTGGATATTTTTCTGTCAAGGAATGTTTCTTGACAAAGAGAATCTTATATGTCAAGAGGACAGTGGGAGTCTTAAAAGAACTTGAGATAGTTTCAAGAACTAATCAAGAGTATTGTTAATCACTAGCCCACGACTTGGGGTTTGTAACCTATCGTGTTGACACATTCTTATTTCTGTGACCATTCCAGTTAAAGTTGTCCATGCATGTGAGTTCTAAGAGTTCTCAGTTGTTTGCATAACAACCTGGAAGCAATGGTAGGCCCTTGTGCTGCCAGATGGCAAGAAATTAAGATTGAACAAGTTCAGTCCATATGAGTTTGGATTTGTCACTAATCTTGTCTTGTGATTAAGGTTATGACGAATTCACATGGATAGGAACACTCACACCATAAAATCTAAGTGTCATAAGGTTTCTCTTCGATTCATGAAAATGATGGTAAGGAAACTCTTTCACTAAGTAGATTTTGAGTAGATAGCAATTGTGAGAATGAAAAAAGGTCTAAACATTATGATTACGACATCCCTCTTCATAATTGTTTAGACACACATGTGAGCTATCTAAGGAAAGGTGTATGTTTTTGATAAAGTCTTATCAAAGCATCTCGTATCAGAAATCTGAACTTTGGTAAGAAAGTCATTAAAGTATTGATTTCTAGAAGTCCAATTGATTTCTGGGTACATGTCAAAGCTAGTGGGAGCATAAGTGTTATGCTAGTAAGATAATAATCATTATGCTAGTGGGAGCATGATTATTATTTTAAGAATTGCAAGTTAGCAATGTTAATTATAGAAAACAAAAGGTTCAATTTGCTTTGAAAAGTTGTTTATAATTAAAGGAGAGGATTTTATACTTCATTCCAATTCTACAAGTTTAGATTGAGATTTTAATCAACTTCAGTCAAAGATATATATGAATGTAATGTTGGAATGGTTCGACATAAGGAAGTTCTACATATGTTGCATTCTCAAAATTCTTTTATGACTACGACACCCCTCTTCATAGTTCGAATTTTGAGAACATGGCAAATAAAAATTTTATAGCATGAATCTTGTCCCATATGCTTCGGGTATAGGATCGATTACATATGCTATGATATTCGTCCATTCTAAATTTTCCAAATGCTTAGGGCATTAAGAGGGAAAAAGGAATAGAGCTGGATATGACTAAAATGATTAAGCAATTGGCGAGGACAATCTGAGGTTTACCAAAGATTGGTTGCTCATGGACAATTGGAAGTATAGAGATAGGACCATATTGACACATTTTGAAAATAGGCAACTCTTGTACAGAAGTGATGGTCAAAATAGGAATATGGAATTGTTTCCATAGGTGGAAGTTATTCTTTGAATCTGTGTAAGATTAGAGAACTTAATGCAAGAATTTGAGACTTCATTTCCATGGAATTGATCTCCATTGGAATAGTTTGTAATGTTTGTTGTCAAGTCTTTGTGATTTGGGCATAGTCATTACAAGAGGATCATTGCATATAAGTTTAGAATCTAACAGATTACTGTAAATGACAAGAGTTTGGCATTCTTACATTTACAATAAGGATTTGGGATTGTGAAATAAAATCATTGGAATTATGTTCAATTGATCTATTTCACAAAGTAAAGATCATACACAAACATAATATGCATACTTGGTGTATGGCATGACTATTATTTGGACAAACATAGTGGGCATGCTTGGAGCATGACATGACTATTGTTTTCAATTCAAGCATAAAGTTGATAAATCGAAACATAAATAATGAGTAATCCATATGGTGCTTAGATAAAAGTTGTTTTTATTTACACTCAAAGTGTTGGGGCCATATAAGATTAGTATTATTCTTGTGTTTCACTTTGCATGTTTTGACTTCCAGAATAATTGAGTCATTCTTCCCGAATGACTGAGTTGTTCAAACCATCCACAGTCAGTCATATATTGGAAGTAGGTATGAATCAAGACTGTCATGAATTTGGCTTGTACGATTTGTCTAAGGTGCATTAGACATTGCAATGGTTGCTGCAACGTTCATGAGTGCTCCTGGAATAAGATTCGAGTACTGGATTAAACCCACGCTCATTTGAATCACTTCATGGATTTTATCACGAGTGAATCATGAGACGATAATATCTTATATTCTTCAAACCTAGAGATATGAGTTGTTACTATGAGTTGGTTATACATTGATTGCACGAAAACGCATTCGGTAACTCGATGTTATAAAACGTGCCTTTGTGTATGATTCAACAAGTAGTAGAACAAGACATATGAGTCGAAGTTTATCCATTCCTTTTACCTTCGGAATTAAAGCGATATTTGTGGGCCCCTCGATGATTTAGTGATGACACCCCTAAGTCCTTGGCCAAGCCTGTACTGATTTGATTTGTTCAATTAGTCGGTCGTCATAAATCAGAAATCGGAAAACAACAAATGGACAGAGAGAATGATTCTAATCCATGTCTCAGTCCATATGATATCTAGAATGGAGGAATATATGATCACTTATATAATGGACGCGTCATTGATTTGTTCAGAGTTCGACAACGGCTTTAAGAGCTACGATTGCTAGCCAGGTTATGAAGTCGTACTTGCAATAATAGTTTTAGACTTATCCAAGTGGTAGACTGTTGGATTAGATGTCTAAGCCCATAACTATTATTGGTATGTACTTGACCCGAGAGTAGCATGGTCCATTTGGGTTGCATATCATCAGGACAATTTGTTAGGATGGACTTTTGAGAGAAGGTTATTTATGGTTTATTAATATATTATAAGTTATAATATATTAATATGAAATCATATGTTTTAATTAGTATTGATCTAGAATTAATTTGGAATTAATTTAGTGATCAAAAGAGACTAATTAAATCTATGGGGACTAATTATGTTAATTAGTTATATTTATATGTGTTGGGCTTATGATCCATGTTGGACTAACTTTATGTATGGATACATAAAGAGTTAGGCCACATGAACAATGGATCATAAGACCCATGGGTATGGATTTGGGTTATATCCATGACCCTAGAAATCCCATATATAAATACATACTTCATTGCCCAAAATAACCACCGATGTGTTCTTGGAGTTCATGGTGGTTTTGGATGCATGGAGATTCTCTCTCAAGTTCATCTTTTGTCCATGGTGTGTTATGATTCAACTTGAGGCTTCCACACTATTGGGGCTAAGCTCTTAAGGCTAGATACATCAAGACTTCAAGCTCGCCCATAAGGTATGTTATCCTAACTAGATTCTATGACAATTGTATGCTAGTTATAGGTTTAATACCTTGGAAACACCATTGCATGTATAATTAGTGAAAACATAGATCCAAGGTATTTAGGATTGCATGAACACCTTAGGAGTGTTATAATGCTCGAAACCTATCATTACCAAGTCTCTTTCACTGTTACTGCTCTCCACACTAATCTCATCCTAGGCTTGGCCTAGGGTAATCTCTGACCTACTCTCCGTCGTCAACTGCATAAGAAGTCCCTTGTATCTCTCCCTAACTAGCTCGCGAATACCATTACATATTACTAAGACCAGATAATTCTTCGAGTGAGAGGCCCTACCCTACAACGGTTGGACTCACACAAGAGCTGCGAAATAGGGCTAGGCCTAACCTTCTGAAATTATTTAGTCCTTGTAATATGAAACTTAACGTATTCGTTTACTAGTTAATTAAAGATAACTAGAACTCCTATAAGCACAAAGTAAGCATCATTCGAGCATTGAGTAACCAAAACCAGACATATCCTAAATAGGCCATCATATCGCTGACTATTCAGTACTAACATGTAGTTATATAAGCACATACAGTACACATACAAGGCATCCCTCCTAGATCATTAGCCCTAATCTAGCATGTTTACATATTCACACTTCATATCCTAACATAACATGTATGGGTATCTTGGGGAAAACTTACTTGAGCTCGGCCGATTGCACGCATCACACTCCTTGTTCTTTATTAGAAACCCTTAATTTTAATTTTTAAAAAAATATTTTTTTTCCTTGTAAAAGACTCTCAAACCCTCGATTTGAGTCCAAACACCCCCGAAAGTGTGTCCGAATCCTTCAAACCAAGGCTCTGATACCAACTTGTAACATCCCAAAATACAAGACCAAAAAATTCATTTTTAATTAAGTAATTATAAAATCAATAGTCCGAAAAGATCCATAGTGTCATCCCATATTAAAATCAATATGTCAATAATCAAAACATGTCATAATAAAACAACATCAGAGTTAAACGCCCAAGTATCTCATGTGTGGAAAAAATGGTGTGATACGCTTCGATCATGTCGGCTCCTTTCCTTTTGAAGAAGAAGTACCTGAAACCAAAATTGAAAAGCGTAAGCACGAAGCTTAGTGAGTTCCCCCCATCATACCACATACCATACAATAAACATACTGCCTAGCATATCCGGGTGCTGGCCTACCCCTTCGGTCTCGTTCAACCGGTAACTGCCTAACATATATGGGTACTAGCCTACCCCTTTGCTCTCTTTCAACCGGTAACTGCCTAGCATATCTGGGTGTTGGCCTACCCATTCGGTCACTTTCAACAGGTTATGGGGTCTATTTCGCCCCTACCAATACCACATAATAGCATACATAATCATACATAAACATACTTTCAGGCATATATGGGTGCCCGACCTACCCCTTCGGTCTTGTCTACCGGATACGTGGTCTATTTCACCCCCTACCACTACCACATAATATAATAGCATACTAGCACATAAATCATAACAGATAGTGGCATACCAGACAATTATCACAAAGACAATCATCTAACTACAAACTCCTACTAGTGGGCCAGACTCACTGCTACCGAGAAGGTAACTCACCTCAACAGTGTGTGCTGAAATCTTACTCCTCGGATGGCTTGGCACTCCTCGCCCTAAAGCATAACAAGTCCCCTAGTTAGTTATTGGGCCCAAGTATGACTCCCTTATGGCCCAACTTCTAATTCATGTCCCAAGGCAAAGTCCCCTAGTCCTTGCCCTAATGGGCCTTTTCCCCCCAAGGTCCAACCCATAATCAATTTTAGGCCCAAGTCCATTCCTTTAAGCTTTAAAGCCCAATAAGGCCCAAAAAGTCCCAATACCATGAATCTCAGTCCTAGGCCCAGAGGCCTTACTCCACAGTGGGCGATGAGGCCCAACAAATTCAGGCCCAAGGCCCAAAAACCCATGTTAACCACTCTACATGTGTACGCGCGGCGTACATGGCATGTACGCCCGGCGTACGCTGGCCTCGACCAGAAGCGAGAAACTGACCCAGAACGCGTAGCGTACTAGGGGGTACGCCCATCGTTCCTGCCAGTCACCCTAAAGTTCTTCTTTCGACTTAATCCATTAAGTCCCAACGTCCAGAACATAGACCTAGGCCCCTAACAATGTCCTTAACCATAAAGTTATGAACTTTATACTTTTGCATGCGTGGATGGGGATTAAAACACCCATTAAGTCTATAAGCTCACTTTGTGGCCATCTATCACTTGCATGATTGGGCTAAACCATCAAGATCCGATTTTTATGGTCCTAAATGCTCCCAAGAGCTCAAAAGGACAGCTCTTATGGACAGATTCTTCCAAAACTCCAAGGACCTCAAGTATGGGACCAAAATGTGACATAAAACACCCCAAAACTACATCTAAGCATGAAATGGTCAAGGTTGGAGCTTGATACCTCAAAAAAGTCAGAAAAGATGCCAAACTTCAGGATCTACAAGCTCTCTTCAAGTCCTTGCTCCTTCTTCAAACTCCTTGCTCTTCAAAACCACCAAAACAACACCAAAATGCTCAAAGTAAGCTCAAGATACATGCAATGGAGTTAGGGTTCGAGTTGGGCACTGTGAGGACAAGGGAGTCTGAGAGGATAAGGGTTTGGAGGAGTATAAGTTGTTTAAATAGGGTGCAAACTCTAATATTTAGGGGTTGTGGTCTGCACTCGTACGCCGCACGTACTCTTTGTATGCTGCACGTACATGAAGGGCATGCACGATCATTCCTTTTTAGTACGCTGCACGTACACAGGGTGGTACGCCCAGCGTACGGCACCCTGAAGCCCACTTAGTAAGGATCCAATGGATCCAAGACCAATCAATATAAAATAATTAACCTAATAAATATATAGATAATACCTTAGAGGACACAACTCCAAGTTTTCTATTCCTTTTCAGGGGCAAATTCCTTTGTTTGTTCAAGATAGTCGTGCGTTATTGACTCTGTGTGGTAGAGTTTGGGTTCCAACATTCGGGGGTGTGAGGTAAAGGATCTTAGAGGACACACCTCCAAGTTTTCTATTCATTCGGGGGACATAAAGATGTACCGAGACCAGAGGTTGAGCTATTGGTGGCCCTACATGAACCGAGAGGTTGCATGGCTTGTTGAGCGGTGTTTGAGCAGCAGGAAGGTCAAAGCGAAACATAAGAGGCCTCACGGCAAGGTCCATCCCCTACCTATTCCCATGTGGAAATGGGAAGAGATCACCATGGATTTTATCACGAAGTTATCTAGGACGACACGGGGTGTGGACAGTGTTGGGTATCAATTAGAGTCTTGAGCACAAACGAATCCTATTTAACATATAATTACACATATATGAATACATTTAATATATTTATCCACAAATGGTGATAGGGACATGCCTTAAGGACATAAAAACACTCAGCATTAAGTGTTACTAATTCCTAGGGTTACACCTAAGGGGTGTATGGCCCTATTTTGGAGTGTAAGGCCACAAAACCATAGGTTTTGTGTGTGTGCGGCCATGTGTGTGTGCGGTCACATACTCACTACGAAGTGTGTCTAAAACGTTTTTCCAAGCCTCAAAGATGTTCTAGGGAAGGTGTTTTGAGCATTGGCTAGCCGGAATGGGAGTTTATTGCTATATTTGACCCTTAAAAGGGTGTATGCGGCCGTACACATGGTGTGTGCGACCGTACACACTTGAAGATCATATGAAATGGCATTTTTCATGCATAAATTCAAGTGTCCTTAGCCTATAACAAGCTATTGCAAGTGTATATTCGAGCTAGAGGCTTAAAAGTGTAGTTAAAAGCCCCAAAAGTAGTGTGTGTTCTTGGTGTTCTTGGTGATCTAACACCAAATAGGTGTTTTCATGGATCAAATCAAAGGGAAAGGCTAGATAAGGTCATGTATTAACTAATCAAAGGATGTATCGCTTACTAGATTGAAGATTGAAGAGAAATGTTTGATGATAGTTGAGAGAAAACGAGTTCTAGCTTTGAAGAAGTGGAAAAAGTTTTAAAAATGACTAAGTGTGGAATATATAGGTGGAGTGTGCGGCTGGGATGAGTGTCTGCGACCGCACATCCAAGTGTGCGGCCGTACACTCCAAATGTAGGAGTGTTTGGCCATTTTGCATGGTTTTACACTTACTATACTCATCCCACGACTCATACCTTGATTATATTAGGTTTTAAACACTCTAATTGACTCTAAATAGTGCTAGAAGATAGCAAAAACGAGTCTGACCTTAATTGATTTGAATAAGAGTACAAGATAAAAATTTCGGATTGTCACATCATCCCCCCGTTAGAAGGAATTTCGTCCCGAAATTAGAGTTTAAGCAAATAAGTAGTTAAATATAACTAAGTAAAAAGATGAGGATATTTCAGTTTCATCTGATCCTCTCGTTCCCAAGTGAATTCAGGTCCTCACTTGGCATTCCAGCGAACCTTCACTATCGGGATACGGCTTTGCTTTGTTTGCTTGACCTCTCGGTCCATGATCTCTACAGGTTCTTCCACGAAGTTGAGGCTCTCGTTGATCTCGATCTCGTCGAGTGGGATTACAAGAGTCTCATCGGACAGACACTTTTTCAAGTTCGAGACGTCGAAAGTAGAATGTACGTTACTAAGTTCACGAGGTAAGTTAAGTTTGTAAGCTACAGGGCCGATTCTAGCGAGAATCTCGAAAGGCCCTATGTATGTTGGATTCAGCTTTCCAAAGCGTATCAAGCCCTTCCAGGGTGAGACCTTCAATAGAACACGGTCGCCCACCTGGAATTCCAATGGTTGCCTTCGTTTATCTGCGTAGCTTTTCTGTTGGTCTCTAGAGGCTTTCAATCGTTCACGAATCCGAACGATCTTCTCTGTCGTTTCCCGAATGATCTCCGGACCCGTGAGAGTGCTGTCAGAAACTCGTCCTTTAGCTAACTGGGTATCACCCACCTCAGCCCAGCACAGAGGGGATCTGCACTTTCAGCCATAGAGGGCCTCGAATGGAGCAGCCTTTATGCTCGTGTGATAACTGTTGTTGTAGGAAAATTCGACAAGGGGTAAATGAGTATCCCATGCTTTCCCAAAGTCGATCACATAGGCTCGCAACATATCTTCCAAGGTTTGGATAGTCCTCTCACTTTGTCCGTCGGTCTGAGGATGATAAGTTGTACTCATGTCCAGCCTAGTTCCTAGGGAACTTTGTAGCGACTGCTAGAACCTCGAAGTGAATCTACTGTCTCTGTCCGAGATGATGGATATGGGAACACCATGCAGTCGTATAATCTCCTGTAGGTAGGTTCTTGTAAGCTTCTCCATCTTGTCTTTTTCTTTGATAGGCAGGAAGTGTGCGGACTTGGTCAATCTGTCGACGATGACCCATATGGTATCAAGTCCACCCGTTGTCTTGGGCAACTTGGTTATGAAGTCCATAGTGATCCGCTCCCACTTCCATTCCGGTATCTCCGGCTATTGTAGTAGACCTGAGGGTTTCTGGTATTCGACCTTCACCTTGGCGCAAGTAAGGCATTTACTTACGAAGGTAGCAATCTCTGCTTTCATGTTAGGCCACCAGTATAGCTTTTTAAGATCCAGATACATCTTATCTGAACCTGGGTGGACGGAATAACGAGTGTTGTGCGCCTCGTTCATGACCAAGTCTCTAAAACCACCGTGTTTCGGTGTCCAGATCCGATCCATGAGATAAAAAGCTCTGCCACCCTTGAGTTCCCAAGTTCTTATCCATCCCTCTCAGGGATTCACCCGCCACATTTTTAGGTTTCAAAGCGTCGAGCTGAGCCTCCTTAATTTGTGTGGACAAGTGTGAATGGATAGTCATAGTCAATGATTTGACTCTACGACCAGAGTATTCTTTCCGACTTAGGGCGTCAGCTACTACATTGGCTTTACCCGGATGATAACGAATTTCGCATTCGTAATCACTGAGTAGCTTGACCCACCGTCGTTGTCTCATGTTGAGCTCCTTCTGGTCGAATATATGTTGTAGGCTTTTGTGGTCTGTAAAGATAGTGCTTTTTGTACCATACAGGTAGTGTCTCCAGATCTTCAGAGAAAACACAACTGCTCCTAGCTCAAGATCGTGTGTGGTGTAGTTGACCTCGTGTGTCTTCAGCTGTCTCGAGGCGTAGGCGATGACCTTACCTCGTTGCATCAGAACACATCCGAGCCCTTGATTTGACGCATTGCAATAGACAACGAAGTCTTCTATCCCTTCGGAGAGGGATAGTATTGGTGCGATACATAAGGCTCGCTTGAGCGTTTGGAACGCTCTCTCCTGTTTCTCTTCCCAGTCAAAGGCTACGCCCTTCTGGGTCAGGGTTGTAAGAGGTTTCGCAATTCGGGAGAAGTTCTGAATGAACCTGCGATAGTAGCCAGCGAGGCCTAGAAATTAACGAATTTCGGTAGGCGTCTTCGGTGCTGTCCAGCTCTCAATGGCCTTGATTTTGGAAGGGTCCACGTGTATTCCCTCTTTGCTAACCACGTGCCCTAAGAATTCGACTCTTCGGATCCAAAATTTGCATTTTGAGAACTTCGCATAGAGTTTCTCCGAATGTAGTGTTTCTAAGACTTGTCGCAAATGTTGACTATGCTCCTCCTTACTTCGATAGTAGATAAGTATGTCATCGATGAATACGATGACGAACTGATCCAAGTAAGGACGACACACCCTATTCATTAAGTCCATGAATACTGCGGGTGCGTTTGTTAATCCGAACGGCATCACTACGAATTCGTAGTGCCCATAACGAGTTCGGAAGGCTGTCTTCGGAACGTCCTCCCCTAGCACTCGTAGCTGGTGATATTCGGATCTTAGATCGATTTTTGAAAAGAAGTTCGCCCCTTGCAGTTTATCAAATGAATCGTCTATGCGAGGCAGAGGGTAACGATTCTTGATGGTTAGCTTGTTGAGCTCCCTGTAGTCGATGCACATACGGAACGATCCTTCTTTCTTCTTGACTAACAAGACCGGAGCTCCCCTAGGTGAGAAGCCCTTGCTGAGCAGTTCGTTAAGTTGACTGGACAGTTCTTGCATCTTTGCAGGTGCTAGACGATAGGACGATAGGTCTTATAAAGCCCTTGCTGAGCAGTTCGTTAAGTTGACTGGACAGTTCTTGCATCTTTGCAGGTGCTAGACGATAGGACGATTTGTCTATGGGGGGTAGCCCCTGGAACTAAGTCGATTCTGAACTCGACTTGACGTTGCGGAGGTAATCCTGGGAGTTCTTCTGGAAAGATGTCGGGAAAATCGCGTACTACTGGAATGTTCTTAATGTCTTTCGTTTCCTGGCTCACATCGACCACATGAGCAAGGAATGCTCGATATTCCTTTCGAAGGCATTTCTGGGCTTGAATACTCGAGATGATACGAAGGTTCGTGCCGGGTTTGTCGCCATAAACTACTAGAGTTTCGCCAGACGGCAGATTAAGGCGAACAGCCTTTTCATAACACATGATGTCGGCACGTTGCAGACTCAACCAATCCATGCCGATAATGACGTCGAAACTTTTAATTGAGACCGGCATGAGGTCGATCGAAAATGAATGACTATCTAGAGTTAGGGTACACCCTATGAATATACTGCTAGTGCTTTTTATCTTTCCATTAGCTATTTCTACAGTGAACGGTTCTTTAAGTGCTCGTGATTTTTGCTTAAGTAAAGGAGCAAATTTCTGATTCACGAAACTCCTCTCTGCTCCATTATCAAATAGAATGCATGCATAAGAGTTATCGAGGAGAAACGTACCAATGACCACTGTAGGGTCGGAAACCGCTTCCTCGTGGCCTATGGCCAGAACTCTTCCCACTCCGCCGGCGATCCCTGCCTTAGCGCAGTTCCTCTTGTGGTGGCCCGCCTCGCCACAACCGTAGCAAGCTTGGCCCACTCCTGTGCCGGGGACTTGGTTGATTGGCCTCGCCGGAGCTTTGCAGAAACGGGCAGTGTGCCCCTTCCTGTTGCAGTTTGAACACTGCATTTCCCGGCAGGCTCTGATGCAGTTTGAACACTGCATTTGTTCTTGTGATCCCAGCGTACTGCTTGACCGGAGCAGCTGCGGCAGGTGCTAGCGCAGCATGAACTGCCACCACCTGCTACTTTTTGGCAGCCTTCTTCTTCTTCTTGTCATCCCAGAACTTCCGCTTGGAATCAGCGGTTTTGGAGGGTTCCGAGATGACTAGGGTCGTTGTTGCGGCCGGGGTACGAACCCCATGGTCAATGAGCCGCTGTGCCAACTGCTTGTCACTATTGAATGTAGTGGGGTTTGAAGCCAAAACATTTCCCTGGAATGGAGGTAATAACCCCCAGATGTATCTCTCTATCTTCTTTCCCTCTGTATAAACCATGTTGGGACAGAGGGCCACCAGCTCGCTGAACCTGGCGGTATAGGTCACAATGTCGGAGCCCTTCATGGTTAGGCTCCATAGTTCCTGTTCCAATTTCTGGATCTCGCCCCTCGGGCAGTATTCCTCAATCATCAGCTCTCTAAGAGCTTCCCAGCCTATAGCATTAGCCACCACTAGAGATAGTGACTTGACATGGCTATTCCACCATGTCAGGGCTTTTTCCTCGAAGGTGCAAGCAGCGAACTTGACCTTGCTCCCTTCTGGACAGGAGCAGATTTCGAAAACCGATTCGGTCTTCTCGAACCATTGCGAGAGGGCAATGACTCCGCCAGTCCCTCTAAAGGACTTGGGCTTGCAGTTGGTGAAGTTCTTATAGGAGCACTCTCTCAAGCCCACAGGAATTTCACCGTGAGTAGAATGAACAGTCGTTCCTCCTCCAGTGGAACTGGAAGAATGATATTGAGCCATGGCTGTTGCCACAGTCGTAACTACGGCAGCATTTAGAGCTGCCATATCGATTTGAGGAGTAGGTGGTGTTGCAGTTACTGGAGGATCGCGTCTCGTTGATCGGCGTGGAGGCATCTTTTAACTGGAAGTTTACAAAGATGATAACATTTATAAGAATTTAATAGGGAGAATTTGATGAGTATGACTCATGGACTAACTCTCCATAGCCCAACAGCACAATTGAATAGCATGCTTGAAGGAAGATGTAATTCTAAAAGATGATAGTATTTGGATAATAATTTCCATGAGATTAGGTATCTGTCAATATTACTGGTATTACAGATGCAACAAGTTCGGGAAAAATGACCTAGAAGTAGGTCTTACATCAAACCAAGATAGAAATTTTTTAACAGAACTACGACCTAATCAAGACCTAACAGGTCTAAGTTTTAACAAAGATGGGAAATTAGACTAGAGTTTTTACATAAACTAAGTTATATCCAAAAGAGAAGTCGAGAAGACTCTATCTGCGACGAGAACTACTAGAGTGAGTTCTTGATTCGGACGGAAGGCGTTCTATGTCCCTCACGCGCGTGTCAGATCTTACTTGTTGAGCTCGAATTTCCCTGACTTCGGCTTGGGTTTCAGCAAGTTCTCTCTACAGAGATGCATTCTGGTTCTGAGTTCTAGCATGAGCAGATTCCAGCTGGCGGATGCAGACAGTGTTGACTCCAGTGTCAGCATCAACGTGCAGGATTTGATTGATAGCCGCTCTTCCCTGCTCATCAGTACGAGCAACCCTGCGGACTAGAATAGGCAAGATTATGTCCGCTGAGCCTCCCTCGCTCAAGTCATAGAAGCTTCGGTCTCCGTTGTAAGGTAACAGCTGACCTTGCTCGTGACTCCATCTGTTCAAGTTTGTGGCCCACAAGGGTGTGGAACCTTGAAATGCTGGATAAGGGTTAGGATTTGGGTTTTGAGCTACTGGCGGTAGGTTGTTGACTTCTGGATCTGAGTCAGAACCATCAGAAAAGCCTTCAGCTAGGTGATCATCCAAAGGGATTGGGTGATCATCTTCTAGCTCTTCTCCCAGCCATCCTGCATTGTCGTTGTTGGGATAGTACGAGTCTCCGGGAAGATGGAATCCAGCCGTGATATCTACACGAGAAAAGGGGTAAAGAAATCATTAGTAGACGAACTAATTAGATAATTATAAGATGATCTTTATTAGTTACTTCAATACTTGCTTAATGCATACCAGTTATATGAAATCAAAACAGGATAGACCTTCGAATAAGTGATCCTAACTCCAAATCCACATCCAAACAAGGAACAAGAAGAAAAGCAAAGATCACATATTCTAAGTCTATGACATCCTAGTCACATATAACCTTAGCGTATCCATTTAGCAATTATTGACCTACTAATAAAAACCTTTAATTCTTAGATAAGTAGTTATAGTAACACAAAATACACCGATAGTATTTTAAGTTTATGTTCTTTTCTAATCTTTTCATTGTAGTATTGTTGGTAAGTTTTTAGACTTGTTGCAACCTCACAACCACTCTTAGGCACATGCTAGTCACTCCTCAGATAATATAGTTGATCAGGCTATATCTTCCCAGGGTTGACTATATGTCTCTAAGTCTGACTGTGCTGTCCAACAATCGTAATACTTTTGTTCTGTCCTAGTGACACTGATTTTAGTATGAATGCAGGTATGTATACTTGGTTAAATATTTTTTTATTTAAAAGTATAAACTCTTGGTCAGAGTATTTTAATCCCGTTGTGTTTATAGTTTGTATATCCTTTATGGGTTGATATACTCGATTCACTATAAACAATGCTATGATACCAATCTGTCACATCCCAAAACCGGAACGGCGGAATCGTTCGAGGGTGGAGGACGTCATGTACAGTATCACAACAATGCATAATAGTAAACAAGCAACAACATCATCCATTGTATTAATAATATAATTTAATACAAGTGTGTTCTGTGAAGTTTAATAGACACCAAAAATACGAAACAAAATAAAAGATGAGTCTTGAAGTAGCTCCATCTTCTCAAAACCTAGCACCGGTACCTGTCTACTGGTGACCTGAGAATACAAGTTATTTTGAAAGAGTTTATCAGCTTTAAAGCTGGTGAGATCATAAGTATATTAGTGTCATTGCTTGTATGAATGTGTTTGTAAGTATGTGATGTCTAAGTTTGTAAATGTTCGTATTTGTTTGTAAATGTTTGAACTCTCCTAGAAAACCCTATGTTTTCTACTAAAAGTAGCCTTCTACCAAGGCATCAATTGTTTGTATGTGCGTCTCTTGTAAAAGTGTATATTTTCCCAAGTATGACTATCATTAACTAAAATATAGTTTTACATTACCGTCCATTGTGTGAAGATCACAAAGTGAATGCAATGGGGAAATAATAAAGTACTGTAGCGTTGTATTAAGTAACTACTGTTGTACTAATTACCTTAACCAATATGTTATTTAAAGTAACATGTGATCTGCCTGTACCATACTACCGACTAAAAACACGTCGGAAGAAATGACATTTAGCACCCGTAGACTTGCAAGTCCCACTGTAGCGAGCAGCAAGGTGTAGGATAGTCAATCCAGTATAGATCTATACCCAAATTCAACGCTCCCCATTTAAGGAGATTCTGGGTACAAAACGAGACATGACAGGTGATGCCATGCCCCGTTACGTGGCTCACATAACTGTTGTAATGTTCTTGTATATGTAATGTGTGTACTAGCTGTATTGTATGTTCTCTCTCTGTCTAGTATGTATGTATGTTCTCTCTGTATGTTATTGTTTGTTTCTCGTTATAGTATTCTCTATCTGTATGTTATGTTTGTTTCTCATCATAGTATGTATTGACTCATGTATGAACTGACTCATTGTACGTTTCACTGTTCTAGTAATAGTATTGTAACTTCCTAAACTATACCTATTATACTTTACTAGTAATGTTGTTTGTATGAATGAACATGTTTGTATACCTTTGCTACTCAAAGGTATTGAAATGAAAGAAGTAACTTTTATATCTATATTCATATACATAATATATAACTAGGATTCAAACGACCTTCGGACAAATAACCGATACCCTAAGTCCATAACCAAACAAGGAACAGGAAGCAAGGCGAGCTATCAGTCCTAAGCCCTTTCAATCCTACTTATATAACTATATCCATATAGATACACATTAACAAAGTATAAGTTTGAAAGAGTTTGATAAAAGTATTTAACATGCAAAAGAGTTTGTAAAACAGTTTTAAGTAGTTTGTTTGATAACACAGTTTGAAAAGTAAGAAATCCACTTGTTTGGTAGTTATTAATCACATGTGATTGATATAATAACTATAATAGTTCAACTTGTATTCCCCCCCCCATAAAAGCATTTAAAATCATTTAAAAGGTTGATTAAGGGGGGTATGAACTCACCTGCAGTGAGTAACTCGAATGAAAGATCGATATAGGATTGTTGGGTATCAATTAGAGTCTGGAGCACAAACGAATCCTATTTAACATATAATTACACATATATGAATACATTTAATATATTTATCCACAAATGGTGATAGGTACATGCCTTAAGGACATAGAAACACTCAGCATTAAGTGTTACTAACTCCTAGGGTTGCACCTAAGGGGTGTACGACCCTATTTTGGAGTGTAAGGCCACAAAACCATAGGTTTTGTGTGTGTGCGGCCAGAGTGTGCGGCCATGTGTGTGTGCGGTCGCACACTCACTATGAAGTGTGTCTAAAATGTTTTTCCAAGCCTCAAGGATGTTCTAGGGAAGGTGTTTTGAGCATTGGCTAGCCGGAATGGGAGTTTATTGCCATATTGGACCCTTAAAAGGGTGTGTGCGGCCACACTTGGTGTGTGCGGTCGTACACATGGTGTGTGCGGCCACACATGGTGTGTCTGACCGTACACAATTGAAGATCATATGACATGGCGTTTTTCATGCATAAATTCAAGGGTCCTTAGCCTATAACAAGCTAGTGCAAGTGTATACTCGAACTAGAGGCTTAAAAGTGTAGTTAAAAGCCCCAAAAGTAGTGTGTGTTCTTGGTGTTCTTGGTGATCTAACACCAAATAGGTGTTTTCATGGATAAAATCAAAGGGAAAGGCTAGATAAGGTCATGTATTAACTAATCAAAGGATGTATCACTTACAAGATTGAAGATTAAAGAGAAACGTTTGATGATACTTGAGAGAAAACGAGTTCTAGCTTTGAAGAAGTGGCAAAAGTGTTAAAAATGACTAAGTGTGGAATATATATAGGTAGAGTGTGCGGCTGGGATGAGTGTGTGTGGCCGTACACTCCAGATGTAGGAGTGTTTGGCCATTTTGCAAGGTTTTACACTTACTATACTCATCCCACGACTCATACCTTGATTATATTAGGTTTTAAACACTCTAATTGACTCTAAATAGTGCTAGAAGATAGCAAAAACGAGTCTGACCTTAATTGATTTGAATAAGAGTACAAGATAAAAATTTCGGATTGTCACAGAAATTAGAAGAGATTTATGTGCGGGAGGTGATGGTCAGGCACGGGGTGCCGGTATCGTTGGTCTCGGACCGTGATGTTCATTTCACCTCCAGGTTATGGAGGAAGTTCCATGAGGAATTGGGTACTCAATTTCATTTCAGCACTGCTTTCCATCCCCAAACTGATAGCCAGAGTGAATGAACGATTCAGACGCTCGAGGATATGCTTCGGGCATGTGTATTAGACTTTGGGGGGAATTGGGATACTTACCTTCCACTAGCAAAGTTCTCATACAACAATAGTTATCATGCTAGTGTTGACCGAAACCTGTTTGAGATGTTGTATGGTCGGAGGTGTAGCACTCCAGTTTGTTTGGGTGAGGTTGGACTTCGAGTTAGGGAAGCACCGAAGTAGTTCTTAATAGCACTGAGTTGATTCAGCAGGTGCGTGATAGACTGAGGGTTGCACAGAGCCATTAGAAGAGCTATATTGACCGGCATCGATCACATCTTGAGTTCCAAGTGGGTTATTTAGTGTTGCTAAAAGTGTCAGCTTGGAAGGATGTCATTCGATTTCGGAAGATGGGCAAGCTGGGACCCCGATACATTGGACAATTCAAAATTTCTGCCCGAGTTGGCAGAGTTGCTTATGGGTTGGACTCCTGGTCGAGCTTAGTCAGATCCATAACACCTTCCATGTGTCCCAGCTCTAGAAGTGTGTATCAAATGAGACTGCAGTTATTCCTTTGGAGGATATTCAGGTGGATGACCGCCTGAATTATGTTGAGACACCAGTGGAAATATTAGATCGGAAGACGAAAACCTTGAGGAATAAGGTTGTGGAGCTAGTGAAGGTGCAGTGGCAGCATCGCAATGGGTCAGAGTGGACTTGTGAGCCCAAGGCAGAGATGAGGGATTATTACCCAGGATTGTTGGAGGCAGCGGACTTCGAGGACGAAGTCTGATTCAAGTGGGGGGAGAAGTGTAACGCTTGGTTTCAGTTTAAGTTTAATTCTCCAAGTGTTTGTATTTCCTTTGGGACTCGACGAGTTGGAAGCTTCAACTCAGCGTGTCGAGAGGGCTTTGGCTGCGACATATTGATGAACCATCTCAGCGAGTAGAGATGTCTCAACTAGGCGAGTTGGCGGCTGAGAAGGAAACCCAAATTTTTAGGGTGTTGCACCCTATTTAAAGACCTTAAGTCCCTTGGTTAGCCTCCTACCAGCCTCCTCTGCCCAGAAACCCTAATAGTGTGTATCATCTTCCTTTGTGAATGTGTGAGCTTGTGGAGGGCCTTGAGTGTTGATCATTTTGTACTCATTTGAAGAAGCTTTGAAGTTGAAGTTGTATAGCTTGGATGGAAGACTTAGATCCATAACCTCCCCACTTGTTGCAGTCTCTTGGAGGTATCAAGTTTATACCTTGCTTTGTTATCATTTAGATATCTTTGTTTTGGGGTTTTATCTTGCTTTTGGGCTCATAGTTGGGTTGTCCAAGAAGTTGAGTGTTCCAGGGGTTGTTATGTTAGATCTGACCATTTTATGGCCTCATTTGGCTTAAAGTTGCAAGCTTTACTAAGTTCTAGGTCACATTCATGCAATAAGTCCTATATTAAGCCCATCGTGAGGCCTAGGTTTCTTTTTAGCATGCATGGACGTAAAGTTGTAAACTTTACGCGATTTTCCAGTCTTTGGATTCCAGATCTGTATTTTGGGACTATGTCTTGGGAGTTTAAGGGCTTAATGGGTCAAGCCTCACCCTAATGAGTCTAGGGTTCGGGTTTGACTCATTTTGATGGTTCCTAAAGGTAAAGTTGGAAACTTTACCCTTCTAGATATCATTTTGGAGGAGATCTGAGATTTGGAGTTTCTAGATTCGATGGAAACAACTTAATGCATTAAGATGTTGGATTTCTGGCTAACTCGACGAGTTGATAAAATTTTCCCGATCTTTGCAATTAATGGAGAAACACGGTGAGTTGAAGGACAACTCGCCGTGTTGGGTCAACACGGATCGTTGAATTTGACCTTTGACTTTAGTCTTTGACCAAGTTTGACTTATAATGGGTTTTGGGGCATTTTGAGTTGTATTTAAGGAATTGTTTCTGTTTAGGGGTTGAGTAGAGCTAATATTTGGTGCCGAGATCAAGTAAGCTATCATTCAGTATTCAAGGGGAGTCTTCTCACTACACTCATTGGTCGAAGGCACCAAGGCCGGCCCATTAATTATTATGAGATGATTTGTGTTGGAGTATGCAATTTTTTGCTATTAGATCTATATGTGGACTTATGTGTAGACCATGGGAGGAGCCCATGACATTTAGCAATACAATGGGAGGAGCTCACAGCTCGGGGATATAAGACCATCGGGGCAGCCCATGGTATTCCAATGAAGACCATGAAGGGAGTCCATTGCAAACATATATGTATGTGTGCATGGTATTATGTGTTTTTATGTTTAGCGTGGTTTGGGAAACTCACTAAGCGTGTGCTTACATTTTTGTTAGATGTTTCAGGTACTTTTGGTTCTAAGGGCAAGGGCCCGACTTGATAGCACGACATGCATTCTCAAATATTTATGCATCAAGTTTTTTTTATACATTGATCTTATGAAACACTGTGGTTATGTAATGGGATTTTTTTTGGAAATGTAACGATCCAGATTTTCAAATAAATTTTTCATTTTTAATTAACCAAACGTTCCCATAAAATATGAAGTAACATTGACCATTGTTTTCAAATTTCATAAAATTAACATTTTATTCCAAACATCAGAGTGTCCCATCAAATCAAATGTCGGAGAGTGCATACCAGGCCATCAAGCCTAGCCCTTTCCCTTAGGCTCAGAAGTACCTTAAACAAATCAACAAACTGTAAGCTAACGCTTAGTGAGTTGCCCAGAGCATACCCCACACAAACCACATGATCACAAAATCCATACTAGCTATAAAAGCTACACAAACCATATAAGCCATGCATACAAACAAATAAGGATGTTGTGGGCTCCTCCCGGGGTCTTACTCCAGGATGCCATGGGCTCCCCCACATGGTCTTACACCTAAGTGTCATGGGCTCCCCCCATCATGTTTAGCTGGAAAGCCATGGGCTCCCCCACATGGTGTTACATCCAAGTGTCATGGGCTCCCCATGGTAATTACTTGAAAAGCCATGGGCTCCCCCACATAATCTTAGATCCAACCATAATAGGCTCCCCCCACGGTCTTCCCAACAAGTATCACATATATAACTAGCATACCACTTAACGTATAATTGACTATCATACCACATATCACTACATCAACTAGTGTACCACATATCACAAAATGGGTCGGCCTTGGTGCCTTCGACCCATTGGTATGGTGAGGAGACTCACCTCACTAGAATGTTAAACCGATAACAGTAGATCAGATAATTCCCAACGCGCGGCTCCAACTCAAAATCCCGAAATACCATAAATACCCTCAAAGTCAAACTTGGTCAACTGTGGTCAAAGTCCAAGTCAACAGTCAAGGTCAACAGTCCATGTTGACCCCAACTCGTCGAGTTCCTTTGGAGTCCAGAAAACCAGGACAAACCCTAGCCAACTCGCCGAGTTGTCTCATCAACTCGACGAGTTCACTCAATATCTAGAATACGGGGAAACCCGATCCAACTCATCGAGTTGCTAGAGCAACTCTTCGAGTCCCCCCCTGTTTGGTTATTATGATAATACATCGATTACAGGGAACCTATGGTTAAGATCTGAAACTTAAAGGTGTCTAGAAGGATAAAGTTTCCAAATTTATTCTCTAGACCCACTCTAAATGCTCTAAAGCCCTTAACAAAGGTTGGAAAGCTCAAAAGCTTAGCCATGTGGTTCAAGACTATAGGGATCTGGAATCCCTCCTTTCTAGAAGAGATTCTAATCCTCAAAACGTTCCAAAGATGGAGGCTTTATGGACATGCATGTCCAAAGCATGTCTTGAAGTCAAAATGGCCAAAAACGGAAAATATACCCTAAGATCCATGCATGGCATACATGCTTGACCAAATGCTATATCTGGCCCACCATGGGACCATTTTGCCCTGGAGATTCATAAGGTTGCAAACTTTATGAACCCCATGCATGCAATGAACAATAATGATGGGAAATGAAGAGTCAACTCAAGATCTAGTCATATTCTAAGATAAAAATCGAATGTTGAATGCTTACAATAGTCCAGAAGATGGTCAAGCTCAAGAGTGAGGGCTTTGTTTGCTGGATCTCCTCCTTCTTGTCAAGTTCCAAAAGTCACTCTAGCTCACAATATGAGAGGAAATGGGGATTAGGGTTTAGCACTGACGTTCTTAGGGTTTGGAGGTTGATGGAAGGTCATCCTCAAGTTTTTAAGGAGATTACATAGGGTGCAAACCCTAAAATTTATGGTTTTCCTTTGAAGCGCCTACTCGTCGAGTTGGGCCTTCCAACTCGTCGAGTATGTCCTAAATCCTGCCTCCCATAATGATCTCTACTCGGTGAGTTGGAGCTCCCCAACTCGTCGAGTTCTAATCTAAAACCCTAAAATTCTGAAAAGAAATAGATACCTGAAATGAGCGTTACAAATCTCCCCCACTTGAACTAGACTTCGTCCTCGAAGTCCGCTGATGCGAAAAAATCCGGGTAGTGCTCTCGCATCTCCTCCTCCGGCTCCTTTGTACATTCAGAGCTTCTTTGGTGTTGCCATTCCACCTTTACTAACTTCACCTCCTTGTTCCGAAGAACCTTGGTCTTCCTATCCAAAATCGCAATGGGCCTCTCAATGTAGTTCAGGCTCTCGTCCACCTGAATTTCATCCAGCGAAACAACCACGGCCTCGTCTGTGACACACTTCCGAAGCTGAGACACGTGGAAGGTGTTGTGTATCTGGATAACCTCGTCTCGCAGATCCAAACGATAGGCCACTTTTCCCACCGGGGCAGTAATCCTAAATGGTCCAATATATCGGGGCTCTAGCTTGCCCCTCTTACGAAACCTAATGACACCCTTCCATGGTGACACTTTTAGTAAGATGAAATCCCCCACCTGAAACTCAAGATCTGATCGGCGCCAGTCAGCATAGCTTTTCTGACGGCCTTGTGCAACTCACATCCGGTCACCCACCTGTTGGATCAACTCAGTAGTCTTAAGCACCACCTCGGTGCCCTACCTTACCCCAACAAACAGGGGTCCTACACCTCCGACCATACAACATCATAAACGGTGGTCGGTCGATACTAGCATGATAACTATTGTTGTATGAAAACTCTGCTAGTGGGAGGTGTGTCTCCCAACTCCCTCCAAAGTCCAACACGCATTCCCGAAGTATATCCTCGAGTGTCTAGATCGTCCTCTCGCTCTGGCCATTTCTCTGGGGGTGGTACGTCGTGCTGTAATGTAACTGAGTGCCCAGTTCCTCGTGGAACTTCATCCAGGATCTAGATGTAAATTGAACATCTTTGTTAGACACTACTGACACTGGCACTCCATGTCTAACCACCACCTCTCACACATAAATATCTGCTAATTTCTCAGCGGAGATGCTCTCGGAAATCGGAATAATGCAGGCACTCTTTATCAATCTATCCACAATGACCCATATGGCATCCACACCCCTCACCGTCCTTGGTAACTTCATGATTAAGTCCATGGTGATCTCTTCCGACTTCCACATAGGAATGGGTAGCGGTTGAACCTTTCCATGTGGCGTTGATGTTCGGCCTTGACCTTCCTGCAGGTCAAGCACCGCTCCATGAACCAAGCGATCTCTCGCTTCATGCAGGGCCACCAATAGCTCATTCTCATATCTCTATACATTTTTGTAGCCCACAGATGTATAGAGAACTTGGACTTGTGTGCCTCCTCCAATATCTTATGTCTCGCTCCCCCAGTCATCGGTACCCACACCCGGCCACACTGTGTCAAGAGCCCCCGACCATCCCTTAGAAATAAAGGAAACTGCCCCCAAATCCGCTCTATCTTCCAGTACTTTTTCTTCAAACCCTCCACTTGAGCCTTGTTGATCATATCTAGTAGTGGAGAGACCAGCGTCATTCTAAGAAAAACGTTCCCGATCGGAAAACCTGCTGTCTTGCGGCTCAAAGGATTGGCCACCACGTTGGCCTTCCATGGATGGTATAAGATCTCACAGTCATAATCTTTCAGCACATCCAACCACCTCCTCTGTAGCATGTTGAGCTTCTACTGATCCATCAAATACTTCAATCTCTTATGATCATTATAAATAGTGCATTGTACTCCATACAAGTAGTGTCTCCATATCTTGAGGAAAACTGATGGGGTTTGAGCATTCTAACACTCCTAAGGTGTACATGCAACCCTAAATACCTTGTATCTATGTTTTCTCTATTATACATCAAAACTATCATTTTCCAAGGTATTACCCTAACTAGAATACAAAGCTTTGATACTTGGGTAATAAAACAAGTTAGATAACATACCTTTTGTTGTAGCTTGCTATCTTTGATGTATATGGCCTCTAAGAACTTAGCACCAATAGTGTGAATGCCTCAAATGGAATCACAATACATCTAGGAAAAAGGATGACATTTTTAGAGAGAATCTTGAACCCAAAATCGTCCATAAACTTTGACACAAATGCTTGCTTGTACTTACTCATCAAATCACACACAACGATATGTTTTATAACACCAAGTTGCTGGTGTGTTTACATATGTCAATGTGCAACCGACTTGTAAATTACAACTCACATGTCTTGGTTTCATGAATATAAGATATTATCGTCTCACTAATCACTAGTGATAAAATCCATGAAGTGATTCAGATGAGCGTGGGTTGAATCCAATACTCGAATCTTATTCTAGGGGTACTCATGAACATTGTAGCTATGTCTAACACACCGACACAAAACAACAGACCCATTCATGACAGTCTTGCCTCAATACGTACTTCCAAAGTATGATCGACTGTGGATGGTTTGAATACCCTAGTTATTCAGGAAATCAAAACATGCAAAGTGAAACACAATAATAATACTAATCCTATATGGCCCAAAAACTTTTGAGTCATATTGATTACTTATTATTTATTGTATAATGTTTTGAATAATCAACTTAACACTTGAATTAAAACAATAGTTATGACATGCTCCAAGCATGCACACCATGTTTGTCTAAACAATAGTTATGCCATGCTCCAAGCATTCACACTATGTTTGTCTATGGTCCTTACTTTGTGGAATAGATCAATTGAACACATCTTCAATGAAACTCATTTCACAATTCCAAATCTTTATCACCAGTGTAAGAATTCCAAATTCTTGTCACTGCCAGAATGTGTTAGATTCTAAACAATCATGCAATGATTCCTTTGTAATGTCTAGGTACCAAAAGTCACAAAGACTTGACCAATGATATTACAAAGTATTCATTTGGAGATTATTGCCAGACAATTCCATGGAAGCGAAGTCTCAAATTCAAAGTACATTCCTTTGAATATCCTTCTTGCATTAAGTTTTCTAATCTTTCACAGATTTAAAGAATAACTTCCAGTTATGGAAACATTTCCATATTCCCATTTTGACTATCACTTCTGAACAAGAGTTACCTCTTCTCAAAGTATGTCAATATGATCTTTTCCAAAATTTAAAATATACTTCCAACTGTCCATGAGCAACCAATCTTTCGTAAACCTCAGATTGTCCTCGACAATTGCTTAACCATTTTAGTCATATTCGGTTCTAGACCTTTTTCCATCTTAATGCCCTAGGCATTTGGAAAACGGATGAATATTATAGCACACGTAATCGATCCTATACCCGAAGCATATAGGACACGATTCATGATGTCTTACATAAAGACATTATACTTGACCAGTCTTTTACTATAATATTTCTACTTTCCATGTTCTCATTATTCGAATTATGAAAAGGGATGACGTAATCATAGTCGAATTTTGAGAACGCAATTAACACATCCATATATAGAATTTCCTTATGTTGAACCATTCCAACATAACATTCATATATAAATATATATATATATATATATATATATATATATATATATATATATATATATATATATATATATATATATATATATATATATATATATATATATATATATATATATGTATATATTTGACTAAATCTGATTAAAATCTCAATCTAAGCTTTTAGATTTGAAATGAAGTATGAATTCCTCTCCCTGCAACTTACGAATTGAAACTTCTGTTTTCTATAATTAACATTGCTAAACTGCAACATTCATCATAATTGATTATGCTCCCAACAGCATAATAATCATTACTTTTACTAGCATAACTTTTATGCTCCCACTAGCTTTGACATGTACCCAAAAATCAGTTGGACTTCTAGAAATCAATACTTATTGACTTTCATTACCAAAGTTCAGATTTCTGATACAAGATGCTTCGATAAGACTTTATCTAGGCTTCTAAAAAATCTTACACCTTTCCTTAGATAGCTCACATGTGTGTCTAAACAATTTAAGAACTAACAGCAATAAGTCTCAAATGTTTAGACTTTTTGCCATTCCTCACAATTCGAATTATGAAAAGGGATGGCGTAATCATAATCAAACTTGAGAATGCAAATATCACAACTGCTATCTCCTTAAAATCTACTTAGTGAAAGCGTTCCCTCACCATCATTTTCATGAATCAGAGAGAAACCTTATGACACTTAGATTTTAGGGTGTAATTTGTCAAACCATAATCAAAAGACAAGGTTAGTGACAAATCCAAACTCATATGGATTGAACTAGTTCAATCTTAATTTCCTGCCACTTGGCAGCACAAGAGGCAACCATTACTTCCAGGTTGTCATGCAAACAACTGAGAACTCATAGAACTCACATGCATAGTCAACTTTAACTGGAATGGGCACCGAAACAAGAATATGTCAACACGATAGGTTACAAAACTCAAGTCGTGTGCTAGTTTTAACAATAGGTTTACTCTTGATTAATTCTTGAAAATTTCAAGATCTTTAAGACGCCCACTGACCTCTTGACATATAAGATTCTCTGTCAATAACCATTCCTTAACAAAACAAATATTCAAGAGTTAGTGCGGATTCTTATCAAGACAAACACTTCACACAATTGGCCTTAGTTGGTTTTTGTTTTATCCAAAACATCACAACTTACCAATTTCAAATGTACAAGAGTAAAAAAACTTTTACTCTACATTTGATAAGTGTTTTAATACTTTCTTAAGATTATGTCACTCAAGGTTACAAATTTGGAGTATGTCTCTAAGACTTGTTTTGGGAACGAAGTATGATTCATCCTCTTGATTTAAACTATTTCAACAATTCACGATTCCTCTTCTTAGCCATACAAATACACTAAGATGTCTTTAGAGGATCAATTGTGATATGGGTTTTCCATAAACATTTAGATAATCACAAAACACGATACTAAAGTACTCTCCCATCTTTTCAGATTGGAGAAACTTTTATCTTTCTGCCTAATTTGATTCTTCTCATTCGTTCTGTCATACATTGAACCTTTTCCAATGTTTCATAATTATACTTAAACTTGTAAGCATAACCATGTTTACTAAACTTTAGTAGATCATGACGAATAGTCTTATTGATCTTTGTGGTGGATCTCGACCAGCGCACACCCAGTGTACCTGATCCCCTAGTCCTTCACTTGACTCACATATACATGTGAACAAGGAATTAGTCTTACTTTACCAAAGATGAAGATTCTCATTCATCATACAATACAAGTTGCATAATTCCAAGTTTCTAACCAATTGAAACTTAGGTGATGAGAATCTTTCCTTACTTGGTAAATTTTTACATTATCACAAATGAAAGAATCAAATCCATATTCCAATATTGTTATCAATGGAAACATATAAGCAACAATTTTTCACAAATGCCATTGTAAGGAAATAAGATAAATTTCAAAATGTTTCTTTATTCATAAATATTGCGGAAAACTTATCCTTACAATGCAAACACAAGTGAAAATATGTTGTTATCTATTCTTAAGCAATCTATCATAACTCTTAAGCAGCAGCTCACAAATCTGATCATCGAATCATGCGATCGAAATCCATCTCTTTGCGATCAGACTCAGCATACTCTTCTTTTAAGCTTCCTTTAATTTCTTCGATTCTTCAAAACATCAAAATGTAATTACATTAAATCATGTATTAAGAATCTCCAAATAGGATCTTAATAGAGTTAGATAGTGGACTTACCTGAAGTAGAGACATACACTCTGACTTTACGATCCTTGTCGTCCTTCAGGTAGATACGGCAGTTTCGCAACCAATGCCCCTTCTCTTGGCAATAGAAATATATGGACTCTTTGGAATGGTAGACGAGACTATCTCAGACTTAGCCTTTCTCTTTACCATATGGTCAAATGACTTGAACATGGCCGATCCTTTTCCATTGGGAAGAGAAAGCTTTTCTGGACTTTCAATGTTACCATTGTCAATGTCCATGGAAGTTTGGGAAGTAGACCTTCCAATTAAATTTGCTTTACCAGTGTGCCAACTCATTGCTGATTCAGCAGAAACAAGCAAACATGTTAGATCAATAAGGGTCATGTCGTGGTCTCCCATATAGTAGTCCTTAAGGGAACCTGCTATATGACTTAGGAAGTGATTGAAGAACCCAGTCAACCGGCAACTTCCTTGAGACTTCGACACCCAACTCTCCCAGCTTGTCAATATGTAACTTCATCTCCAAGACGTGAGAAAATAAAAACTTTCCTTCCTGCCAATAGGGCTTTGAGTGACCTATAACTTGTGGGTTAGGGAGAATTATTGGAGGAGGTGAAGGAAGTGAAGTTCCACTAGAACGGATTAATCTTTCAGCTTGATTGCCTTGTGGAAAATCTGTGACACCCGGTTCCTGGTACGTATTTTAATTAAAGTAAACTCATGTTTTGCTCTGGGACTCGGCGAGTTGGAGGCGCAACTCGTCGAGTAGATTCGACTTTGCATCGGCAGGATAAGTGACCTACTAAACTAGTCGAGAGACAGACTCGACGAGTAGGACTGTCTGGATGAAACCCTAATATTTGGGCGTTACCCCTATTTAAAAACCTTATAACGCCCCAACTGAGCCTTCATTGTTCCTCCCAACCCAGAGAAACCCAAACTCAAAACCCTAAGCCTTTATTGAGTGTTCTTGAGCTTTTTAGTGCCTTTTGTGTGTGTTTGAAGTTGGAAAAAGAGAAGGAAGCTTGGGAGATAAAGAGACAGCAAGTAGATCCAAAAGTCTTGGCACATTTCCTGCTCATTTGAGGTATAAAGTTGTTAGCTTGGATATTCATTACTTAGATCTTGATTTGGGCTATTTTCTACATTTTTCTAAGCTTTAGTGAAGCTATACTCGGATTTGTGTGTATATTTGGAGTTGTAGTTTAGATTTTGAACCATTGAGGGTTCCCATGGCATAAAGGTGCCAACTTTATGACCATGGGAGACCCATCAATGTATAAACCCCTTTTTATGGCTTTTTTAGCCAAGAACCCCATGCATGGACATCAAGTTTGTGACTTTACGTATAATATGGACCCTAGGAGGTCAGATCTATGATTTGGATGTGTGAAGATAGATTAATATCGACTGTATAGTTTTGGACAAAGAGGGACTCGGCGAGTCGCTCGGGTGACTCGGCGAGTCGGGTCGCAGTTTCCGCCAAAACGACTTCTGGAAGTGGTCTTTGGTTGAGTTGAAGGAAAAATCAGCCTGTTGGGGTTAGTTATGGACTTGAAGATCAAAGGACTCGACGAGTTCATGGAGGAACTCGACGAGTTCAAGACAATGTCCCAACCACATGAAGACGGACTCGACGAGTTCAAGGATGAACTCGGCGAGTCATAGACTGAACACCTTCATACGGATGAAGATGGACTCGACGAGTTCAAGGGGGAACTCGGCGATACAGTTAAAGATAGCTCGATGTGTTGTTGAAGGCGGACTCGTCGAGCTCTTGGTAGACTCGACGAGTAGGGACAGGATTGTAGTATTTTGTGGACGTGGGGACTCGACGACTTGGTGGACCAACTCGGCGAGTCTGGTAAACCATATGTTGACTTTGACCAAGGTTTTGACTTTGACTTTGACTTGGACTTGAGTGACCCTTGTAAGGGTCATGAGTATGAATTGATAACTTAAAAAAGTTGTTGTGTAGGGATTGAGGAGTCGAGGACAGTCGATTTTCACACCGAGGACAGTGCAAACACTACACGACATTGAGGTGAGTTACCTTCCAGTAGAAGTGGGTCTAAGGCACCAAGGCTGACCCACTAGTAGTTGATTATAGTTGAGATGGTTGTCTTTGTGATAATTGTCTGGTTTGCTACTACCTGATATGCTCTATATGCCAGTACGATATGCTATAAGTGTTAGTGGTAGTAGGAGGGGAATAGTCCCATGATTCGGTCGTTAGGACCGAAGGGTAGGTCGGACACCCCATATATGTCTGACAGTATGATTATGATATGTTATTATGCGATAGTGGTAGGGGTGAAATAGTCTCCGTGACGGGGTGAGATAGACCGGAGGGTAGGCAGGCACCCCAGAACAGCCTGACACGGGTAGGTCGGCACCCAAAAATCGCTTGACATGGGTAGGTCAGCACCCCAGAATGGCTTGACACGGGTACGTCGGGCACCCCATAATTGCCTGACAGTATGTATGATTGTATGGTAGGTGGTATGATGGGGGAACTCGCTATTCTTCATGCTTACATTTTTAGTTTTTGTTTTAGGTACCTCTTCAGCTAAGGGGAACGGCTGGCAGGGTAGCAACGCATCGCACACACATGATTTCCGCTTTGAGAACCCTGGGATTGTACTCTGACGTTTTACTATTTGATGTTATGGTTTTCGAGACTTGTGATTTGTGACTTGATGTTTTGAAATGATAATAACGATGTTTTCCGTAAACTATTTTTATAAGTAATATAATTAAACAAAAAAATTTGGGTCTCGATTTTGGGATGTTACAAGTTGGTATCAGAGCCTTGGTTTGAGGGATTTAGGCACACCTTCGGGGGCGTCTAGACTCAAATCGAGGGCTTGAAGTATTTTCACAAGAAAAATAGTTTTCTAAAGTTTAAAAGTAAGGAGTTTTGAGAAAGAACAAGGTGTGTGATGTGTGCGACCGGCCGCGCTCAAGTAAGTTTTCCCCAAGATACCAATACATGATATGTTATGTTATATGGTATGATTATGAGAGGTGCATGCTAGACTAGGGCTAAGGATCTAGAGAGGATGCCTTGTATGCCTGTTATGTGATTATGAGAACTGCATGTTAGATTAGGGTTAAAGATCTAGGAAGGATGCCTTATATGCCTGTTGTATGAGTTTATTGAGCTATATGCTAGGGCTGGTTAGTCAGCAGTATGATAGCCTGATTAGGTTATGCTTGGTAATGGTTACTCAATGCACGAATTCTGCTTGCTTTGTGCTTATAGGGGTTCCAGCTAGCTTTAACTAACTAGTAAGCGAATATGTAATAGTATTCGCAAGCTAGTTAGGGAAAGATCGTAGGGACTCCTTGTGCAGCTGATGGCGGAGAGTAGGTCGGAGAGTGCCCTACAAAAAGCCTAGGATGAGAATAGATTGGAAAGCAATATTAGTAGAAGGGACTTGGTGAAGTCGAAGAAATCCTGGAGGAAAGTACGGATAGATGTGGAAGGTAGTATGGGCCCGTACTACTGGAAGCAAAGGATCTGTACTCGAATCAAGGAAGGAAAAGATATAACCAGGAAACTTGGAGAGTGTGTGAGACCTCTCGGGAGTATGTATGACCCTGACATTTATGTTTTTATTGAGTATGGCAATTAAGCGACATGGAGCAGGAGGTTCAGGGTCTGGATCAAGATTAGGATCAGGCTTGGGTGCGGGATCCGAGCAGTTTGATGATGGGATATGCGAGTTCATCGCGTTTGAGATCACGAGAGGTATTCTTGAGGCAACCCCGATCATTTTTGGATCAATCAAGGAGGGGATTATTGAGTTGATGGAGTATCGCCTCCGGATATTCAGGAGTGACTTGGCGTCCAGCCAGTCGGGTACGCACACACAGTCGTTCAAGGACTTCAGGGGAGTGGTGCGCCAGACTTTCATGGGGTGAAGGACCCCATTGCTGCCAGGAGATGGATCGCAGACATCAAGTCTGCGCAGTTGATGAGATTCTACCTAGAGGGGTCGAAGGTCTGCTTTTCTACGGGTTGTTTGAGAGACAGAGCTAGGGATTGGTGGGAGTTAGTTGGTGACTCACTGGGAGCCCCAACCATCGAGGCTATGACTTGTTTCGACTTTGTGACCAGGTTCAGGGCGGAGTTTGCACCAGCTGTGGAGCTTCAGTAGCTGGCCAGAGAGTTTCTTGACATGAGACAGACTACAGAGACAGTGGAGGAGATTACCGCCAAGTTCTGAGAGAGGGCCTTTTTGGTACCTCAGTATGCATGGGATGAGGAGATGCGGAAGAGCCGCTATCATGATATGTTGAGAGCTGATATTCGGGAGCATGTTAGCTACTCAGTCTACCCGCCCCTAGAGTCCATGATTGCCAGGGCGAGGGAGAGGGAGATTGATTTAGAGCACCTAAGGAAGAGGAAGGCATAGACGGAGCAGGTTACTGGGGTTTCGGGGAAGAAACCCAAGGGATCCGACGTTAGGCCGAAGGGCCAGGCGGGCCAGATCCGCTGTAGGAAATGCGGCAGACCGCATTAGGGAGCTTGTAGAGCAGGATCATCAGGTTGCTACAAGTGCGTCAAGACGGGGCACTTTGGCAGGGATTGTACCACCCCTGCCCCACTGTGCAGACGTCAGACCTCATTTGCTTTCATTGCAATCAGAGGGGCCATAAAAAGGCCAACTGCCCTACGTTGACAGCAGCAGCAGCTCCAGTGGTGGCGCCAACTCGAGCGACTACTCGGGTTACGGATGGGTGGAAGGTCAAGTCAGAGGCTCCAGTGGTGAGGAGTCGAGCTTTCCAGTTGACAGCCGAGGAGGCATGCTCTGCACCCGATGTGGTGACGGGATCATTCCATGTGAACGGTATCCCAGTTCAGGTGTTGTTTGATTCAGGTGCTACCCGATCATTTGTCTCTCTTGCGCTTTGCAAGAGGTTCTCTGATTCTTATGGCATGTTGGATTGCCCTCTAGAGGTCGAGATTGCGGACGACCGATCAGTTCGAGTAAGGAAGGTTTTCAGGGATTATGTCTTGAGGTTGTTCGAAGAGCGTTACTCGGTAGACTTGGTTCCCATACCATTGCGGGGGAACAAGGTTATTATAGGTATGGATTGGTTGAGCCCCAATAGGAATTGATTGACTGCGCGCAACAGTTGGTCCGGGTCAGGACCCCAAGTGGGAGAGAGCTGGTGATTCAGGGCGAGAGGCGACAGCATGGACCGAGTTTATGTTCAGCAGCGAGAGCTAGGCGCTATCTCCAGCAGGGGTGCGCAGGGTATGTCGCCTATGTCTTGGATACCGGAGAGGCGGGTAAGGCGACAGTCAGTGATGTACCGATGGTACAAGAGTACGCGAATGTATTTCCAGAGGAGCTGCCTGGGATACCTAGTCCCTGGTGTGGTTCTGATAGCCAAGGCACTGTATCGGTTGGCTCTTCCTCAGATGCAAGAGTTGTCTACACAGCTGCAGGAGCTGTTAGACAAGGGATTCATCAGACCGAGCAGTTCACCCTGGGGAGCTCCGATTCTATTTGTGAAAAAGAAGGACGGGTCGCATCGGATGTGTATAGATTACCTGGAGCTGAATAAGGTAACGGTGAAGAACCGTTACCCACTCCCGAGGATTGATGATCTCTTTGACCAGCTACAGGGAGCATCTTGGTTCTCCAAGATTGATTTGCGTTCAGTTTATCATCAGATGAGGGTCAGAGAGGAGGATATGCAGAAGACTGCTTTTCAGACGCGATATGGTCACTATGAGTTCGTGGTGATGCCTTTCGGGCTCACCAATGCTCCTGCCATGTTAATGGATCTCATGAACCGCATGTACAGACCGATGTTGGATTGGTCTGTGATAGTTTTCATTGATGTCATCTTGGTCTATTCCAAGACACGGGAGCAGCATGAGGAGCACATGCGGGAGGTATTGGATACTCTTAGGAGGGAGAGCTTGTATGTCAAGTTCTCCAAGTGTGAGTTCTGGTTGCGCGATGTGCAGTTTCTTGGGAACCTTGTCAACCAGAACGAGATTTCAGTCGACCCGCCCAAAGTGGAGGCCGTGATGAGGTGGGAGGTTCCGAGGTCTCCATCTGAGATTCGGAGGTTCCTGGGACTGCCAGGTTATTATCGGAGATTCATTCAAGACTTCTCCAAGATAGTCGTGCCTTTAACCCGGTTGACAGGGAAAGTCGTGGTCTTTTGCTGGGGGCCTGTGCAGCATGCCGCATTTGAGACACTGAGACAGAGATTGTGCGAGGCGCCAATCTTAGCCCTGCCGGAGGGCGTGGATGATTCTGTGGTGTATTGTGATGCGTCCATCTTGGGTTTGGGCGCGGTATTTGTTGGAGATTTTGTATTGTGTCATGGGCTTTGTTTTTGTATATCCGGATTAGGCCTGTCTATCCGTGATTATTGATTAGGGTTAAGCTATATATAGTGCATGCATGTATGCCTTAGATACGATCGTCATTATTATTATTATTGCTTTGTAACCCTAAACACCTCTATAGTCGAAGTTCTTAATCGAGCTCTTCTGAGGTGTTAAAGCTTAATCATTCGACATCAGTTAAACCATTCATGTGTTCTTTATTAAGTTATTTATTGCTTTTCTGCTTAGAATTGATCCTGTCTATGACCCTAATTACCCGCCTCTAACGAAATGGACTAAGGATCATCCCAAAACACAAATAATTTCTGAATCATCTGAGCAAGTTCTCACGCGTTCTCAATTGAAAGCGAAACAAACTGCCTGATTCTCTCATGTTGAATTCTGCATGTTTAATTTGTTTGTCTCGAAAATCGAACCGAAGATGGTTAATGTTGCACTTGATCACGCTGATTGGGTACAAGCAATGCAAGATGAACTCCATGAGTTTGAACGTAATCGAGTTTGGAGGCTGATTCCCACTCCAAAGGATGCTTCTGTGGTCGGCTTAAAATGGGTCTTCAGGACTAAGTTGGATAAAGAGGGCAACGTCATTCGCAATAAGGCTCGGCTGGTGGTGAAGGGATATTGCCAAGAAGAAGGGATAGACTATGAGGAGACCTTTTCTCCTGTAGCAAGGTTGGAATCAGTTAGAATCTTTCTGGCATATGCTGCGCATAAAAACTTCAAAGTTTTCCAGATGGATGTGAAATGTGCTTTCTTAAATGGAGAACTAGAAGAAACGGTGTATGGTGAGCAACCACCTGGGTTCGTGAACGAGAAATACCCTGATCACTGCTATGTATTGGATAAAGCTGTATATGGTCTGAAGCAAGCACCAAGGGCCTGGTATGAAACATTAACTCGCTTTCTTAAAATGTCGAAATTCAAGCAAGGTTCAGTTGACCCAACCGTCTTTCGAAAGAAAGAAGGTGAACATCTAATGATAGTTCAGATTTATGTCGATGACATCATCTTCGGCTCCACGAATCCTAGCTTAACGGTTGAATTCAGGAAGTTGATGGAGACTAAATTTGAAATGATTGCAATGGGTCCAATTAACTTTTTCCTTGGATTAAATATAAGACAAGGACCAAAAGGCATTTTTATCAACCAGGAGGCCTACACGAAGAACATGCTGGCGAAGTTCAGTATGATGGGAGATTCGAAGGTGCAGGTTCCCATGGCGTTTGCACAAAGTTAACACCATCTCTGGAAAAACCTGTCGTTGACGTAACACTCTATCGTCAAATGATAGGGTCTCTTATGTATCTAACAGCTAGTAGACCAGACATTATGTTCTCTGTTAGTTATTGTGCCAGGTTTCAAGCAAATCCAAGAGAACCTCACATGGTGGCAGTGAAAAATATTTTCCGTTATCTGAAGCGAACCTCTTCTCTCGGTCTTTGGTACCCTGCTAGATCCGGATTCTTTGTTCAAGCCTTTTCTGATGCCGATCTTGGAGGATGCGGTCTGGACAGAAAGAGCACAAATGGAGGATGTCAATTCGTTGATGGTAAACTTGTTAGCTGGCAGTCCAAAAAGCAAACTTGTGTGTGTCTTTCAACAGCCGAAGCTGAGTACATAGCTGCAGCATCCTGTACCTTGCAAGTGATCTGGATACAAAGCCAACTAAGAGACTACAGACTGAGTATGAAGAAAATACCTCTCTATTGTGACTCTGAAAGGGCGATAAGAATACGTCACAATCTAGTGCAAAACTCAAAGACAAAGCATATTGCACTAAGATACCATTTGATCAAGGACCATATTGAAGATGGAAACGTGGAAGTTCATTTCATTCGGTCCTCTGATCAACTAGCTGACACCTTCACTAAAGCCTTACCAGAAGCAAGCTTCAATAAAATATTACAAGGTTTGGGAATATGATGGAAGTAGAGTCGGTACCGAACCCTCAAACCTCTCTCTAAAAATTAGACAAGCGAAATAGAGCGAACGCTCGGTCTATTTCGGTTCCAGATTTTTCGGGAACCGAAATGAACCGAACGCTCTGTCTATTTCGGCTCCATAATTTTCGAGAACCGAAATGAACCGAACGCTCGGTCTATTTTGGCTCCGGAATTTTAGGGAACCGGAATGAACCGATCGCTCGGTTTGATTTCGGCTGTATACTTTGTAAACTCTCTTTTAAATCTTTTTCTTGCTATGTTTTCTCTTTTATCTTTATTCCTAGATTTTTTTTAACATTAATTTCGTTTATTCTTGTTTCTTTTTCTATTTTTATTATTTTTTCAGAAAACTTTAAAATCCAAAAATATTCTTTCTGTTTTTATTATTTTTCAGAAAATTCAAAAATCCAAAAATATTTTGTTTTTATTATTTTTCAGAAAATTCAAAATTCCAAAAGGTTTTATCTTTTATTTATCTCTTTATTATCTTCTGTTTTTTTTGTTTGTGTGTGTGGTTTGTTTGTCTTTGTTTATTCTCTTTACTAGGTACCAAGTACATCGTTGCTACGTAAATTGGAGCTAGGGCAGGTACGACCATTTTAATTTGAACTAGTTAAGTGTCCCTAGAAGCATGCTGCTGCATGTAGACCGAAGCCTCTAAGACTATGAGTAAGGCCTTAATGATTCGATCTATACCTATTGTTTCTTCCCAATCAGGCTGCTAAATTCACTTAAGTCATGAGATACCTTACTCTTCTCAAATGAGTTAAGAGTTTTCTGCTTTAACACTTTTATATAGCAGGGGTACTTTCGGTTCCTTAACCACCTCCTCTACATTCTCCATCAACTTTCGTTTCACCATGGTAACCCTTGAGACTCTCAGATATTACCACTGAGTTTTATGGTTACACAAAATCTGTGTTTATGATCTTAGATGCGTACACCACGTGCTAAGTGAGACCCAAAATCCAACACCAATAATGAGTTGACGGTGAATATTTATATTCAAGATCTCACTTGTTACCTAACGAAATCTCATTTTATTTTTGAGTGGTCTTTATGAAATTGTCTAACACCAAGGCATTTCTTCCCAAAAAGATCCAATTTGGTTTTTGTTTTTGAGATTTTTATAACATCATTAGTCACAACAAATTCTATCCAACCTACTTGTTCAACAGACCACATCGGTCTCACAAGTACTTCATCCAACTTTCGGTCTTATGTTAAGTATCGTTGTTCGGTTGAAGATAAGCCACCCTTTAGACCCATTATTTGAAAAGAAGCCTTTCGGTGTTTCTTTACAAACACTCAATCGTATTTTCTCGGGGAACCACACAAGCACTTCAAGTCTCTCTTGACTTTGAAGGAAGAGATTCTTGCCCGGAATCATCTGCTTCATGTCTTATTACAGACATCACTCACATCCTATACATATTTTGCTTTATTTCTTTATTTTTGGCACACTCTTCTACGAAAATTCTTTGTGATTTTCCAAAATTCTGGTTGATGTTCCTTATGGCCCGTTTAAAGTTTTTTTTTGGAGCGAAAGTGGTTATTTTGACATATGGAGCGAAAGTGAATTTGAAAAGACGATATGTGGATAAAATTTTGAATCACGTCATCGGATAATCATTCATATTGGGCGCGTGAATTTGAAACGGTTCCTAAACCCACGCTTGATGACCTCTATCTGGGGAAACCAAGTTGTCAAATCGCGCTTTTTCAGGCGATGTTTCAGTGATCGTATCATCATCACGGAGATTCTTTCTCTCCCTTGGCAACGGTATATAAAGGGTTTCTCGCACCTATTGTGCCTTCTTACCTTCTTCAAACTCTCTCAAATACAACAGGCGATCTTCAACTGTTCATCTTCTTCCTTACATCAACAATGGCGGAATCATCATCTTTTCAAGATCAAACGGATTCATCGTCATTGCCTGTGATCAAACCTATTCAGAACCTGATCATTCAACTAAACCCCTTTTTGTATGATTTGTACATGCTCCACATTGTTGAATGTCTCAAGTACTCCCCACTGGTTATCGCTCTTACGCATGTGGAATTTGTTCCCATGTCTGTGCTGTCACAAGTGTACTATACTACGTCTTACGAAAAGAACAAGGAGAGGATCTATTTTCAAATCTTCACTCATAAGGCATCTATTTCGAAAGCCCGATTATGTTCCCAGTTAGGGCTTGCCTTCGATGCTTCTGTCATCTCTCCTGATTTCATCACCACAACCCAGTTGTTTATGATGCTTTATGAGATGGGGTATACTGATGTCCTTACCACAGTGACAAAGTTTAAGAAGTCGTGTTTGCTGCCGCAATGGAATGGGTTACTTACTCTTATCAACAAGGGTTTGGTGGAACGGGTAGCTGGGTCAGATGGTACGAGTAAGGGTTTTCTGACCATTATCTATGGTCTCTACAATGGTATTAACCTGGATTATAGCTCTATTGTTTGGTCGCAACTGGTGCAAAGTCTCAACACCTCAACGAGACATTCAGAGATTTCCTGTGGTCGTTTCTGGACCATCATCACCCGACGGGCCATTGAGAACTTACAGATTCCAGTTATGAAAGATGCAATGCTCTCCTCTGTGGCTACTTTTCATACAAAGAAGATTATCTTTTCAGATGCCACCAAGTTTTCTCACAATGGTTCGATACCTGAAACAATGTATAGGTGTGTGTCGAGCGAAAGTAATGTGATGGCTGACTACCGGAAGCTTACTCCCAAGGGCCCAAGAGAACTGACTCCTGAACAGCAGGCCGCCTTAGATGCTGTGGAAAGGCCAGCAAAGCGAGGGAAGAGGGCAGATACCAAGAAGGTGGAAACCGAAGGTCCTTCTTCTAAGCATGTTAAGTCTAAAAAGTGAAAGGCTGAAAAGGCTGATTCTTCGGCTTCAAAGAAAGTCAAGAAAATGGCAAGGAAATCATAGAGCCCTACCCCTTCAAGCTCAGGACATGATGAGGAGCGATCGGCTGATGAGGAAGAAGAAGTTCAGCATCAGGGTTCACCAAGAGGTAATACACCTCCTCGTTCTCCAACTCCTACTGAACAACTCAATGACAAAATTCCAACTCCTCCTCCATCTCCACCAAAGACTACAGTTCCAGTTTTGGTTGCTCCAATTCCACCACCACCACCAGTTAGTACAATACCAGTTTCTACAACTCCTTTACCACCTCCCATTTTTTCACAAGCAACTACCACAACTACTCCTATCTCCACCACTACAACCGAACCTCCAATAAACGTCAACGTATCTGATACGGGGGCTAATACTGAAACCGAAACTCTTGTTACATCCAACCCTCTTTCACCCTCACCCTCAACTGATTCTGCTCCTACTCTCGGTGGTGACAATTTTCAGTTTGATTCAACCTATTACAGTCCTTATTGACTTCCCACTGATGAAGATGAAGAGGCTCCGGTAACCAAACAACAACTGCAGAGTCTCGATGATAAGCTTGATCGATTGCTCGTCTCTTCTTCGACGTACAATGATGTTGTGCTGAAGGCTTTCCTGGACACTTCTTTTGAACAGTATACAGGAGCAATTGATAAATCAACGAAGGCGGTTGAAGCATCCACATCTTCTTGCCAGAAGGCTACCACCGATGTTGCGGAACTCATTCACAAATCCCAGATCTTTCTTGAATCCTTTAAGGGTCATGCTGATGCGAATGCAGCTAAGGTGAATGCATCGGTTGACTCTCTCTCAAAATCACTTCAAGGGGAGCAACCCATATTCGAGACTGTTCATTCTGAGATTCAAGCTAAGAACACTTCTCTTCTTATTCTCGTCTTGAAAAGCTCCATGTTGATTTAGCAAAGGAGAACAAATTGATGGATGATCTTGCTCGTCAAACCACTAACGTTGAAGTCCAGAAGGTCCAACTGGCTCAAGCCGATCGGGAAATTTCTTTGTTGAAAACTGAGCGTGCTGTCTTTCGAAGTTGTGCTGGTCCAACTGGCTCAAGACGTTCTTAATATGTTGCACAATGTTCTTCATGCTCATGATCCAATTCTTACACTAACAATCTGGAATCACCTGACCTCCAAGCTTCTTCTTACAATTGAACTTCTACGTGAAATGAAGGGTGTTTCGGAGCGATTGGTTACTCCGCAACAAGGGGGAGAAGGTGCTCAGAAAACTAATCCTATTAAACCGAAAGTCACTGTCAAAACAGAACCGAAGGGTAATGTAGCTTCGGGTTCTGGTAATCAAGAAAAGAAGAAAGGTCATGCTGATGATAGTGATGAAGATCAAGAAACTATTGCTGATGCCCTGAAAGGGAAGAAAAGGGATCAGGAGTTAGATGAAAACCTTCGGGTTGCAAAAGAAGAAGAAGAGAGGGAGCGAAAGAAGAAGGAAGAGCATGATGCTCTAATTTGAAAAAAAAGGCTTTGTTTCCTCCTTGGACTAAAGAAACGCTGATAAAAGAAGCGATAGAGTTTCCAAGCACGTAATGGCTGGAACTTGTAGCTTCGTTTGATTGTGAGAATACGAGGTACTCACAGTTTGATATGACTATAACACGAAAGGCATTTACTTTTCACTGTTTTGATTCAACAGTTCAAGTTCCCTCACCTCATCCTCAAGTTGATCGTGAACTTATTGATTTTTATCTCAAGTTCGGTCAGCCGCAGTATCTGACTTGGAGTGCACAGAAAATTACAACAGTCAAGGTGCTGAAACCTTCGCCTGCAGGGAAATTTATTAATGTTAATTTTAGGATAACTCGAGGTTCAGACAACTCGGTTTCTATGATTTCCCTGGCAGATCTTCCTAACTTAAATCCTCATGATTGGATCTTATTGTACAACATTTTGCTCTCTAATTCGAAGGAGTATGAGCCGATCCTAGATCATCTGAAGAGGATGTTGGCTTCCTATGTCCATGAAGTTGCTACAATGGATCAGGAGATTGCTAGTGTTTTGAAGAAGAAACCAACTGTAAAGCCTAGAGATGTGAACAAGATGAAGTTGGGCCAAATTGATTCTACACATCTCACAGTAATGTTCACAAGAGGCAAAACTAACATATTTCTTTTCGCTCTTGTTGATAAGCATATGTTCACAACGGACTGCTTGGAGCACATAATCAATATTATCCATCGATGCAAGCACAACAATGAGTCAGAAAAGAAGAACTTTACTGACATGCTTCGGTGGTATATTACTTTTCGTCATACTCTACTGGCCATTATACCGAAGGTGTTCAAGACCATCAAGACGTCTTCTATAGCTCAACCGAACAGAGCTCTCGGCTCCATTGACACAAAGGGGGAGATTGTTGGGTATTTTGTATTGCATCATGGGCTTTGTTTTTGTATATCCGGATTGGGCCTGTCCATCCGTGATTATTGATTAGGGTTAAGCTATATATAGTGCATGTATGTATGCCATAGATACGATCGTCATTATTATTATTATTGCTTTCTAACCCTAAACACCTCTATAGTCGAAGTTCTTAATCGAGCTCTTCTGAGGTGTTAAAACTTAATCATTCGACATCAGTTAAACCATTCATGTGTTCTTTATTAAGTTATTTATTGCTTTTTTGCTTAGAATCAATCGATCCTATTAGAACTTTGTTCTAAAAGTATTGATGCAGAGGGGGCATGTCATCGCCTACGCTTCAAGGAAGTTGAAGCCTCTTGAGGTGAACTATCCGACACATGACTTGGAGTTGGGGGCAGTTGTTTTCGCCCTCAATATTTGGGGTCATTACCTCTATGGGGTCCGCTGTACTATTTACATGGACCATAAGAGTTTGAGGTACCTCATGGATCAGCCAAATCTGAATATGAGACAGCGTCGATGGTTAGATATGGTGAAGGATTACGATTGTGAAATCCTCTACCACCCGGTGAAGGCCAATGTCGTGGCCGATACGCTTAGTCGCAAGGCAGCCCCGATCAGGGATATATGCTTTAGGATGACAGTGGTGACTCTATTATTGGAGCGGATCCGAGAGGCCCAGCAGGATGCTATGAAAGAGGAACATCGTAAGAGTGAGCATATAGTGGGTCACGTTTCCTCCTTCTATTATGACAGCCGTGGATTTTTAACACTACACCAAAGGGTGTGGGTCCCATATCATGGAGATGTGCGCCAGGCATTGATGGAGGAGGCGCACAAATCCAGGTTTTCCATCCATCCCGGGGGAGACGAAGATGTACAGGGATCTTCGTCTTGATTATTGGTGGCCCTGCATGAAGTGGGATGTAGCTTGGTATGTTGAGAGATGCCTGACCTGCAGGAAGGTCAAGGTCGAGCATCAGAGGCCACACCGCAAGACCCAGCCTTTGGATATCCCGATGTAGAAATGGGAAGATATCACTATGGATTTCATCACGAAGCTTCCCAAGACCTCGCGGGGAGTGGATTCGATTTGGGTCATCGTGGATCGGTTGACCAAGAGTGCCCATTTCATTCCGATATAGGAGAGCATTTCAGCCGAGAAGTTGGTCGATATCTATATTCGGGAGGTAGTGGCTCGGCACGGAGTGCCAGTTTCGGTGATTTCCGATAGAGATGTGTGGTTCACTTCCAGATTCTGGAAGAAGTTTCACGACGATCTGGGTACTCGTCTGCACTTTAGCACTGCTTTTCACCCGCAGACGGATGGTCAGAGTGAGCGAACCATCCAGACTCTGGAGGATATGCTACGGGCGTGTATTTTAGACTCAGAGGTAATTGGGATACTTACCTTCCTTTGGCAGAGTTTTCCTATAATAACAGCTATCACGCGAGTATCGACCGTCCTCCCTTCGAGATGTTGTACGGGAGGAAGTGCAAGACCCCGATATGATGGGGTGAGGTTGGCCAGAGGGTCATGGGGAGTACCGAAGTGTTACTCAAGACTATAGAGAGGATCCAACAGGTGCGTAGCAGGATTCAGACTACTCAGAGTCAGCAGAAAAGTTATGCCAACAACCGTCGTTCGGACCTGGAATTCCAGGTCGGGGATATGGTGCTCCTGAAGGTGTCGCCCTTGAAAGGCGTCATTCGGTTCAGGAAGCGGGGTAAGTTGGGCCCCACGTACATTGGACCTTTCAGGGTTGTAGCCCAGGTGGGCAAGGTGGTATATAGGCTGGATCTGCCAGCCGAACTCAATCTGATTCACAATACTTTTCACGTCTCCCAGTTGCGGAAGTGCCTGGTGGACGACTCGGCAGTGGTGCCTTTGGAGGATATTCAGGTGGATGATAGTCTGAACTACATCGAGCGACCATTAGCTATCCTCAACAGGAATTTGAGGGATCTGAGTGCAATGGCAGCACCGCAAGGGCTCGGAATGGACTGGGGAGTCGGAGGACGAGATGAGCGAGCACTACCTCGAGCTTTTTCCGAATTCAACAGCAGACTTCGAGGACGAAGTGTAACATAAGTGGGGGAGATTTGTAACACCCGGTTCCTGGTACGTATTTTAATTAAAGTAAACTCATGTTTTGCTCTGGGACTCGGCGAGTTGGAGGCCAAACTCGTCGAGTAGACTCAACTTTGGATCGACACGATAAGTGGCCTACTCGACGAGTCGAGAGACAGACTCGACGAGTAGGACTGTCTGGATGAAACCCTAATATTTGGGGTGTGCCCCCTATTTAAACAACTTATAACGCCCCAACCCAGCCTCCGTTGTTCCTCCCAACCCAGAGAAACCCTAACTCGAAACCCTAAGCCTTTATTGAGTGTTCTTGAGCTTTTTGGTGCCTTTTGTGTGTGTTTAATGTTGGAAAAGGAGAAGGAAGATTGGGAGATCCAGAGAGAGCAAGTAGATCCAGAAGTCGTGCCACATTTCCTGCTCATTTGAGGTATAAAGTTGTTACCTTGGCTATTCATTACTTAGATCTTGATTTGGGGCTATTTTCTCCCTTTTTCTAAGCTTTAGTGAAGCTATACTCGGATTTGTGTGTATATTTGGAGTTGTACTTCAGATTTGGAACCATTGAGGGTTCCCATGGCATAAAGGTGCCAACTTTATGGCCATGGGAGACCCATGCAACATATAGAGGGTGTTTGGCTTAGCTTTTGAAAGGAAAAAAGTCATTTTTATAAATGTTCGAAAAGTCACGATTACGTGACTTTTCAAAAAGACGTCATTTCCTCTATTGTAAAAGTTGGAAAAGTCACTGTTACCAAACATCTATTTGACTTTTAGAAAAAGATAAAAAGTGAAAAGTCACTTTAAATGCTATGCCAAACACCCTCACAAACCCCTTTTTATGGCTTTTTGAGGCATGAACCCCATGCATGGACATCAATTTTGTGACTTTACGTATAATATGGACCCTAGGAGGTCAGATCTATGATTTGGATGCGTTAAAGACCGATTAAAATCAACTGTATGGTTTTGGACAAAGAGGGGCTCAGCGAGTCGCTCGGGTGACTCGGCGAGTCGGGTCGCAGTTTCCCCCAAAACGACTTCTGGAAGTGGTCTTTGGTTGAGTTGAAGGAAAACTCAGTCTGAAGGGGTTAGTTATGGACTTGAACATCAAAGGACTCGGCGAGTTCAAGACAATGTCCCAACCACATGAAGACGGACTCGAAGAGTTCAAGGATGAACTCGGCGAGTCATAAACTGAACACCTTCATACGGATGAAGATGGACTCGACGAGTTCAAGGGGGAGCTCGGCGAGTCGGTTGAAGATAGCCCAATGTGTTGTTGAAGGCAAAATCGTCGAGCTCTTGCTAGACTGGACGAGTAGGGACAACATTGTTGCATTTTGTGGACGTGGGGACTCGACGAGTTGGTGGACCAACTCGGCGAGTCTGGTCAACCAGATATTGACTTTGACCAAAAGGTGACTTTGACCAAGGTTTTGACTTTGACTTTGTCTTGGACTTGAGTGACCCTTGTAAGGGTATGAGTATGAATTGATAACTTAGAAAAGTTGTCATGTAGGGATTGAGGAGTCGAGGAGAGTCGATTTTCACGCCGAGGACAGTGCAGACACTACACGACATTGAGGTGAGTTACCTTCCAGTAGAAGTGGGTCTAAGGCACCACGGCCGACCCACTAGTAGTTGATTATAGTTGAGATGGTTGTCTTTGTGATAATTGTATGGTTTGCTACTACCTGATATGCTCTATATGCCATTACGATATGCTATAAGTATTAGTGGTAGTAGGAGGGGAATAGTCCCATGATTCGGTCGTTAGGACCGAAGGGTAGGTTGGACCCCCTAGATATGTCTGACAGCATGATTATGATATTGTATTATGTGATAGTAGTAGGGTTGAAATGGTCCCCGTGACCGGGTGAGATAGACCATAGGGTAGGCAGGCACCCTAGAACGGACTGACACGGGTAGGTCAGCACCCCATAATTGCTTGACATGGGTAGGTCAGCACCCCATAATGGCTTGACACGGGAGGTCGGGCACCGCCGAATTGCCCGACAGTATGTATGATTGTATGGTATGTGGTATGATGGGGGAACTCACTAAGCCTCGCGCTTGTAGTTTTAGTTTTGGTTTCAGGTGCCTCTTCAGCTAAGGGGAAGGAGCCGGCAGGGTAGCAGCGCATCGCACACACATAATTTCCGCTTTGAGAACCCTGCGATTGTACTATTAATGTTTTGAAATAATAATAACGATGTTATGGTTTTCGAGAGTTGTGTTTTGTGACGTGATGTTTTGAAATGATAATAATGATGTTTTCTGTAAACTATTTTTATAAGTAATATAATTAAACAAAAAATTTTGGGTCTCGATTTTGGGATGTTACAAAATCATCTTTATAAAGAAAGTTTTTTCAAAAGATTTGGGAAGACCATAGTTGTCTGAACATAGACATTTATGAGGAAGAAATTCAAGTTTAGTTGATTTTAGTCCTTAATATAACACCCAAATGAAATATTAAGGCTAGGACCCAAGACAATACTTTACAATTGGGAAGAGGGATGCCGTAATCCAAACTGCAAAATATTTGAAGGTATGTAAATGACGATTTACCAATTTCCACCACGAAAAACAAAATTTATTATTAAGTTTTAAATGGATTGAAACTCCTAGATGCTTTGAGATTCATTGAACAATTCAATGGCATGTTTAAATCTCGATTGTGCCCTTCAAGTTTGTGACCTGGATGCCGAAGATCACAAACAATGTGTGAATAACCATGCAAATTAGCTCGGTACACCCAATGTTACAACCACCTAATCAATGTGCCGGTTAGCCACACACGCTCCATTGAGCTATGATTAACATCAAGCTACCCTTTCCCGCGCACTGCTAGTCCCAAATTAGTGTGTCGGTTAACTACACACGCTCCACTAACGACTTAACAAGGTGCAAAGTGCAATTTCATGGGTTAGCACCAAATTCACATTTTTCCTAAGTAACTAAGATTAGGAATTTATGAGTGTTTAGTTATTTAGTATTTCATTATACTTTTAATGAGATATCAAAACCGTTCGGCTAACGACCCTCCACCAGTCAAGGAAGCGGAGGGTGAGAGTGGACACCCATTAAACTGTCATTTTATAGGCAGTAACCTTAAACCCCCCTAATAGACCGACTTCGTGAATGAGGCCTACTAATGGTAAGACTGACTTTACTCTTATACATATATATATATATATATATATATATATATATATATATATATATATATATATATATATATATAAATAGTAAACCTATAATATTATAATAGTATAAGGGTTGAATTTTAAACTTTTAAAACTCTAGGGTTTGGAGCTAAAGTATTCAAAAAGTGAAACTTTACAAGTTCCAAAACTTGAGGGCAAGTTTTGAACTATTCAAAAACTTTTGGAATCCATAACATATGAGTTTAATATATACTTTAATGAAAAGACCCTTGAAAATCCATAACCTATGAGTTTAATGAACTCTTTAAAAGAAAAACTTTTCACATTCCATAACTTGAGGACAAGTTATGGAGTACATTAAAGGCCATTAAGATCATCAATTAAACTAACAAGCATGTCAAATAATGTTCATGATCTAGATTAAACTCATATGAACAAGATAATTCATATCAAACAAATTTCATATAATTATCCTAATCATGTAAACCAATACAAAACATGAAACTTTGACAATTATCTTCTAAATTGTATAAGCATGATTATTACCACATCAAAAACAGGTTTATAAGTTCAAAAACAGCTTAGGTAATGATCCTAGTCCAATTCTAGCCAAAAACCTCGAAAATCTACATTCTGGAGCATCAACTCGTCGAGTGCAAGAACAAACTCGGCGAGTTGGTCAGAATTGTGCTTGGACACGGCGATTACCCCAGTGGACTCGGCGAGTCCACTGTCCAGAACAGCAGAAAATCGATTTTTCAAGCTTAAACAACAAGTAGCATCAAGTATAATTAAAAACAACCCTAGGCTCTATTTTACCACTGATGGGTTTTAAGCATTCTAACACTCCTAATGTGTACATGCAACCCTAAATACCTTGGATCTATGTTTTCTCTATTATACATGCAAAGTTTCATTTTCCAAGGTATTACCCTAACTAGCATACAAAGCTTTGATACTTGGGTAATAAAACAAGTTAGATAACATACCTTTTGTTGTAGCTTGCCAGCCTTGATGTATTTGGCCTTTAAGAACTTAGAACCAATAGTGTGAATTCCTCAAATGGAATCACAACACATCTAGGACAAAGGTGACATTTTGAGAGAGAATCTTGAACCCAAAATCGTCCATGAACTCCAAGAACTAGTAGTCTACGATTTTGGCTATGGAGTCACATATTTATATGTGGGATTCCAAGGGTCATCGGTTAACCATAATCCATAGCCATGGGTTTATGATCCTTGGTTCATGTGGCCCAACTCTTTATGTATCCATACATAAACTTAGTCCAACATGGATCATAAGCCCAACATATAAATATAACTAATTTACACAATTAGTCCTTATTGATTTAATTAGTCTCTTTTGCTCACTAAATGAATTCCAAACCAATTCTTGATCAATACTAATTAAATCATATGATTTCATATTAATATATTAGAACTTATAATATATTCATAAATCATAGATAACCTCTTCTCAAAAGTCCATCCTAACAAATTATCCTGATGATATGCAACCCAAACGGACCATGCTACTCTCGGGTCAAGTGCATACTAATTATAGTTATGGGCTTAGACACCTAATCCAACAAAAACACCACTGCCCCTAATTCCAGGTCGTGAATGGGTAATTCGCCTCACGAGGCTTCAACTGGCTCGAGGCGTAAGCAATTACATGCCCCCTTTGCATCAGTATCGCCCCTAACCCTGAGATCGATCCGTCACAATAAACTACCAAATCATCCAGCCCCTCTGTTAGCACTAGAATTGGGGCCTCACATAACTTCTACCTCAAGATCTCGAAAACCGAGTGTTGGTCTGGGCCCCACCGGAAAGTCACATTCTTCTTGGTCAAATGGGCCAAAGGCACAACAATCTTTGAGATATCCTGGATGAATCTCCGATAATAGCCTGCTAAACCCAAGAAGCTACAGATCTCAGATGCATTATTCGGTACTTCCCACCGCATCACTGCCTCAACCTTGGTTGGATCCACCGAAATACCCTCCTGGTTGATGACGTGCCCCAAAAACTGCACCTCTCACAGCCAGAAACAACACTTTGAGAACTTGGCATAAAGCCTTTCCGTTCTCAGTGTCTCCAATACCTCCCTTTGATGCTGTTCATGCTGCTCCTTGGTGTTAGAATAGATCAGGATACCATCAATAAAAATGATCACCAAATGATCCAGCATCGGTCTACATACCCTGTTCATGAGATCCATGAACGCTGTTGGGGCATTGGTGAGCCTAAATGGCATCATCACAAACTCATAGTGCCTGTACCGAGTCCTGAAAGCTGTCTTCGGTATATCCTCATCCCGAATCCTCATCTGATGGTACCCAACCAAAGATCAATCTTGGAAAACCAAGATGCACCCTGGAGCTGATCGAACAAATCATCGATCCTCGGTAGCGGATAATGGTTTTTCACCGTTAACTTGTTCAACTCTCGATAATCAATACACATCCTATGTGACCTGTCCTTCTTTTTTACGAACAGGATCGGCGCTCCCCATGGGGAACTGCTTGGACAGGTAAACCCTCGGTCTAGCAGCTCCTAAAATTGCATAGCTAGCTGGTACGGTGCCTTGGCTATCGGAGCGGCACCCAAAACCAAATCAATACGAGACTCCACTTGCCTCTCCGGAGGCACTCCAGGCAACTCTTCAGGGAATACATCCTAAAACTCTCGTACCACTGGCACACTACCCAAATCTGTCGAGGTCTCGACCCTCGTATCCGAGATATATGTCAAAAATCCCGAGCAACCCTGTTGAAGAAGTCTCGTAGCCCTCACAGCTAAACAGAGGGTTGGCCCCTGCGAGGCCCTCTCTCCATGAATAAACAGTTCTCCCCCACTTGGGGTTCGAACCCTCACCAACTAGCGCTCACAATCGATCATGGCCCCATTGGCCCCCAACCAGTCCATCCCGACGATCACCTTTAGTCCTCGTAACGGTATCGGGACTAGGTCAACATGAAACCTCTCCCCAAGCACATTCAGGACACAATCCCGATAGACCCTTGCAACACTCATAGTGTAGTAGTCCACAACCTCAACCTTAAGCGGGGAACCCAAAGTCCCCGGCGCATCCCATAACTTCTTGCTAAGCGCAAGAGATAAAACGATCGGGTAGCACCCGATTCTAATAGAACATGGGCCGACATACCATTGACCAAAAAGGTCCCTATACGTGAGAGCATATATACACATAAGCAATACAAATCAATATCAAGCAGGAAAGATATAACACGTACCAGCCACGACGTTTGGCGCTACCCGAGCCTCCTCAGTAGTCAACTGAAATTTGTGCGGCTCTTCACAGCTGGAGCATCCGCCTTAGCAGGGCGGCCATCTGTGATCCTCAGTGTGGCGGGCGCAGGCACCGCCACTTCTCCTCCTCCTCCCTGCAACCTCGGACAATTGGCCCGTTTGTAGCTGGTCTGGTTGCAATAAAAACAAATATAGCCCTTCTTGGGTGTCACACCCCAAAACCGAGAACGGCGGAAACGTTCTGGGGCGGAGGACGTCATGTTCAGTATCACAACAATGCAAAGTAGTAAACAAGCAACAACATCATCCATTGCATTAATAATATAGTTTCATACAAGTGTGTTCTGTCAAGTTATATAGACACCAAAAATATACATAAAAAAAAAAAAGATGAGTCTTGAACGAGCTCCATCTTCACAAAAACCTGGCTCTGGTACCTGTCTACTGGCGACCTGAGAATACAAGTTATTTTGAAAGAGTTTATCAGCTTTAAGGCTGGTGAGATCATAAGTATATTAGTGTTTGTGTTTATATGAAAGCATTTGTAAGATGTTTGTAATGTATAAGTTTTGTAAAAGTTTGTAGTTGTTTGAACTCTCCTAAAAAACCCTATGTTTCCTACTAAAAGTAGCCTTCTACCAAGGCATCTAGTGTCTGTGTGTGTGTCTCTTGTAAGAGTGTGTATTTTCCCAAATCTGACTATCATTAACCAAAAATATAGTTCTTACATTATTGTTTATTGTGTGAATATCACAAAGTAAATGTAAAGGGAAAATAAAATAGTATTGTAGTGTTGTATTAAGTAACTACTGCTGTACTAACTACTTTAAACTAATTGTTATTTAAAGTACCATGTGATCGGCCTGTACCCTGCTACCGACTCTAGTAAAACGACAATGTAAGATGTCGTAAGAAATGACGTTTAGCACCCGTAGACTTGCAAGTCCCACTGTAGCGAGCAGCAAGGTGTAGGATAGTCAATCCAGTATAGATCTATACACAAACTCATACGCTCCCCAATTAAGGAGATTCTGGATACAAAACAGGTCATGACAGGTAGTGCCATGTTCCCCCATTAAGTGGCTCACATAACTGTATGTAATGTATATGTATATGTATATGTATGTGCTAGCTGTATTGTGTATTCTTTCTCTGTCTAGCTTGTATGTTTTGTTTCTCATCACTGTGTATTATGTTTGTTTCTCATCACTTGTGTTATGTTTGTTTCTCATCACTATGTATTATGTTTGTTTCTCATCACTATGTATTACTCATGAATGAACTGACTCATTGTATGTTTCATTGTTCTAGTAATAGTATCTTCCTAAACTATACCTATTATAGTTTACTAGTAATATTGTTTATGTATATGAACATGTTTGTATACCTTTGCTACCCAAAGGCATTGAACTGAATGAAAGAAGTAACCTTTTATATCTACACACATATACATGATATATAACTAGGATTCAAACGACCTTCGGACAGATAACCTGAATGCCCTAAGTCCACAACCAAACAAGGAACATGAAGTAAGGTGAGCTATCAGTCCTAAGTCCTTTCAATCCTACTTATATAACTATATCTATATAGATACACAGAATATAAGTTAAAAGAGTTTAATAAAAGTATTTGATATGTAAAAGAGTTTGTAAAACAGTTTGAAGTAAAACAGTTTGGTAACACAGTTTGAAAAGTAAGAAATCAACTTGTTTGGTAGTTATTAATCACATGTGATTGATATAATAACTATAATAATTCAACTTGTATTCCCCCCCATAAAAGCATTTAAAAACATTTAAAAGGTTAATTAAGGGGTATGAACTCACCTGTAGTGAGTGGTTTGGATGAACGGATAGTATAGGATGCTAAGTGTCAAGTGAAGACTTGAACAAACACAAGGATCCTAGTTAACATATAATATCACATATATGTATCCAATTAGTCTTTAAACAACTAATTAACAAAGTTAAGACATCATAGGACATGTAAAACACTTTATTTAAGTGCTATAAGTCCTAAGGATTGCATCTAAGTGTTGCATGGCATGGCATTGGAGTTTATGGCCCTAGAACCACTCCTTATGGAGTTTACGGCCCTAGGTCACTTCCCCCATGAGTTTACGGCCGTAAACTCATGGTACTAAGTGCCATTGTGTGATTTAAGGTCTTATAAGTCAAGGGTAAGCCTTCTATGATCAAGTCCAAGCCTTAGGAAAGCATTAGGGGCACAATAACCCTAACTTGTAGAGTTTATGGCCTAAGGACCACTTCCATAGGGGTTTACGGCCATAAACTCTTATGGGGAGTTGTTTTGATTGTTGTTTAAGGTCTTAAACACTTCTAAGAAGGATCAAGGTTGGCATCCAAGGCTTAGGAAGGGACTAAAGTCCATTTAAACACCTTGAAAGGGGTTTACGGCCCAAGAACATCCTTGGCCGTAAACTCCTTTGTTCTTATGATTCTTGATGATTTTCAAGTGTTATTAAGATCATACTAAGCACACAAGAAGCTAGGGCAAGTGTACTTACAAGATAGAAGCTCGATTGGGTGTTTAAGGTCCAAGAACACTAGTGTGTCTTCTTGGTGTTCTTGGTGTTTTGAAGATCTAGACGAAAATCAATAATGAATGGATGAAATGATGTATAAACACTAGGTGATAGGTTATAACAACAAATCAAGTCAAGTGAAACTTACGTTTTCGGAAGATCGGGTGAAGAACGGGATGCTACTTGAGAGAGAAAGGTAAGTGTTCTTGAGGGTGAAAGTAGGAAATGAACCAATTGGGGAGTAAACTCATGCCTAAGGCATGAGTTCACGGCCTCACATGAGTTTACAGCCCAAACTGCAAAAGTTTGGCCGTGAACTCTTTATTAGGGTGCTAAGTGTGGGTTTACTACTCCAAGACCCGAGACAGTACTTCTTTTCATCCGCTCGATACATGAATAATTAATATAAATACTCAAACGGACTTTAAACCGGCTAAAATTTAGCAGAAAATTATTTAACTTTTAATTGAAGTGTTAGACTGTAGCGTTTGTACGAATGAAAATTTCGGGTTGTCACATTGGGTCCCTACTCAAGTGACCCGGTTGGCCACATGCGTAACATCCTGAGCCTGCTACCCTATAAGCCCCACTCTGCGGTTTACCGCACTTGGCACACCGGCCACGGCCCTACTGACCCTTGATGGAAGAATCCGAGATCTTAGGCTTTTTAGCATGACATACTGTTGTCTATGCCTACTCGGGTTTCCGCTTGACTCGGAACTCCAACTCCATCTCCCGCTCACCGGCCTTTACCGCCATCTTTTTCAGGGTCTTGCACCCTGTAAAGCTCACAAGCTCTCGGATATCATCCCTCAGCATGGAATGATACCTCGTCCTCCTAATATCCTCATCCGCAATATACTGCAGGATTAATAGTTCACGTTCCCGAAACTTGGCGGTGATCTGCACCACAGTCTCGGTGGTCTGCTGAAGCTCCTGAATCTCCCTCACTAACCGTTGCACCTCAATAGGTGCTGTAAACTCCAGATAAAATCGTCTAACAAACTCGGCCCATGTCATCTCAGCCACACCGGCTGCCCGCACCTGGCTATTCACCTCTCCCCACCAGTCTCGGGCTCGATCCCTCGGCATACATGAAGCAAAACCCACATTTGCTGCATCCGGGCAAGAACTCGTGTGCTGGGCGTTCTCTATGTCCGCCACCCAACGTCGGCTAACTATCTGATCCCTGACCCCAAAGAACTCCCGGAACGAGGGAGTTCGGGCCCCGAACTTGCCTGCAGCAATCTCGACTCTGAATGCCCTGAGCCTCTCCTCCATAATATCCATCATCCCTTCCTTGATTGTCCTAAAAAATCAGTGGCGTAGTGTCAAGGATTCCCCTCGTAACCTCGGTTGCAATGAGCTCGCGCAACCTCTCATCAATGGGCTCGGTACCGTCGCCCGATCCAGATCCGGATCATGACCCTGATCCCCCTGCTCCAAATCGTGTCACAACCATACTGAGCTACAATGTCATAAATTATAATGATCAAGATGTCCAAAAATAGGATCCTCCCTCACCGGTTCTCCTTAGAGCTTCCAACTCTAACATCAGTTCGGGTACATGTCCTGTGGTTTCAGTAGTACGAGCCCAATACCACTTTCCACACCTACCTGGACCTTTCCCAAGGTTCTACCTGATAACTCTAATTCATCCCAGAACAAAACATGTCCCATCAAATCAAATACCGGAGAGTGCATGACACGCCATCAAGCCTTTCCCTTGCCCTTTGGCTCAGAAGTACGTGAAACAAATCAACAAACGGTAATCTAATGCATAGTGAGTTCCCCAGAGCATACCCCACACAAACCACATGATCACATAATCCATACTATCTATAAAAGTTACACAAACCATATAAGCCATGCATACAAACATATAAGGATGTCGTGGGCTCCTCCCAGGGTCTTACTACAGGATGTCATAGGCTCCCCCACATGGTCTTACACCTAAATGCCATGGGCTCTCCCCATGGTCTTTAGCTGGAAAGCCATGGGCTCCCCCACATGGTCTTACATCCAAGTGTCATGGGCTCCCCCCATGGTCATTACTTGAAAAGCCATGGGCTCCCCTACATGGTCTTACATCCAAGCCTCATGGGCTCCCCCATGGTCTTCCCTGCAAGTATGACATATATAACTAGCATACCACTTAACAAATAACTAACTATCATACCACATATCACCACATCAACTAGTGTACCACATATTACAAAATGGGTCGGCCTTGGTGCCTTCGATCCATTGGTATGGTGAGGAGACTCACCTCACAAGAATGCTGAACCGATAAGATTGGATCAGATAAGTCCTAACACGCGGCTCCAACTCAACTGCCTATAACCATCATGTGATTAACTTGTCAAAATCTCAAAATACCATAAATACCCTCAAAGTCAAACTTGGTCATACATGGTCAAAGTCCAAGTCAACAGTCAAGGTCAACTATCCATGTTGACCCCAACTCGTCGAGTGCATCAAGCAACTCGTCGAGTTCCTTTAGAGTCCAGAAAATTGGGACAAACCCTAGCCAACTCACCGAGTTGTCTCATCAACTCGACGAGTTCACTCAATATCCAGAAAACAGGGAAACGCTATCCAACTCGTTGTGTTGCCAGATAAACTCGTCGAGTCCCCCCCTGTTTGCTTATTCTGATGATATGTCGATTGCAGAGACCCTATGGCTTAGATCTAAAACTTAAAGGTGTCTAGAAGGATAAAGTTTCCAACTTTATCCTCTAGAACCACTCTGAATGCTCTAAATCCCTTAACAAATGTTGGAAAGCTCAAAAGCTTAGCCATGTGGTTCAAGACTCTAGGGATCTGGAATCCCTCCTTTTCAGAAGAGGTTCTAATCCTCAAAATGTTCCAAAGATGGAGGCTTTATGGACATGCATGTCCAATGTATGTCTTGAAGTCAAAATGGCCAACAAGGGAAAATATACCCTAAGATCCATGCATGGCATGCATGCTTGACTAAAAGCTAAATCTAGCCCACTATAGGACCATTTTTCCCTGGAGATTCATAAAGTTGCAAACTGTATGAACCCCATGCATGCAATCAACAAGAATGATGGGAAATGAAGAGTCAACTCAAGATCTAGTCATATTTTAAGATAAAAATCGAATCTTGAATGCTTACAATAGTCCACAAGATGGTCAAGCTCAAGAGTGAGGGCTTTGTTTGTTGGATCTCCTCCTTCTTGTCACTATCTTCTTCCTCTCAAGCTCCAAAAGTCACACTAGCTCACAATATGAAAGGAAATGGGGTTTAGGGTTTAGCACTGACGTTCTAAGGGTTTGGAGGCTAATGGAAGGTGAGCCTCAAGGTTTTAAGCAGATTATATTGGGTGCAAACCCTAAAATTTAGGGTTTTCCTCTACACCGTCTACTCGTTGAGTAGGTCCTAAATCCCGCGTCCCATAATGATCTCTACTCGGTGATTTTGAGCTCCCCAACTCGTCGAGTTCCAGTCTTAAACCCTAAAATTTTGAAAATAAATAGATAGTTGAAATGAGCGTTACAGGAAACAATTGTGGTTGATTTTTATAAGTATAAAAGTTAAAATTTTGTGTAAAATTTGGGATGTTACATGAACCCATCTGGGTCTGGTGCTTTCTCATTGCCACAAGCCTAGACAGTAGCCTTTATTTCCTCAAGTGAGAAACACATGTCCTCCATAACCGGCCTACTCGATCCATTCATCTTCCCCCACCATGTTTCAAACTTTCGTTGCCTCAAACTCTACTCAAAACATATCTAAAAACAATAATCACAATAATCCATGTTTTTCAAACAATCGGGGGAGATAGACTAATCAATGCCGCCAACCGGCTTCTTTGTCACCATCTTAGTCATCATCGCTGATTTGGCAACCCTACCTGATGCCACGCCAACTGGCCTCTATGTCATCATCTTAGTCATTGTCGATAACTTGTCACCACCTTTGTGGTTAGGGTGGCAAATCTCAACATGACACAAACCTGCGACAAAAATAAACAAATTTGTGTAAGAGATTTCAAATTGTTTAATTAAACGAATTTAGACGACACTATGAAAATTAAACGCATAAGGTCAGGGTCCAAATTTTTAATAAGAAATGACATGAAAATGACCATTTTATTTAAATGCATCTTACTTTAATATTTTATGTAATTTGGTATGCCAAAAACAAAAACGAAATGTAAACGAAAACTTTGGATTTAGTCATTTTGTAATGGGGAAGCCAATAATTAGCCGCATGAGTTATCACCTATTTTTAGTTTTTCACTTTTTTTTAATATCCCATACTCCACAATCTGACTTAGCCACTTCGCTTCACTATGACTTCCCTCCTCTAAATTTATTGTGAAATTCGCCCATTCAACTCGTTACTACTACTCCATGCTTGTCACTTTCTCTTTTCCACCTCCTGTAAACCCTAAACCCATCAACCCAACACAACTCAAAATGGAAATAAACTAGTTGATACAACACGATAATTAAAAAAGTCGGGTTAGGTTCAAGCTATTGCAACCCATTTAAATGTCAAATAGATAAAAAACATGACATGACACGACGCGATATGGTTGTCGCTTATACTTTGTCAGATGTTACCGATTGCCAACTGTCGATCCATACTCCATAGTTGTATCATCACCAATGTTTTAAAAATTATTTCGAACCGACCGGTTGAACCAGTCACACTGGAAAGCGGGGACAAGAGTTGTTCAACAGCGACCAATTTTATGCCAATTTCTAGACTGGATCGAACCGACGATTTCTTTAAAAACCGAGTAAAACCAGTGTGACAGAATCAGTAAAAAGCCTTTTGAACCGGTTTGTTGGACTTGTATAATTTGATTTCACTTAGCCCATTAAAAACAGTCCATTCCCAAAGAAAATTGAATAGCTCGATCGATTAGGATATACGTAGTGTATACAACTCGAAGGCCGATGCACACCACTGCCAGATGTAGACCAACTGTTGAACCAGTAGTCGAACCGGGAATGAGTTATTATTCCAGTTCAACTAAAAAATTGATTTTTTAAAACATAGAGAATCATCCCTAACCATCGCAACAATAAGAAGACATGCCCATACATTCAGGAAGCCCAATGGCTGATATAGAAGTTATGTTTCATACTTAAGCTTATGATGCTTCCATTACTCAACCTTGGCAGTGGTTTCCCCTAACGATATATGACAATGAAAAATAATTTTGTTAATGCTTTCTAGACAATGACGCTCAAGACACAACTGACGTTGGATTGTATACAAATATTATTGGCATCACATCTCATCTTTCCTCAAACATAGGTATACTCTTTTCTATTACCTCTAAAAGACCATTTAGTTCGTCCTTGTTGGCAATGGTTTATCCATGCCTGTCACCCACGTTGGACAAACCCAATGATAATAAAGTTACTATTGAATTTGATGAATTTTGATATTCGTTGATGGATTATTGTACCCGCCAGATCCTCATTCAGTATGACAACTCATGTGACTTATATCTGGCCATTCAATCTCGATCTCATGTTGCTCTATTTTCCACCACCGGGTCTTTTTGGAATCAATTATTGGCATGTCCTCATGTCCTTGATTCTTTTTTAATTAGTTGTTTTATCTCATGTAATAAAAGCGACGGAAATTGTATCTAAAACCACCAACCAACTTCTAAAAAACAAACAATCACAAGAAAGAAACAAAATTGTATCTAATAATTTTCATAGGTCCAAAAAAAAGTCATAACATCCAAAAAAACCGTTCTCCAAAGTTAAAACTAATGTATGTTTTTCTATGTTACAATTCTTATTCATTTTTTTTTCTTTTCGCTTTTTTCTCTGTTTATTATTATTATTATTATTATTATTATTATTATTATTATTATTTTTCATGTTTTTATGTGTTAAATGAACATCTCAAAACATCATTTCAATATGCCAAAAAAAATCCATGATATCCCACATAATTCATCATCGAGATCTTCTCTTTAAAAAAAAAAAAAAAAAAAAAAAAAAAAAAAAAAAAGTAATCTGTTACTTATAAACCATCTGTTCCATCGTTATTCGCATTTATACCCGAGCTTCACTTGAGCCATGGTTGCCCCCTGAAAACCATGGACGCCTCCACCATGTTGCAATTCGATACCGAATTACCATTAAAGCTTTCAACATTAATGGAACTTGGGATAATCCATCTCATCCAATCATTTCGCTTCCTCAGCTTCTCACCCTACAAAATGAATTTTAGTATCAAGTCCCATAACATAGTTATATAGAATTTAATATTTTTATGAATTAACACATGTTTGGTCGACTTGAAAAAGATTAATACACACCCGCACTTCCACAGCTCTTGATGCCCGCATTACATCAAATTGTTGCCAAAAGGGCGAACTGGCACATGCATTTGTGGAGGCATAAAAGAATTTGAAACGTGTGGAGAGGTTCCACGATTCACAAAACCCCTATGAAAGCCCCTCTGACGCTGCATGTTGTTAAACCTTGTATGCTGGTTCCACTCCCGAATGCCACTTGGACGTTGTCCGCCATTGTTGCCTCTTCTTGAAGAATCCATTAATTGCAACAGTTGCAGGTTTTCCAGATATTCTTTACGAGGGAGTTTCTACTTTCGGATGTATGTATGTATATATATGCATCAAGCACAGGTGCTGCATTATTTAGTATTGTAGTAGGATTCAAATTATCCCACCACAGCTCTGTTTCCATGTATAATACTAACGATTTCCACAAGTTTAGATAGGGTATCGTAGCTAAGGTTTATCAAGATTAAGGAACTCGAATTTGTTTCCTTATGTAGCAAGAATTACATGAACTACCCCTTTGAAATTAGGTTTATACCTACCGACTTTCGTCCGCAGTTCCATGTCATTCAAATGTACACGTCAGCCCCCCATTTTATTAGAATCTTCCACAATCCACCCTAAATAAATGTAATTCAGTCACCGATATTGGTTACGGGATAATTTTGTATTTAAAAATGACCGTAATTTCATACAAAACTTTCAAAACAAATAACTAAAATTTAATAAGAAAACCCCCAACTATCCACAATTTTTATAAACCACCGCCTTGCAAAAATCTTGATGGCTTGCAAATTTTTTCGGCCAATCCACTCTAAATTAGTGTATGTCAATCACGGAAATTGGTTATTAGATAATTTTCTATTTATAAAGGACCATGATAGCTAATCTTTCCAAAAAAATTAAAAATTAAAAAGAAGAAAACCTCAAATAGATGCAATATTTGCAGGCGGTGGCCTGCAAATAATTGAATTTCACTCAAACAAACAAAGATGAACTTAAATATGTTGTTCAGATTGCAAGAACTAAATCTTCAGGTACCAAATATCTCACAAGAACGGTATCAACACCTTCTTCGACTTCTCAATCACACAAACATTTAATCATTTTCCAATCATGTCAATTCGTCCATCCTTGAAGGTGCAATGCATTTCGACAGTAATTTCTTCTCATTTTCACATTTTGCTTAATGTGTATAAATCATTTGCCTTATTTCAACCATACTTATCCTTCAACATAGACATTGGAGAAACCGAATCTATGTGTTCTAACCAAAAAAAAATTTTGTTTTTTTTAACCGACAAAAGAAGATATATATTAAGAAAAGACAACCCCTAGCAAGATGCTAGGAGAAAAATTACAAGGCTAAGAAACATCAAAGGCAAGCAAACATTACACGTTACAAATATAGAAAGGAAGGGTGTTCCATTCAACCCAATCTAAATTTCCGCTACAACCCTCGTGTTTGAACCAAAGAAAAGTCGTGGATTTGATTATATCGGCCACTTTTGTGGCACACACCTTTTTGTTGTTAAAGAGTCTTTCATTTCTCGCTTTCCAAATACTCCAAAGGGTACCATAACAATGTCTATCAATATTTTCTTTTTCTTTGGACAGTTTCCCCAGTTGGAGGCATAATCAAGCACATCTACCCTGTTGAAGTTGGATTGTGGCACATTGCACCATTTAAAAATTCATTCCATGATAGTTGTTGCAAAGGGGCATTATACCAGTGTGTGATCGCTAGTCTGATCTGACAAATCACATTGACAACACGAGACAGATGGAAGAGGTATGTTTCGATTGGAAAGAGCCACTGCATATGGAATTAGCCTAATTCTTGCCCTCCGGATAAAGCACGTGACTTTTAGTGGGACCTCTTTGAGACAATCGAACCTGTTTATATCCGTCAGCCTTTTATCTTCTAGAAAGTGTCTAGGAGCTTTTACCTCATACTTGCCATCCGCTATCAGATCACATTTCCATGATACTCCGTTAACCCCCTGATTTTTTCGGATGATTTCCTTGTGTGAGATACCATTTTTGGTGAGTTCCTGACTAACACATGCAATGTTGTTCCAGGCCACAGTCGTCGTTTTCAAAGAGTAACAATTATGAGGTTTATTTTGTGGCTGATGAATATAGGTGAGTTTTTTCCCGAAGCGAGGATGGTTCAGTCTTGAGTCTCCACCACCATTTCACAATCTGGGAGATATTGAAGGATTTGATAGACCCAACTAGTGGCGAATCCAGAACAAAAAATCACGTGGTTCCTAAATTAAGTGCGGCAAATAAAAAAAATCAACAACACTTTTGAGGTCGGGTCGGGTCGGCTCATGTACCTTAAAAGAACTGAACCAATTCAATCTACTCATGTACCTTGTGCCACCGATTAAAAATTTTAAAAAACCGATTGAAATATAACTGAAAAATGCGTACGGTTTAACGAAAAACTCGTTGATTATTAGTCCATGGATAAAGCGACGAACGGAGAGAGAGAGTCTTTGGAATGTGGGCTTTCATTTTATTAGAACAACTTATTTAAAATAACAAATTGCGTTTAATAACTTATATTTTTCTCTTTTTAAAATGGTTTTTTAAGAAATTTTTTTAAAAAACAAACTCAAGGTAGGTCTTCTATTTTTTCTAAGGTAGTTCCTAATTTTTCTACTATATACATTGTAAATAAATTTGAGAACTTAGGTAGGTCCTAGGACCTACCTATGCATATGGTGGATACGCCCCTGGACCCAACGCTTAGTCCACCCATGGTTTTATCAGTGATGACTTCATCCCAAGAAACCCAATGCATTTTTGCTTTGTCATCCGAACCACCCCAAAGAAATCTTCTTCTTAGTTTCTCTAGTTTGTTCAAAACACATGTGGGTGCGACGAAGAGTAACAGGTAATAGTTTGGGAGATTCCCCATAACGGATTTGATAAGTGTCAAATGACCACCAAAGGATAACAACTTCGACTTCCATGCTGAAAATTTGTTCTGAAATCTTTGAATAATAGGCGTCCACTGTTTAGTGAGTTTCATGTTAGCACCCACACGTGCCCCGAGACACGTGAAGGGTAAGAAGGAAGGTTTGCAACCTAAGGGTCTTGATCAATGAGAAACGTCCTACATATTAGCACCAACACCAAAAACTCTTGGTTTTTTGAAGTTTACTTTAAGTCCCGAGGCCGAGTGGAAGAATCGAAGGATTCTTGATATTGTGTTTGGACCATTCTCCTATAAAGAGTGTATCTTTATCGTAGAGGAGATGTGAGATTTCCAGTCCACCATGTGGCAACTATAGTCCTTGAAAGACGCCTGTGTTACACGCCGCATGCATTGCCACACTCAAAACTTCCATGGCAACAACAAATAAGAAGGGAGAGAGGGGCCCCTTTCCTAACTCCTTTCGAATTCGAGAATTCTCCTGTTGGGTTCCCATTGACTAATACTGAAGCATGCACTGAGTTTAGGCAACCTTTCATCCAAAATATCCACATATTTCCGAATCCCATCTGCATGAGATTACTATGAAAGAATTCCCAATTGATGTTGTCAAACACCTTGTCGAAATCGACCTTGAAGAGTAGTACTTGCTTCTTGGATTTCTTTGCCCATGAATAGATTTAGTTTACCATTAGTGGTCCATGTAGAATGCTTCTACTCTCCATATAAGCCGATTGTACCTACTAATGCAATGTCCCATTACCTTTTTAATTCATAGGGCTAGCATCTTGGCGATGATCTTGTGTATGCACCCGATAAGACTGATCGGGTCCTTGGTTTTGGGGATTAGGGAGATAAAGGACGAGCTACATGATTTATCTAGTCGTTCAAAGTACTTGACCATAGCCGCAAGGTCTCCAAATAGGACCTACCAATATTGTTTATGAAGTTGAATGTGAAATGTAATTCTTTGTTACATTATAAGTTTATTTATCCAACTGTTTGTATTTCCTTTGGGACTCGGTGAGCTGTAAGCTTCAACTCAGCATGTCGATAGGGCTTTGGCTTCGAAAATTAATGAACCAACTCAGCGAGTCGAGGTGTCTCAACTTGGCGAGTTGGCGGTTGAAAAGGAAACCCTAACTTTTTGGGTGTTGCACCCTATTTAAAGACCTTAAGTCCCTTGGCTGGCCTCTTTACCAGCCTCCTCTGCCTAGAAACCCTAATAGTGTGTCTCATCTTCCTTTCTGAGTGTGTGAGCTTGTGGAGGGCCTTGAGTGTTGATCTTTTTGTACTCATTTGAAGAAGCTTTGATGTTGAAGGTGTATAGCTTGGAGGGAAGACTTAGATCCAAAACCTCCCCACTTGTTGCAGTCTCTTGGAGGTATCAAATTTATACCTTTCTTTGTTGTCATTTAGATCTCTTTGTTTTAGGGTTTTATCTTGATTTTGGGCTCACAGTTGGGTTGTCCAAGAAGTTGAGTGTTCCAGGGGTTGTTATGTTAGATCTGACCATTTTATGGCCTCATTTGATTAAAGTTGCAAGCTTTACTAAGTTCTAGGTCCCATTCATGCAATAAGTCCTTTATTAAGCCCATCTTGAGCCCTAGGGTTTCGTTTTTTTAGCATGCATGGACGTAAAGTTGGAAACTTTACATGATTTTCCAGTCTTTGGATGCCAGATCTGTATTTTGGGAGTATCTCTTTGGAGTTTAAGGGCTTAATGGGTCAAGCCTCACTCTAATGAGTCTATGGTTCGGGTTTGACTCATTTTGATGGTTCTTAAGGGTAAAGTTGGAAATTTTACCCTTCTAGACATCATTTTGGAGGAGATTTGAGATTTGGAGTTCCTAGATTCGATGGAAACAGCTTAATGCATTAAGTTGTTAGATTTCTGGCTAACTCGGCGAGTTTATTAGTGAAATCGGCGAGTTGATAAGATTTTTCCTGATCTTTGCAGTTAATGGAGAAACATGGAGAGTTGAAGGACAACTCGACGTGTTGGGTCAACATGGGCCGTTGACTTTGACTTTAGTATTTAACCAAGTTTGACTTATAAGGGGGTTTGGGGCATTTTGAGTTGTATTTAAGGAATTGTTTCTATTTAGGGGTTGAGTAGAGCTGATATTCGGAGCCGAGACCTAGTCAGCTATAGTTCAGTATTCAAGGTGAGTCTTCTCACTACACTCATGGGTCGAAGGGACCAAGGCCGGCCCATTAATTGTTATGATATGATTTGTATTGGAGTATGTAATTGTTTGCTATTTGATATATATGTAGACTTATGTGTAGTTCATGGGAGGAGCCCATGGCATTTGGCAAGACCATGGGAAGAGCCATAGCTCGGGGATATAAGACCATGGGGGTAGCCCATGGCATTCCAATAAAGACCATCGAGGGAGTCCATGGAAAACTTATATGTATGTGTGCACGGTATTATGTGTTTTTTATGTTTTGAGTGTTTTGGGAAACTCACTAAGTGTGTGCTTACAGTTTTGTTGGTTGTTTCAGGTACGTCTGGTTCTAAGGGCAAGGGCCCGGCTTGATTGTGTGGCATGCATTCTCCAGTATTTCTGCATCTAGTTTTTTTGATACTCTGATCTTTTGAAACACTATGGTTATGTAATAAGATTTTTTGGAGACAAATGTTGTTGGTTTTTATACCTATAAAAGTTAAAATTTTGTGTAAAATTTGGGATGTTGCAAGTTGGTATCAGAGCCTTGGTTTGAGAGATTCGGGCACACTCTTGGGTGTGTCATAACTCAAACTGAGGAAATGGTAAAATTGATTTTTTGCTAAGTGTATGCTTTCAACGTTGTACATGCTTAGGATTGCATCGCCCTAGAATGAGGGAATCCACCTTATTCGTGTTCCTTGTCTGGTTTTGGTTTAGGGTAGAAGCTTTATTTGACAGTCTATGTGATTCTCTTTGTGTATAACTTGCATGCATAGGGAAACCTGCTATGATTGATTTGAGTTTCTGGTTTGATGAGAATTGAGAATCCTAGAATAGTTTAGGATCTGAGTTAGTGTTCTATTTTTGGGTCATGATATGTGGTTGGATGATTAAGGGTTATCAAGTATGGCCTTGGGGAAGGTACTGGTAGGTGTGGAAGGTAGTATTGGGTCCGTACTACTGAAAGCACAGGAACTGTACCCGAATCAATGACAGATTTGATAGCTCTTAGGAGTCCGGTGAGGAGGAATCCCTTTAGAATTCTTCATCATTGTTATTTATGATATTTTCAAGTTGAGGATGGTGATGATCACGCGAGGTTAGGGTTCAGGATCAGGATCAGGTTCAGGTTCCGGTACAAATCCCATTGACGAGAGGCTGGACGATCTTATCGCAACCGATGTTACTCGTGGCATCCTTGACGCTACCCTGGTGATCTTTTGTATCGTCAAGGATGGAATCATGGAGATCATCGAGGAGCGGCTCAAGTCTTCCCGATCAGAGATTGTTGCAGGCTAGATTGGGGCACGAGCTCCCTCATTCAGGGAGTTTAAGGCATGTGGAGCGCCTAAGTTCTTCGAGGTCAGGGATCTCATCAAGTCGATGCTGGGTTGAAGACATGGAGAATGCCCAACGCATGAGCTTTTTCCCAGATCCGGCAAAGGTGGGGTTCGCATCCTGTATGTTGAGGGATCGAGCACGAGACTGGTGGGAGGAGGTTACCCGCAAGGTGGGATCAGCAGGTGTGGCTTTGCTGTCTTGGGAGGAGTTTGTGAGGAGGTTTGATCAGGAGTTTGCACCATCCATTGAGGTGCAGTGTTTGGTGAGAGAGTTCCAGGATTTATAGCAGACTACCGAGACGGTGGCGGAGATCAACGCTAAGTTTCGGGAAAGGGAATTATTGGTCCTATAGCCAAGGCGTCTCCTAAGAGACAAGTGGAGTTTCGTATTGATTTAGTGTCTGGTGTGGCTCCTATAGCCAATGGGTCGTATCGTCTAGTTGCGCCTGAGATCTAGGAGTTGTCTACGCAGCTTCAGGAGCTGCTAGACAGGGGATTCATTTGACCGAGCAATTCCCCCTGGGGAGCACCGATCATGTTCGTGAAAAATAAGGATGGGTCACACAGGATGTGTATTGATTATCGGGCGCTGAACAAACTAACAGTGAAGAACTGTTATCCACTTCCGAGGATGGATGATTTGTTCGGTCAGCTTCAGGGGGTCATCTTGGTTTTCCAAGGTTCATCTTCGGTAAGGGTATCATCAGATGAGGATCAGGGATGAAGGCATACCGAAGACGGCGTTTAGAACTCGTTGTGGTCATTATGAGTTTGTGGTGATGCCCTTTGGACTCACCAATGCCCCAGCAGTGTTTATGGATCTCATGAACCGTGTTTGCAGACCGATCTTGGATCGGTCTGTGATTATTTTCAATGATGATATTTTGGTCTATTCTATGATCAAGGAGCAGCATGAGCAGCATTTGAGGGAGATGTTGGAGGCCTTGATGAAGGAGAGGCTTTATGCCAAATTCTCCAAATACGATTTTTGGTTGCGTGAGGTGCAGGATCTGGGGCACATCATCAACTAAAAGGGTATTCTGGTAGATCCGGCCAAGATTGAGGCGGTAATGCGTTGGGAAGTTCCGATGAATGCATCCGAGATCTGGAGTTTCTTGGGTCTAGCAGGGTACTATATGAGATTTATTTAGGATTTCTCCAATATTGCTGTACCCTTGACCCCTTTGACCAAGAAAAGTGTCACTTTTTGGTGGGTTCTAGATCAAGAATCAGCTTTCTAGACATTGAGGCACAGATTATGCGAGGCCCAGATTCTAGCTCTAACCGAGGGATTGGATGATTTTGTAGTTGAGTACGATGCTTCTATTTCGGGGTTAGGAGCTGTTCTGATGCAGATAGGGCATGTGATTGCTTATTCCTCGAGGCAGCTGAAGCCTCATGAGGCGAATTACCCCACTCATGATTTAGAAGTGGGGGCGGTGGTTTTTACCCTCAAGATTTGGAGGCTTTATTTATACGGGGTCCGATTCACCATTTTCACCGATCACAAGAGTTTAAAGTACTTTATGGCTTAGCAGAATTTGAATATGCGACAGAGGAGATAGATGGATGTGGTAAAAGATTATGACTATGAGATCTTCCATCATCCTAGAAAGGCCAATGCCGTGGTTGATGCTTTGAGCCGTAAGGCGGCGAGTGCTCTGATTCGAGATGTCTGCTTGAGGACAAGGGAGGCTGAGAGGATAAGGGTTTAGAGGATTATAAGCTGTTTAAATAGGGTGCAAACCCTAAAATTAAGGATTTGTGGTCTGCACTCGTATGGCGCGCGTACTCTTTGGTACGCTGCACGTACGTGAAAGGCATGCGCGATCATTCCTTGTTAGTACGCTTCACATACACAGGGTGGTACGCCCAGTATACGACACCTTGAAGCCCACTTAATAAGGATCCAATGGATCCAAACCCAATCAATATAAAGTAATTAACCCAATAAATACATAGATAATACCTTGGAGAATTACTGAGCGTTACAATTATCCCCCAATTGAATCAGACTTCGTCCTCGAACTCTGTTGCGGCTGGAAATAGCTCTGGGTAGTGACCCATCATCTCGTCCTCTGGATCCTACGTCCATTCCGAGCCCTTGCGGTGCTGCCACTGCACCTTCTCCAACTCTACCCTCTTATTGCTCAGATCCTTCGTCTTCCTGTCGAGAATGGCTACTGGTCTCTCGATGTAGTTCAGGCTATCATTCACCTGAATTGAATGAACCACTGCGGTATCATCGACTATGCACTTCTGCAGCTGCGAAACATGAAAAGTGTTGTGGATCTGTCTAATCTCTTCCGGGAGATCCAACTGATATGCTATCTTTCCCATCCGGGCTATCACCCTGAAAGGTCCGATATACCTAGGGCCCAGCTTGCCCCGTTTTTTGAAGCGGATGACACCTTTCCATGGAGACACCTTCTGAAGGACCATGTCCCCGACCTGAAACTCCATGTCTGATCGGCGTCTGTCGGCGTAAATCTTCTGCCGACTATGGGCTGTCTGGAGTCTACTCCGGACCTAATGGATCTTCTCCGTCGTTTTGAGTACCACCTCGGTACTCCCCATAACTCTCTGACCAACCGCACCCCACCATATTGGTGTCCTGCACTTCCTCCCCTAAAGCATGTTGAAGGGAGGATGGTCCATACTAGCGTGGTAGCTATTATTATAGGAAAACTCTGCCAAGGGAAGATAGGTATCCCAGCTACCACCGGAGTCTATATCGCACGCTCGCAGCATATCCTTCAAGGTCTGGATGGTCCACTCGCTCTGACCATCCGTCTGCGGGTGGAAAATCGTGCTGAAGTGCAGAGGAGTACCCAACTCGTCATGAAATTTCTTCCAGAATCTGGAAGTGAACCGCACATCCCTGTCAGAAATCATACAAACTGACACCTCGTGTCGAGCTACTACCTCTCTGATGTAGATGTCTGCCAGCTTCTCGGTCGAGATACTCTCCTGAATCAGTATGAAATGGGCGCTCTTGGTCAATCGATCCACGATGACCCATATTGCGTCAACTCCGTGCACCGTCCGAGGCAATTTCGTAATGAAGTCCATGGTAATATCCTCGTATTTCCATACACGGATATCCAATAGTTGCGTCTTACTGTGAGGTTTCTAGTGTCCGGCCTTGACCTTCCTGCAGGTCAAGCACCTCTCGACGTACCAGGCTACATCCCACTTCATGCAAGGCCACCATTAATCAGGACAGAGATCTCTATACATCTTCGTCGCCCCGGGATGGATGGAAACTCTAGATATGTGTGCCTCCTCCATTAGGATTTGGCGCACACCGCCCGCATACGGAACCCACACTCTACGATGGAGTGTCAATAGCCTGCGACTATCATAGTCGAAGGAGCAAATATGACCCACGATACGCTCACTCTTCTGGTGTTCCTCCTTCATAGCCTCCTGATGAGCCTCCCGAATCCGCTCCAGAAGCGGAGTCACTACTGTCATCCTTAGGCAGGTGTCCCTGATAAGGGCCACAACATTGGCCTTCCCTGGGTGGTAGAGGATCTCGCAATTATAATCCTTCACCACGTCCAACCGTCGTCGTTGTATCATGTTCAGATTTGGCTGGTCCATCAAGTACCTCAAACTCTTGTGATCCGTGTAAATGGTACAACGGACCCTATAGAGGTAGTGTCGGCAAATCTTGATGGCAAAAACAACCGCCCCCAACTCCAGGTCGTGCGTTAGGTAATTCACCTCATGAGGCTTCAACTGCCTCGAGGCGTAAGTGATGAAGTGCCCTATCTGCATCAACACTGTGCGCAAACCTGATTTAGACGATTCACAGTACACTGCCTTCTGCTCAGGCCCTCTGGCAGGGCTAAGATCGGCGCCTCGCACAACCTTTTCCTCAAAGTCTCGAACGCTGCCTTCTGCTTTGGCACCCAGCAAAAGACAGCAACCTTCTTCGTCAGTCGGGTCAGGGGTACCGTTATCTTGGAGAAATCATGAATGAATCTTCGATACTGGGTTGCTAGGCTGAGGAAGCTCCGCATCTCGGATGGACACCTCGGAACCTCCCATCTCATCACGGCCTCCACCTTGGCCGAATTGACCAGTATACCGTTTTGGTTGATGAGGTTCCCCAGAAACTACACCTCGTGCAACCAAAACTCACACTTGGAGAACTTTGCGAAACGTCTCTCCCTCCTCAGTGTCTCCAACACCTTCCTCAAGTGCTCCTCATGCTGCTCCTGCGTTTTCGAATAAACCAAGATATCATTAATAAAGACTATCACAAACCGATCCAGCATCGGTCTGCATAAGCGGTTCATGAGACCCATGAACCTGACAGGAGCATTGGTGAGCCCAAATGACATCACCATGAACTCATAGTGGCCATAGCGAGTCCGGAAAGCAGTCTTCTGTACATCCTCATCTCTGACTCTCATCTGGTGATAACCTGAACGCAAATCGATCTTGGAAAACCAAGATGCCCCATGAAGCTGGTCGAGAGATCGTCAATCCACGAGAGTGGGTAAAGGTACTTCATCGTTACGTTATTCAACTCCCGGTAGTCTATACACATCCGGTGTGACCCGTCCTTCTTCTTCACAAAAAGGATAGGGGCTCCTCATGGCGAACTGCTCAGCCTGATAAATCCTTTGTCTAACAGCTCCTGCAGCTGTGTAGACAACTCCTGCATCTCGGGAGGAGCCAACCGATATGGTGCCTTGGCTATCGGATCCGCACCCGGAACAAGGTCAATCATGAACTCCACCTGTCTCTCCGGAGGTATCCCAGGCAAATCCTCCGGGAACACATCCGAATACTCCCGCATAATTGGCACATCGCTCACTGTCGCCTTACCCTCCTCCCGAGTATCCATAATGTAGGCAACAAAACATGTACATTCCTTATGAAGGTAGCGTCTGGCTCTCGCTGCTGAACACATGACCGGTCCACACTGCGGTCTCTCACCCTGAATCACCAGCTCTCCCCTACTTGGGGTCCTGACCTGAACCAACAGCTGCCCACAGTCGATCACCGCCCCATTATGGCTCAACCAATCCATGACTAGGATGAACTTATTCCCACGCAAAGGAATGGGAACGAAATCCACGAGATAACGCTTGTCATATATCCTCAGAACATAATCTTTATTAACCTCTAATGCCCGGACGGATCGGTCGTCTGCAATCTCGACCTCTAAAGGACAATTTAACGTGCCTGGAGACTCAGCAAACCTCTTGCTGAGTGCAAGAGATACGAATAATTGGGTAGCCCCCGAGTCAAATAATACTAGTACCGGGATGCCGTTCATGGAACGATCCTAAACAAAACACATATAATATAAATATCGACACTGACATATAATAAAAGTTAGGGTGAAGAAAACATACCTGTCCCCAAATCCGGTGCGACAAGCACCTCTTCGACGGTCAGCTGGAAGGCTCAGCTCCTCACCACAGGAGCATCTGTCTTGCCTTAGCGGCCATTTGTGATCCACATGGTCGTTGGAGCTGGCGCCGCCACTGGTGCTCCTAATACCAATCTCGACCAGGTGGCCTTTTATGGCCTCGATGATTGCAGTGAAAACAAAGCATGTATGATGTCTGGTGGGGGTAGGGACAGTACAATCCCTGCTAAAGTGCCCCAACTTGTCGCACTTATAGCAACCCGATCCCCTAATCTGAAACCACCCTCATGCGTTTTTCCGCATTTCCCACAGCGGCTCCGGCCCAGCTGGCCCTTCGACCTCAAGTCGAATCCCTTGGGTTTCTTCACTGAAACCCCAGTCGTCTACCAAGTCTCCGCCTTCCTCTTCCTGATGTGCTCTATATCAATCTCCCGCTCTCGTTCCCTAGCTATCATATCATCCAAGGTCGAGCTAACATATTTCCGAATGTCAGCTCTCAGCATATCATGGTATCGGATTTTCTTCATCTCCTCATCACCCACATACTGAGGCACCAACAAGGCCCTCTCACTGAACTTGGCGGTAATCTCCGCCACCATCTCAGTAGTCTGTCTCATATCCAAGAACTCCTTGGCTAGCTGTTGAACCTCCACAGCTAGCGCAAACTCTGCTCGGAATCTGGTCACAAAATATGACCAAGTCATAGCCTCAATGGCTAGGCTCCCAAAGTGTCACCAACTGCCTCCCACCAGTCTCTAGCCCGCTCCCTCAAACAACCAGCAGCAAATCTGACCTTTGACCCCTCAGGGCAGAAGCTCGTCAACTGTGTAGACTCAATGTCTACAATCCTTCGTGTCGCCACAATGGGGTCTTTCACCCCGCAGAAGTCTGGCGCTCCGCATCAGCTGAAATCCTTGAAGGAGAGCATATGAGTCCCTGAATGGCCAGGTGCGATGTTATTCCTGAATGCCCTAAGGCGACCCTCCATCAGCTCAATGATACCTTCCTTGATCGACTCAAAAATCATAGGGGTCGACTCAAGCATGCCCATCGTAATCTCGGATGCAATGAACTTGTGCAATCCATCTTCAACTGGTTCAGAACCTGTACCCGAACCAGACCCAGACCCTGATCCCCCTGCTCCATGACGTGTTATCAACATTCTGAAACAATGCACACAATCGTAAGAGTCATACATAATATCGAGAGACCTCACGCACAACACAAGTTCCCTGGTTTAATCTCAGTTCTCCTTGACTCTAGTACGGATCCTCTGCTTTCAGTAGTACGAGCCCGTACTACCTTCCACATCTATCTGTACTTTCCTCAAGGATTGCCTTGACTATACCTGTTGGATTAGATGTCTAAGCCCATAACTATTATTGGTATGTACTTGACCCAAGAGTAGCATGGTCCATTTGGGTTGCATATCATCAGGACAATTTGTTAGGATGGACTTTTGAGAGAAGGTTATTTATGGTTTATTATTATATTATAAGTTATAATATATTAATATGAAATCATATGTTTTAATTAGTATTGATCAAGAATTAATTTGGAATTAATTTAGTGATCAAAAGAGACTAATTAAATCTATGGGGACTAATTATGTTAATTAGTTATATTTATATGTGTTGGGCTTATGATCCATGTTGGACTAACTTTATGTATGGATAAATAAAGAGTTGGGCCACATGAACCATGGATCATAAGACCCATGGGTATGGATTTGGGTTATATCCATGACCCTAGAAATCCCACATATAAATACATACTTCATTGCCCAAAATAACCACCGATGTGTTCTTGGAGTTCATGGTGGTTTTGGATGCATGGAGATTCTCTCTCAAGTTCATCTTTTATCCATGACCCTAGAAATCCCACATATAAATACATACTTCATTGCCCAAAATAACCACCGATGTGTTCTTGGAGTTCATGGTGGTTTTGGATGCATGGAGATTCTCTCTCAAGTTCATCTTTTATCCATGGTGTGTTATGATTCCACTTGAGGCTTCCACACTATTGGGGCTAAGCTCTTAAGGCTAGATACATCAAGACTTCAAGCTCGCCCATAAGGTATGTTATCCTAACTAGATTCTATGACAATTGTATGCTAGTTATAGGTTTAATACCTTGGAAACACCATTGCATGTATAATTAGTGAAAACATAGATCCAAGGTATTTAGGGTTGCATGAACACCTTAGGAGTGTTAGAATGCTCAACACCTATCAGTGGTATCAGAGCCTAGGCTTGTTTTCAATTATACTTGATGCAAACTGTTTTTTCGAAGCCAAGAATCTGTCAGGACCTGAAACTCGACGAGTTCTGGAGGTAAACTCGACGAGTTCATGTATTAGAGCATGAACTCGACGAGTTCCATGAAGAACTCGACGAGTTTGTCTTCCAGAATGCATATATTCGAGTTTTTTTTGCTGGAATTGGACTAGGAACATTACCATAAGCTGTTTTTGAACCTATAAACTTGTTTTTGATGTGGTAATGATCATTCTAATCCAATTCAAAAGATAATTGTCAAAAGTTTCATGATTTGTATTAGTTTAATGTTTAGGCTAATTACATGAAAATTGTTTGATTTGAATTGTCAATGTTCATATGAGTTTAATCAAGATTATGAATATTCTAGATATGATTGTGATAGTTGTTTTCAATCCAAATTAATCTACAATTTATTCATAAAATGTGTTTTTGTAACTTGTCCTCAAGTTACATGAAAAGTCTCATTAATGAATTTTATTAAAAACATAGGTTATGAACTTGAAAAGTATTTTCTCCATAAATTGTTTTGTGACCTCCATAACTTGTCCTCAAGTTATGGATTTTTAAGAGTCTCTTCATTAAAAGTTTTAAAAACCTATATTAAACTCATATCTTATGAAATTGAAGAGTTTTGAAAAGTTTCAAAACTTGCCCTCAAGTTTTGGAATTTGGAAAGTCACCCCCCATGTACACTTTAATTCCAAACCCTAGAATTTTAAAAGTTAAAAGTTAAAACTTTATGGACTTCATTAAATTAATTAAAGTGTTTAATTAAAAGAGTTAATAATTCCATAAAGACATGGTTTAAGTTTAATTAAACTAATAGTATAGTTTAATTAATAGATTAAACCACCAGGTATTTTAAATGTTTAAAATACACCCTTATACTATTATTATAATTTTAATTATATAGATATGTATAAGATAAAGTGAGTCTTACCATTAGTAGGCCTCATTCACGAAGCCGGTCTATAGGGGGGGTATAAGGTTACTGCCTATAAAATGGCAGTTTAATAGGTGTCCACTCTCACCCACCGCTTCCTTGACTGGTGGAGGGTCGTTAGTCGAACGGGTAGGAAAGGACTCTAACTCTCCTTTCATTAAAAGTATAATGATAAATACTAAGTAACTAAACACTTATAAATTCCCAATCTTTGTTACTTAGGAAAATGTGAAATGGTGCTAACCCATGAAATTACACTTTGCACCTTTGTTAAGTCGTTAGTGGAGCGTGTGTGGTTAACCGGCACACTAACATGGGACTGACAATGTGTGGTAAAGGGTGACTTATGTTTTATCATAGATCGGTGGAGCGTGTGTGGTTAATCGGCACATCGATTAGGTGATAAAATTAAGGGTACCAAGTCAATTTGCATGGTTATTCACACCTTGTTTGTGATCCTCGGCATCCCAGTCACAAACTTGAGAGGGCACAATCGAGATTCAAACATGCCATTGAAAGTTCAATGTATCTCAACAGATCTAGGAGTTTCAAATCAAATTAAAACTTAATTATATTTTGTTTTTCATGGTGGAAATTGGTAAATCGTCATTTACCTACTTTCAAATATTCTATAGCTTGGATTACAGCATCCCTCTTCCAAGTTATAAAATAGTTTGTTGGGTCCTAGCCTTAATATTTCATATTGGGTGTTATGTTAAGGACTTTAAATCAACTAAAATTGAATTTCTCCCATCATAGATGTCTTGTTAAGACATCTGTGGTCTTCACAAATCCTTAGAAACAAGCTTTCCTAATGAAGATGATATCCTAAATGGCTATCAAGGTGAAAGATCAATCCCTTTGTTGTGCATTAATGGGACTGGAAAATCATACTTCACTTCCTCCACCTCCTCCTATTATTCTCCCTATCCCACAAGTTCAAATACTTGAAAATTCTAAGTCACTCAATCCCTATTGGTAAGCCGGGAGAGTCGGATGTCAAAGGCTCGAGGCAGTTGACTGTTGACTTGGTTCTTCAGTCACTCCCTGATGACAGATCATGACATGACCCTTAGTGATCTTACCTATTTGCTTGATAATGCTAAATCAGCAATAATTTGGGGCATTAATAAAGTAAATTAGATTGGAAGATCAACTTCCCGAACCCAGTTGGACATTGACAATGGTGACATTGGAAGTCCAGAAAAGCTTTCTCTTCCCAATGGAAAGGGATCGGCCATGGTCAAGTCACTTGAGCTAATGCTAAAGAGAATGGCTAAGTCTGGACAATCAAGTGTACCATTTCCAAAGAGTCCATTGCCAAAAGAAGGTACATTGGTTGCGAAGCTGCCAATTTTACCTGAAAGTTCATAAGGATGGTAAAAGTCAAAAGTTTGACTTTGCTTCAGGTAAAGTCCATCTAACTCTATTAAGTCTCTTTTGGAGATTCTCAATACATAATGTAATCCACTTACATTTTGATGTTTTGAAAGAATCAAAGGATGCTTAAAGTAAAGAATATGTTGATTCTGATCGCGAAGATGGATTTCGATCGCATGGTTCGATGATCAGAATTTTGAACTGCTGCTTAAGAGTTATGATATATTGCTTAAAAATAAATAACAACATAGTTTTCATATGTATTTGCATTGTAATGATAAGATTTTTTCCGCAAGTGTTTTGAAATAAAAGAAAAAGTTTTGATTTTATTTATTTTAAATATCCTTACAATGGCATTTGTGAAAAAATGTTATTTATATGTTTCCATTGATAAGCAATATTGGAAGATGGATTTGATTCTTTCATTTGTGGTAGTGTCATAATTTACCAAATAAGGAAAAAAATTCTCATCACCCAAGTTTCAGTTGGATAGAAACTTGGAATCGTGCAAGTTGTATTGTAGGATGAATGAGAATTTTCATTTTTGGGAAATTAAGACTAAGTCTTTATTCACATGTATGTGTGAGTCAAGTGAAGGATTGGGTACACTTAGTTGTGTGCTGGTCAAGTCCACCACAAAAAATGATAAGACTATTCGTCATGATTTACTAAAGTTTAGTAAATATGATTATGCTTACAAGTTTAAGTATAATTCTGGATCATTGGAAGAGTTACAATGATAGGCAGAACGAATGAGAAGAATCAAATTTGGCAGAAGGATAAAAGTTTTCTCACATCTGAGAAGATGGGAGAGTACTTTAGTATCATGTTTTATGATTATCTTACTGATTAGAAAAACCATATCACAATTGATCCTCTAAGGACACCTTAGTGCATTTGTTTGGTTAAGTAGAGGAATCGTGAATTGTTGAAATGGTTAAATCAAAAGATAAATTATACTTCGTTCCAAAATCAAGTCTTAGATTCATACTCTAAGATTGTAACTTGAGTGATATAATTTTAAGAAAGGTTTCTAACACTTATCAAATGTAGAGTAACATGTTTCTTTCTCTGGTACATTTGGGATTGGTAGGTTGTGATGTTTTGGATAAGACAAAGACCAACTAAGATCAATTGTGTGAAGTGTTAATCTTGATAAGAATTCTCACCAACTCTTGGATATTTGTCTGTCAAGGAATGGTTCTTAACAAAGAGAATCTTATATGTCAAGAGGACAGTGGGAGTCTTAAAAGAACTTGAGATAGTTTCAAGAACTAATCAAGAGTATTGTTAATCACTAGCCCACGACTTGGGGTTTGTAACCTATCGTGTTGACACATTCTTATTTCTGTGACCATTCCAGTTAAAGTTGTCCATGCATGTGAGTTCTAAGAGTTCTCAGTTGTTTGCATAACAACCTGGAAGCAATGGTAGGCCCTTGTGCTGCCAGATGGCAAGAAATTAAGATTGAACAAGTTCAGTCCATATGAGTTTGGATTTGTCACTAATCTTGTCTTGTGATTAAGGTTATGACAAATTCACATGGATAGGAACACTTACACCATAAAATCTAAGTGTCATAAGGTTTCTCTTCGATTCATGAAAATGATGGTAAGGAAACTCTTTCACTAAGTAGATTTTGAGTAGATAGCAATTGTGAGAATGACAAAAGGTCTAAACATTATGATTACGACATCCCTCTTCATAATTGTTTAGACACACATGTGAGCTATCTAAGGAAAGGTGTATGTTTTTGATAAAGTCTTAATAAAGCATCTCGTATCAGAAATCTGAACTTTGGTAAGAAAGTCATTAAAGTATTGATTTCTAGAAGTCCAGTTGATTTCTGGGTACATGTCAAAGCTAGTGGGAGCATAAGTGTTATGCTAGTAAGATAATAATCATTATGCTAGTGGGAGCATGATTATTATGTTAAGAATTGCAAGTTAGCAATGTTAATTATAGAAAACAAAAGGTTCAATTTGCTTTGAAAAGTTGTTTTACTATAATTAAGGGAGAGGATTTTATACTTCATTCCAATTCTACAAGTTTAGATTGAGATTTTAATCAACTTCAGTCAAGGATATATATGAATGTTATGTTGGAATGGTTCGACATAAGGAAGTTCTATATATGTTGCATTCTCAAAATTCGTTTATGACTACGACATCCCTCTTCATAGTTCGAATTTTGAGAACATGGCAAATAAAAATTTTATACCATGAATCGTGTCTCATATGCTTCGGGTATAGGATCGATTACATATGCTATGATATTCGTCCATTCTAAATTTTCCAAATGCTTAGGGCATTAAGAGGGAAAAAGGAATAGAACTGGATATGACTAAAATGATTAAGCGATTGGCGAGGACAATCTGAGGTTTACCAAAGATTGGTTGCTCATGGACAATTGGAAGTATAGAGATAGGACCATATTGACACATTTTAAAAATAGGGAACTCTTGTACAGAAGTGATGGTCAAAATAGGAATATGGAATTGTTTCCATAGGTGGAAGTTATTCTTTGAATCTGTGTAAGATTAGAGAACTTAATACAAGAATTTGAGACTTCATTTCCATGGAATTGATCTCCATTGGAATAGTTTGTAATGTTTGTTGTCAAGTCTTTGTGATTTGGGCATAGTCATTACAAGAGGATCATTGCATATAAGTTTAGAATCTAACAGATTACTGTAAATGACAAGAGTTTGGCATTCTTACATTTACAATAAGGATTTGGGATTGTGAAATAGAATCATTGGAATTATGTTCAATTGATCTATTTCACAAAGTAAAGATCATAGACAAACATAGCATGCATACTTGGTGTATGGCATGACTATTATTTGGACAAACATAGTGGGCATGCTTGGAGCATGACATGACTATTGTTTTCAATTCAAGTATAAAGTATAAATCGAAACATAAATAATGAGTAATCCATATGGTGCTTAGATAAAAGGTGTTTTTATTTACACTCAAAGTGTTGGGGCCATATAAGATTAGTATTATTCTTGTGTTTCACTTTGCATGTTTTGACTTCCAGAATAAGTGAGTCATTCTTCCCGAATGACTGAGTTATTCAAACCATCCACAGTCAGTCATATATTGGAAGTAGGTATGAATCAAGACTGTCATGAATTTGGCTTGTACGATTTGTCTAAGGTGCATTAGACATTGCAATGGTTGCTGCAACGTTCATGAGTGCTCCTGGAATAAGATTCGAGTATTGGATTAAACCCACGCTCATTTGAATCACTTCATGGATTTTATCACGAGTGAATCATGAGACGATAATATCTTATATTCTTCAAACCTAGAGATATGAGTTGTTACTATAAGTTGGTTATACATTGATTGCACGAAAACGCATTCGGTAAATCGATGTTATAAAACGTGCCTTTGTGTATGATTCAACAAGTAGTAGAACAATACATATGAGTCGAAGTTTATCCAATCCTTTTACCTTCGGGATTAAAGCGATATATGTGGGCCCCTCGATGATTTAGTCATGACACTCCTAAGTCCTTGGCCAAGCCTGGACTGATTTGATTTGTTCAATTAGTCGGTCGTCATAAATCAGAAATCGGAAAACAACAAATGGACAGAGAGAATGATTCTAATCCATGTCTCAGTCCATATGATATCTAGAATGGAGGAATATATGATCACTTATATAATGGACGCGTCATTGATTTGTTCAGAGTTCGACAACGACTTTAAGAGCTACGATTGCTAGCCAGGTTATGAAGTCGTACTTGCAATAATAGTTTTAGACTTATCCAAGTGGGAGACTGTTGGATTAGATGTCTAAGCCCATAACTATTATTGGTATGTACTTGACCCGAGAGTAGCATGGTCCATTTGGGTTGCATATCATCAGGACAATTTGTTAGGATGGACTTTTGAGATAAGGTTATTTATGGTTTATTAATATATTATAAGTTATAATATATTAATATGAAATCATATGTTTTAATTAGTATTGATCTAGAATTAATTTGGAATTAATTTAGTGATCAAAAGAGACTAATTAAATCTATGGGGACTAATTATGTTAATTAGTTATATTTATATGTGTTGGGCTTATGATCCATGTTGGACTAACTTTATGTATGGATACATAAAGAGTTGGGCCACATGAACAATGGATCATAAGACCCATGGGTATGTGTCACACCCCGCTAAAGCGGAAACACAGGGCGTGGCAGTACAAAGGGTTTCATCGTAAAAGTTAAAAGACAACACCAACCATAGTATTAAAAATCATTACAAATTCACAATGGGTTTGAACAATTTTTAAAAGAAATTACAATGTAAATTGAAATACAACACACGCGAATGCTCCTAAAAGTGAAGTGTCCCTAAGTGCCACTTACTCGATGATTCCTGAAAAAGCATGTAAAACGAGCGTCAACTATAAAAATAGTTGGTGAGTACTCACAAGTTTAACAAAATAATATTGGTTCATGAATTGAAATCAAAGTTTTGATAAAAGTTTCCAATAATAAAAGTATATTGTTAAAAGGAGTAAATAAGTTTGTAAAAACAAAGTTCTTTGTCATCATCAGAGATAAAGTACGTTGCCCGAATAAGATGCAAAATTCATATTCTCATGGAAAATAAAGTTCGTTACTCAAACGAGTAAACAAGTTTCATTGCTAAAATGAGCAATCAATTTTGTTGCTACAAGAATCAAACAATTTCATTGCTGAAACATGTATATAAGTTTTCAGTAATAAAAGTTCGTTGTTGTAATGAGAAACAAAGTTCATTGCTATAATTAATAAACAAGTTTATTGCTATAATAAGTAACGAGTTTGTATGTGTATGAGCAAACAATGAGTCTCAACCAAACCTATGACTGAAGCCCTATCAAGATCTATGCTTATCGTTCCATAGATGAATATGGTATCATGCACTCCAGCAATAGGGCGAGTGAGGAGTTGTCAATTCCTAATAGCGCTATCCATAATGACCATTGGCTCAAAGAGTTAATGGTTAGAGATAAGGGAAGGGCCTTAGTACGATAAGTTCTCATGTTCCGTGTTGCATAGACATACATAAAGAAACATAGCATTACAATAGCAATCGTGTTTGATACAATTCAATTTAAATACAACATGCAAATAATAGTTTTTCTGGACATGCTTTTCCACCCCAAAAAATAAAAACTGAAAATAGGGGAGTGCGTGAATACTCACTATGCATTGAGATGATGCAAATGATGCCTTGAACTACGTTCCACGTGTACCACTACCGATTCCTACAATAATGGTATTCGCTAGTGAGTCTTTAATCGAAATCTAACACTAGTATACTTACTACTACAATAGAATTATGCCAATAATGTGTCGAAATTTAATATTGACAAGTTACAAACATTTTTCTGTGAAAATTTAATTTCAATGAATCAATTGTTATATAACAATTTAAGTGGAAATTTCCCATTATTGAAATGCTAATATTTAACATTTTAAGAGCTGTTCTAATGATTAAATATTCAAAAACTAAATTAATTTAGTTCTAAAATTTCCCAAAGTTTTCATTTTAGTTTTTGATTGAAGTCAAAGACCTTAAGATAAATTTTCTTTATTTTTTGATTTGTCTGACTATTTTTCACGATTTTAGTTTCTTGAATAACCATAAAATCATGAAAAATACTAAACAGTTAATAAAAATTACCAAACTTCAGGTTTTGGTTCTAAATGTACTAAAAGACTTCTAGATAAATTTTCATGGATTATGAATAGGTATAACCATTTTCACATATTTAATTCTCTAAATAGATACAAATTCATGAAAAATAGAAATCAGTGATGAAAATACCCCAAACTTTTTATAACAATGTCATTACACATACTTAAACTGGGAAAAATATAAAAAAGGGTTTCTAAACTGTTGAACCCAATTTTATGATTTTTATGCATTTATTCTAATAAAAATGGGGATAAATAGAAAACAGTTTCCAAAATTACCCAAACTTTTTGTGATATTGTTATTAAAAATTCTTAAGTTGGGAAAAATATAAAAATTGATTTCTAAACTGTTTAACCCAATTTTATGATTTTTGAGCATTTATTCTAATTAAAATTGAAATAAATAGAAAACAGTTTCCAAAATTACTCAAACTTTTTATTTTACTGTTATTATACATATCGGAGCTGGGAAAAATATAAAAGATATTTTTCATTTGGTATTTCTATTTTTCTTTGTTTTATCCCTTAAATAATCATTAGTTGAAGAATAAATAATAAAGAGTTAAAATAAATTCCCAAAAAATTTTGTAACATCATTTACAGTGTAAGTAATCTGGGAAAAATACCAAATGTGGTTTTAATATTGTATAATCCGGTTTTGGGTATTTAAGTGTATTTAAGTGTATTTAATCTTAGAAAATAGGAGAAAAATAGTATACAGAAGAGAAAAATCATCAAAATTTTTATGTAGGCTCCTAATGTACAACAAGAGGTTCTGGTAATTTTTCATGAATTTTGGATGATCAGAAATATTTTTTTCTATTTTTAGGCCATTATAATTACAAAAATTGGGGAAAAATAGAAATGTATTATGAAAAATCTTGAAATTATTTTTCTGAGTCTTCCACCTCTGGTAAGAGGTGCGAAAATTGCTAGATGGCATTTTCACACTCTCTAAAGTGGTTTTGTGATTTATTGGAACCACACAAAAAGAAAATTAAAAGACACATCAAACAGTAACAAAAATCGATGAGATTTTATGAGGGGTCATTATTCACCATAAGGGTCATCCACGAATTTTTCTAAGATTTATAGACCTCAGAAAGTATTTTATGTGATTTATGCCCTTGTTTTCTTGTAACAAATTTAATAAATCAAAGAAATGGTAAAAACTCTTGGGATTTTCCAGATATTCATATTATCTTAATGGGAATCTGGGAAAATTTTTATTTCGAACAGAAAGAACTTTTAGATATTTTTTATAAATAAAATCATTTACATGCACTATTAACAATGTACTTTAATCATCAAGCTCTTTAGCTTGGTGTTCATCACATGCATCACGGTTTGAAGACCATGCATGGACATATGTTGGTCATAGTGATGTTTTCAAAGGAAATACTTGAATGCATAAGGTATATGAACCTTCAAAACTTGTAAAAATCCGTATTTTAGTGTTTGACATAGGTTTTGGTCCTTGGATTTCACCATTTACAACATGCATGTTGTTTTTGGTTGAAATCCTACCACCATCATCATCAAAACAATGAGTTTGTGTGTGTGTATGTTTATGTGTTCATGATCTTTCATTAGAATGGTGTAGAAGAACAAAGAAATGCAAGAAAATCCATGAAAACTTGAAGGAAAATGAAAGGAAATCGTGTTCTACCTTAATGAACACCATTAGATGATGAAGATTTTGAGTATCTTGAGTGTTCTTGGACATGTTGGCTGTAAAATTTCGTGGTTCATAGTGGGAGGAAGAGAGAAAATGTGTGTGAGAGTGTGAGAGAGAAATGAGAGAAAATGAGGGAATATGGAGTGTGAGAGAGAAGAAGAATCATTTTGTGTTGGGAAGAGGAGAGGCATCATGGGAGGAGGGAGTCCGACTTTGGAGTGGAGAGAGGGTCTCCCTCTCTTAAATTTTATAAAATTATAACTCTATTTTATAAAAATATCAAGTTTTTATAAAATATGCACCTTATTTTAATTTTCATTCACAAAACCTTGATTTTTTTTTTGCATAGAAAATAAGGTTAAATACTAATGACTTAAATTTTATTTTTTTTTAAATGCATTCTCATAATTTTTATTATTATAAGATCATATTATAAGTTTCATAATTATTTTTATAGAAATTTTTAAGGTTAAAGTTTATAAATATGAGTTTTTATGGCTTTTAGGGTTTTGGAGTTTAATAAACTTTGAATATCAAAATAAATAGAATATTTGAGACTTTAAATTATCTTATTGTATTATAACTCTTTTATAGTTATAAATAATGTTTGTAATTTATTTTTATCGGTTTATTGGCATTCTATGTAGTGACTCCGAGATTCAAGCGAAATTGAGGAATCAAGTATACTAGTCCTAGCCTACAACTTTGACTTAAGTTTCTATGAGACTCCGACCTAATTTCTACTACTAGGTCAAGTGCATAATGTGTGTATATGATTCATGAAAAGGTGTTCGAGTCAAAGAGTGGCCCGAATAAGGATAGTCACTACCGTTCGGTAGATGCAGAATTCACATATCAATGTGAAATCTAAGCACATTATTCATTGTTTCTAATTGTTTCCAAGTTTCTAGTAGGTCATAACTTAGCTTCTAGTTACTAAGTCTAGTATGTGTCGTGCCTATATGTGCAACTAAGTTTATTCAAATCTAGAACTAACTCGAATTTTGACGGTTGTCACAGTATGGATTTGGGTTATATCCATGACCCTAGAAATCCCACATATAAATACATACTTCATTGCCCAAAATAACCACCGATGTGTTCTTGGATTTCATGGTGGTTTTGGATGCATGGAGATTCTCTCTCAAGTTTATCTTTTATCCATGGTGTGTTATGATTCCACTTGAGGCTTCCACACTATTGGGGCTAAGCTCTTAAGGCTAGATACATCAATACTTCAAGCTCGCCCATAAGGTATGTTATCCTAACTAGATTCTATGACAATTGTATGGTAGTTATAGGTTTAATACCTTGGAAACACCATTGCATGTATAATTAGTGAAAACATAGATCCAAGGTATTTAGGGTTGCATGAACACCTTAGGAGTGTTATAATGCTCAAAACCTATCAGTTCCAAGTCCCTTTCACTATTACTGCTCTCCACACTAATCTCATCCTAGGCTTGGCCTAGGGTAATCTCTGACCCACTCTCTGTCATCAGCTGCATAAGAAGTCCCTTGTATCTCTCTCTAACTAGCTCGCGAATACCATTACATATTACTAAGACCAGATAATTCTTCGAGTGAGAGGCCCTACCCTACAACGGTTGGACTCACACAAGAGCTGCGAAATAGGGCTAGGCCTAACCTTCTGAAATTATTTAGTCCTTGTAATATGAAACTTAACGTATTCGTTTACTAGTTAATTAAAGATAACTAGAACTCCTATAAGCACAAAGTAAGCATCATTCGAGCATTGAGTAACCAAAACCAGACATATCCTAAATAGGCCATCATATCGCTGACTATTCAGTACTAACATGTAGTTATATAAGCACATACAGTACACATACAAGGCATCCCTCCTATATCATTAGCCCTAATCTAGCATGTTCACATTTCATATCCTAACATAACATGTATGAGTATCTTGGGGAAAACTTACTTGAGCTCGGCCGATTGCACGCATCACACTCCTTGTTCTTTATTAGAAACCCTTAATTTTAATTTTTAAAAAAATATTTTTTTTCCTTGTAAAAGACTCTCAAACCCTCGATTTGAGTCCAAACACCCCCGAAAGTGTGTCCGAATCCTTCAAACCAAGGCTCTAATACCAACTTGTAACATCCCAAAATACAAGACCAAAAAATTCATTTTTAATTATGTAATTATAAAATCAATAGTCCGAAAACATCCATAGTGTCATCCCATATTAAAATCAATATGTCAATAATCAAAACATGTCATAATAAAACAACATCAATGTTAAACGCCCAAGTATCTCATGTGTGGAAAAAATGGTGTGATACGCTTCGATCATGTCGGCTCCTTTCCTTTTGAAGAAGAAGTACCTGAAACCAAAATTGAAAAGCGTAAGCACGAAGCTTAGTGAGTTCCCCCCATCATACCACATACCAAACAATAAACATACTGCCTAGCATATCCGGGTGCTGGCCTACCCCTTCGGTCTCGTTCAACCGGTAACTGCCTAACATATATGGGTACTAGCCTACCCTTTTGGTCTCTTTCAACCGGTAACTGCCTAGCATATCTGGGTGTTGGCCTACCCATTCGGTCACTTTCAACCGGTTATGGGGTCTATTTCGCCCCTACCAATACCACATAACAGCATACATAATCATATATAAACATACTTTCAGGCATATCTGGGTGCCCGACCTACCCCTTCGGTCTTGTCTACCGGATACATGGTCTATTTCACCCCTACCACTACCACATAATATAATAGCATACTAGCACATAAATCATAACAGATAGTGGCATACCAGACAATTATCACAAAGACAATCATCTAACTACAAAATCCTACTAGTGGGCCAGACTCACTGCTACCGAGAAGGTAACTCACCTCAACAGTGTGTGCTGAAATCTTACTCCTCGGATGGCTTGGCACTACTCGCCCTAAAGCATAACAAGTCCCCTAGTTAGTTATTGGGCCCAAGTGTGACTCCCTTATGGCCCAACTTCTAATTCATGTCCCAAGGCAACGTCCCCTAGTCCTTGCCCTAATGGGCCTTTTCCCCCCAAGGTCCAACCCATAATCAATTTTAGGCCCAAGTCCATTCCTTTAAGCTTTAAAGCCCAATAAGGCCCAAAAAGTCCCAATACCATGAATCTCAGTCCTAGGCCCAGAGGCCTTACTCCACAGTGGGCGATGAGGCCCAACAAATTCAGGCCCAAGGCCCAAAAACCCATGTTAACCACTCTACATGTGTACGCGCGGCGTACCTGGCATGTACGCCCGGCGTACGCTGGCCTCGACCGGAAGCAAGAAATTGACCCAGAACGCGTAGCGTACTAGGGGGTACGCCCATCCTTCCTGCCAGTCACCCTAAAGTTCTTCTTTCGAATTAATCCATTAAGTCCCAACGTCCAGAACATAGACCTACGCCCCTAACAACGTCCTTAACCATAAAGTTATGAACTTTATACTTTTGCATGCGTGGATGGGGATTAAAACACCCATTAAGTCTATAAGCTCACTTTGTGGCCATCTATCACTTGCATGGTTGGGCTAAACCATCAAGATCCGATTTTTCTGGTCCTAAATGCTCCCAAGATCTCAAAAGGACAGCTCTTATGGACAGATTCTTCCAAAACTCCAAGGACCTCAAGTATGGGACCAAAATGTGACATAAAACACCCCAAAACTACATCTAAGAATGAAATGGTCAAGGTTGGAGCTTGATACCTCAAAAAAGTCAGAAAAGATGCCAAAATTCAGGATCTACAAGCTCTCTTCAAGTCCTTGCTCCTTCTTCAAACTCCTTGCTCTTCAAAACCACCAAAACAACACCAAAATGCTCAAAGTAAGCTCAAGATACATGCAATGGAGTTAGGGTTCGAGTTGGGCACTGTGAGGACAAGGGAGTCTGAGAAGATAAGGGTTTGGAGGATTATAAATTGTTTAAATAGGGTGCAAACTCTAAAATTTAGGGGTTGTGGTCTGCACTCGTACGCCGCACGTACTCTTTGGTATGCTGCACGTACATGAAGGGCATGCACGATCATTCCTTTTTAGTACGCTGCACGTACACAGGGTGGTACGCCCAGCGTACGGCACCCTGAAGCCCACTTAGTAAGGATCCAATGGATCCAAGACCAATCAATATAAAATAATTAACCTAATAAATATATAGATAATACCTTAGGTGGAGGGTTTGAAAAGGGAGAACTGGAAAAATGAGCGGATTCAGGGGCAAATTCCTTTGTTTGTTCAAGATAGTCGTGCGTTATTGACACTGTGTGGTAGAGTTTGGATTCCAACATTCGGGGGTGTGAGGTAAAGGATCTTATAGGACATAACTCCAAGTTTTCTATTCATTCGGGGGACATAAAGATGTACCGAGACCAGAGGTTGAGCTATTGGTGGCCCTGCATGAATCGAGAGGTTGCATGGCTTGTTGAGCGGTGTTTGAGCTGCAGGAAGGTCAAAGCGAAACATAAGAGGCCTCACGGCAAGGTCCAGCCCCTACCTATTCCCATGTGGAAATGGGAAGAGATCACCATGGATTTTATCACGAAGTTATCTAGGACGACACGGGGTGTGGACAGTGTTCGGTATCAATTAGAGTCTTGAGCACAAACGAATCCTATTTAACATGTAATTACACATATATGAATACATTTAATATATTTATCCACAAATGGTGATAGGGACATGCCTTAAGGACATAGAAACACTCAGCATTAAGTGTTACTAATTCCTAGGGTTACACCTAAGGGGTGTATGGCCCTATTTTGGAGTGTAAGGCCACAAAACCATAGGTTTTGTGTGTGTGCGGCCAGAGTGTGCGGCCATGTGTGTGTGCGGTCGCACACTCACTACGAAGTGTGTCTAAAACGTTTTTCTAAGCCTCAAAGATGTTCTAGGGAAGGTGTTTTGAGCATTGGCTAGCCGGAATGGGAGTTTATTGCTATATTTGACCCTTAAAAGGGTGTGTGCAGCCACACTTGGTGTGTGCGGCCGTACACATGGTGTGTGCGACCGTACACACTTCAAGATCATATGAAATGGCATTTTTCATGCATAAATTCAAGTGTCCTTAGCCTATAACAAGCTATTGCAAGTGTATACTCGAACTAGAGGCTTAAAAGTGTAGTTAAAAGCCCCAAAAGTAGTGTGTGTTCTTGGTGTTCTTGGTGTTCTTGGTGATCTAACACGAAATAGGTGTTTTCATGGATCAAATCAAAGGGAAAGGCTAGATAAGGTCATGTATTAACTAATCAAAGGATGTATCGCTTACTAGATTGAAGATTGAAGAGAAATGTTTGATGATACTTGAGAGAAAACGAGTTCTAGCTTTGAAGAAGTGGAAAAAGTTTTAAAAATGACTAAGTGTGGAATATATAGGTGGAGTGTGCGGCTGGGATGAGTGTCTGCGACCGCACACCCAAGTGTGCGGCCGTACACTCCAAATGTAGGAGTGTTTGGCCATTTTGCAAGGTTTTACACTTACTATACTCATCCCACCACTCATACCTTGATTATATTAGGTTTTAAACACTCTAATTGACTCTAAATAGTGCTAGAAGATAGCAAAAACGAGTCTGACCTTAATTGATTTAAATAAGAGTACAAGATAAAAATTTCGGATTGTCACATCATCCCCCCGTTAGAAGGAATTTCGTCCCGAAATTAGAGTTTAAGCAAATAAGTAGTTAAAAATAACTAAGTAAAAAGATGAGGATATTTCAGTTTCATCTGATCCTCTCGTTCCCAAGTGAATTCAGGTCCTCACTTGGCATTCCAGCGAACCTTCACTATCGGGATACGGCTTGGCTTTGTTTGCTTGACCTCTCGGTCCATGATCTCTACAGGTTCTTCTACGAAGTTGAGGCTCTCGTTGATCTCGATCTCGTCAAGTGGGATTACAAGAGTCTCATCGGACAGACACTTTTTCAAGTTCGAGACGTGGAAAGTAGAATGTACGTTACTAAGTTCACGAGGTAAGTTAAGTTTGTAAGCTACAGGGCCGATTCTAGCGAGAATCTCGAAAGGCCCTATGTATGTTGGATTCAGCTTTCCACGCTTTCCAAAGCCTATCAAGCCCTTCCAGGGTGAGACCTTCAATAGAACACGGTCGCCCACCTGGAATTCCAATGGTTTCCTTCGTTTATCTGCGTAGCTTTTCTGTCGGTCTCTAGAGGCTTTCAATCGTTCACGAATCCGAACGATCTTCTCTGTCGTTTCCCGAATGATCTACGGACCCGTGAGAGTGCTGTCAGAAACTCGTCCTTTAGCTAACTGGGTATCACCCACCTCAGCCCAGCACAGAGGAGATTTGCACTTTCAGCCATAGAGGGCCTCGAATGGAGCAGCCTTTATGCTCGTGTGATAACTGTTGTTGTAGGAAAATTTGACAAGGGGTAAATGAGTATCCCATGTATTCCCAAAGTCGATCACATAGGCTCGCAACATATCTTCCAAGGTTTGGATAGTCCTCTCACTTTGTCCGTCGGTCTGAGGATGATAAGTTGTACTCATGTCTAGCCTAGTTCCTAGGGAACTTTGTAGCGACTGCTAGAACCTCGAAGTGAATCTACTGTCTCTGTCCGAGATAATGGATATGGGAACACCGTGCAGTCGTATAATCTCCTGTATGTAGGTTCTTGTAAGCTTCTCCATCTTGTCTTTTTCTTTGATAGGCAGGAAGTGTGCGGACTTGGTCAATCTGTCGACGATGACCCATATGGTATCAAGTCCACCCATTGTCTTGGGCAACTTGGTTATGAAGTCCATAGTGATCCGCTCCCACTTCCATTCCGGTATCTCCGGCTGTTGTAGTAGACCTGAGGGTTTCTGGTATTCGACCTTGACCTTGGCGCAAGTAAGGCATTTACTTACGAAGGTAGCAATCTCTGCTTTCATGTTAGGCCACCAGTATAGCTTTTTAAGATCCAGATACATCTTATCTGAACCTGGGTGGACGGAATAACGAGGGTTGTGCGCCTCATTCATGACCAAGTCTCTGAAACCACCGTGTTTCGGTGTCCAGATCCGATCCATGAGATAAAAAGCTCTGCCACCCTTGACTTCCCAAGTTCTTATCCATCCCTCTCAGGGATTCACCCGCCACATTTTCAGGTTTCAAAGCGTCGAGCTGAGCCTCCTTAATTTGTCGGGACAAGTGTGAATGGATAGTCATAGTCAATGATTTGACTCTACGACCAGAGTATTCTTTCCGACTTAGGGCGTCAGCTACTACATTGGCTTTACCCGGATGATAACGAATTTCGCATTCGTAATCACTGAGTAGCTTGACCCACCGTCGTTGTCTCATGTTGAGCTCCTTCTGGTCGAATATATGTTGTAGGCTTTTGTGGTCTGTAAAGATAGTGCTTTTTGTACCATACAGGTAGTGTCTCCAGATCTTCAGAGAAAACACAACTGCTCCTAGCTCAAGATCGTGTGTGGTGTAGTTGACCTCGTGTGTCTTCACCTGTCTCGAGGCGTAGGCGATGACCTTACCTCGTTGCATCAGAACACATCCGAGCCCTTGATTTGACGCATTGCAATAGACAACGAAGTATTCTATCCCTTCGGAGAGGGATAGTATTGGTGCGATGCATAAGGCTCGCTTGAGCGTTTGGAACGCTCTCTCCTGTTTCTCTTCCCAGTCAAAGGCTACGCCCTTCTGGGTCAGGGTTGTAAGAGGTTTTGCAATTCGGGAGAAGTTCTGAATGAACCTGCGATAGTAGCCAGCGAGGCCTAGAAATTAACGAATTTCGGTAGGCGTCTTCGGTGTTGACCAGTTCTCAATGGCCTTGATTTTTGGAAGGGTCCACGTGTATTCCCTCTTTGCTAACCACGTGCCCTAAGAATTCGACTCTTCGGATCCAAAATTCGCATTTTGAGAACTTCGCATAGAGTTTCTCCGAATGTAGTGTTTCTAAGACTTGTCGCAAATGTTGACTATGCTCCTCCTTACTTCGATAGTAGATAAGTATGTCATCGATGAATATGATGACGAACTGATCCAAGTAAGGACGACACACCCTATTCATTAAGTCCATGAATACTGCGGGTGCGTTTGTTAATCCGAACGGCATCACTACGAATTCGTAGTGCCCATAACGAGTTCGGAAGGCTGTCTTCGGAACCTCCTCCCCTAGCACTCGTAGCTGGTGATATTCGGATCTTAGATCAATTTTTGAAAAGAAGTTTGCCCCTTGCAGTTGATCAAATAAATCGTCTATGCGAGGCAGAGGGTAACGATTCTTGATGGTTAGCTTGTTGAGCTCCCTGTAGTCGATACACGTACGGAACGATCCGTCTTTCTTCTTGACTAACAAGATCGGAGCTCCCCAAGGTGAGAAGCCTTGATGAGCAGTTAGTTAAGTTGACTGGACAGTTCTTGCATCTTTGCAGGTGCTAGACGATAGGACGATAGGTCTTATAAAGCCCTTGCTGAGTAGTTCGTTAAGTTGACTGGACAGTTCTTGCATCTTTGCAGGTGCTAGACGATAGGACGATTTGGCTATGAGGGGTAGCCCCTGGAACTAAGTCGATTCTGAACTCGACTTGACGTTGCGGAGGTAATCCTGGGAGTTCTTCTGGAAAGATGTCGGGAAAATCGCGTACTACTGGAATGTTCTTAATGTCTTTCGTTTCCTGGCTCACATCGACCACATGAGCAAGGAATGCTCGATATTCCTTTCGAAGGCATTTCTGGGCTTGAATACTCGAGATGATACGAAGGTTCGTACCGGGTTTGTCGCCATAAACTACTAGAGTTTCGCCAGACGGCAGATTAAGGCGAACAACCTTTTCATAACACATGATGTCGGCACGTTGCAGAGTCAACCAATCCATGCCAATAATGACGTCGAAACTTTTAATTGAGACCGGCATGAGGTCGATCGAAAATGAATGACTATCTAGAGTTAGGGTACACCCTATGAATATACTGCTAGTGCTTTCTATCTTTCCATTAGCCATTTCTACAGTGAACGGTTCTTTAAGTGCTCGTGATTTTTGCTTAAGTAAAGGAGCAAATTTCTGATTCACGAAACTCCTCTCTGCTCCATTATCAAATAGAATGCATGCATAAGAGTTATCGAGGAGAAACGTACCAATGACCACTGTAGGGTCGGAAACCGTTTCCTCGTGGCCTATGGCCAGAACTCTTCCCACTCCGCCGACGATCCCTGCCTTAGCGCAGTTCCTCATGTAGTGGCCCGCCTCGCCACAACCGTAGCAAGCTTGGCCCACTCCTGTGCCGGGGACTTGGTTGATTGGCCTCGCCGGAGCTTTGCAGAAACGGGCAGTGTGCCCCTTCCTGTTGCGGTTTGAACACTGCATTTCCCGGCAGGATCCGATGTGGTGGAAGTTGCATTTGTTGAACTGAGGCAAACTTCCAACGTACTGCTTGACCGGAGCAGCTGCGGCAGGTGCTAGCGCAGCATGAACTGCCACGACCTGCTACTTTTTGGCAGCCTTCTTCTTCTTCTTGTCATCCCAGAACTTCCGCTTGGAATCAGCGGTTTTGGAGGGTTCCGAGATGACTAGGGTCGTTGTTGCGGCCGGGGTACGAACCCCATGGTCAATGAGCCGCTGTGCCAACTGCTTGGCACTATTGAATGTAGTGGGGTTTGAAGCCAAAACATTTCCCTGGAATGGAGGTAATAACCCCCAGATGTATCTCTCTATATTCTTTCCCTCTGTATGAACCATGTTGGGACAGAGGGCCACCAGCTCGCTGAACCTGGCGGTATAGGTCACAATGTCGGAGCCCTTCATGGTTAGGCTCCATAGTTCCTGTTCCAATTTCTGGATCTCGCCCCTCGGGCAGTATTCCTCAATCATCAGCTCTCTAAGAGCTTCCCAGCCTATAGCATTAGCCACCACTAGAGATAGTGACTTAACATGGCTATTCCACCATGTCAGGGCTTTTTCCTCGAAGGTGCAAGCAGCGAACTTGACCTTGCTCCCTTCTGGACAGGAGCAGATTTCGAAAACCGATTCGGTCTTCTCGAACCATTGCGAGAGGGCAATGACTCCTCCAGTCCCTCTAAAGGACTTGGGCTTGCAGTTGGTGAAGTTCTTATAGGAGCACTCTCTCAAGCCCACAGGAATTTCACCGTGAGTAGAATGAACAGGCGTTCCTCCTCCAGTGCAACCGGAAGAATGATCTTGAGCCATGGCTGTTGCCACAGCCGCAACTACAGCAGCATTTAGAGCTGCCATATCGATTTGAGGAGTAGGTGGTGTTGCAGTTACTGGAGGATCGCGTCTCGTTGATCGGCGTGGAGGCATCTTTTAACTGGAAGTTTACAAAGATGATAACATTTATAAGAATTTAATAGGGAGAATTTGATGAGTATGACTCATGGACTAACTCTCCATAGCCCAACAGCACAATTGAATAGCATGCTTGAAGGAAGATGTAATTCTAAAAGATGATAGTATTTGGATAATAATTTCCATGAGATTAGGTTTCTGTCAATATTACTGGTATTACAGATGCAACAAGTTCGGGAAAAATGACCTAGAAGTAGGTCTTACTTCAAACCAAGATAGAAAATTTTTGATAGAACTACGACCTAATCAAGGCCTAACAGGTCTAAGTTTTAACAAAGATGGGAAATTAGACTAGAGTTTTTAGATAAACTAAGTTATATCCAAAAGAGAAGTCGAGAAGACTCTATCTGCGACGAGAACTACTAGAGTGAGTTCTTGATTCGGACGGAAGACGTTCTATGTCCCTCACGCGCGTGTCAGATCTTACTTATTGAGCTCGAATTTCCCTGACTTCGGCTTGGGTTTCAGCAAGTTCTCTCTACAGAGCTGCATTCTGGTTCTGAGTTCTAGCATGAGCAGATTCCAGCTGGCGGATGCGGACAGTGTTGACTCCAGTGTCAGCATCAACCTGCAGGATTTGATTGATAGCCGCTCTTCCCTGCTCATCAGTACGAGCAACCCTGCGGACTAGAATAGGCAAGATTATGTCCGCTGAGCCTCCCTCTCTCAAGTCATAGAAGCTTCGGTCTCCGTTGTAAGGTAACAGCTGACCTTGCTCGTGACTCCATCTGTTCAAGTTTGTGGCCCACAAGGGTGTGGAACCTTGAAATGCTGGACAAGGGTTAGGATTTGGGTTTTGAGCTACTGGCGGTAGGTTGTTGACTTCTGGCTCTGAGTCAGAACCATCAGAAAAGCCTTCAGCTAGGTGATCATCCAAAGGGATTGGGTGATCATCTTCTAGCTCTTCTCCCATCCATCCTGCATTGTCGTTGTTGGGATAGTACGAGTCTCCGGGAAGATGGAATCCAGCCATGATATCTACGCGAGAAAAGGGGTAAAGAAATCATTAATAGACGAACTAATTAGATAATTATAAGATGATCTTTATTAGTTACTTCAATACTTGCTTAATGCATACCAGTTATATGAAATCAAAACAGGATAGACCTTCGAATAAGTGATCCTAACTCCAAATCCACAACCAAACAAGGAACAAGAAGAAAAGCAAAGATCACATATTCTAAGTCTATGACATCCTAGTCACATATAACCTTAGCATATCCATTTAGCAATTATTGACCTACTAATAAAAACCTTTAATTCTTAGATAAGTAGTTAGAGTAACACAAAATACTCCGATATTATTTTAAGTTTATGTTCTGTTCTAATCTTTTCGTTGTAGTATTGTTGGTAAGTTTTTAGACTTGTTGCAACCTCACAAGCACTCTTAGGCACATGCTAGTCACTCCTCGGATAATATAGTTGATCAGGCTATATCTTCCCAGGGTTGACTATATGTCTCTAAGTCTGACTGTGCTGTCCAACAATCGTAATACTTTTGTTCTGTCATAGTGACACTGATTTTAGTATGAATGCAGGTATGTATACTTGGTTAAATAGTTTATTATTTAAAAGTATAAACTCTTGGTCAGAGTATTTTAATCCCGTTGTGTTTATAGTTTGTATATCCTTTATGGGTTGATATACTCGATTCACTATAAACAATGCTATGATACCAATCTGTCACATCCCAAAACCGGAACGGCGGAATCGTTCGGGGGTGGAGGACGTCATGTACAGTATCACAACAATGCATAATAGTAAACAAGCAACAACATCATCCATTGTATTAATAATATAATTTAATACAAGTGTGTTCTGTGAAGTTTAATAGACACCAAAAATATGAAAAAAATAAAAGATGAGTCTTGAAGTAGCTCCATCTTCTCAAAACTGGCACCGGTACCTGTCTACTGGTGACCTGAGAATACAAGTTATTTTGAAAGAGTTTATCAGCTTTAAAGCTGGTGAGATCATAAGTATATTAGTGTCATTGCTTGTATGAATGTGTTTGTAAGTATGTGATGTATAAGTTTGTAAATGTTCGTATTTGTTTGTAAATGTTTGAACTCTCCTAGAAAACCCTATGTTTTCTACTAAAAGTAGCCTTCTACCAAGGCATCAATTGTTTGTATGTGCGTCTCTTGTAAAAGTGTATATTTTCCCAAGTATGACTATCATTAACCAAAATATAGTTTTACATTACCGTTCATTGTGTAAAGATCACAAAGTGAATGCAATGGGGAAATAATAAAGTACTGTAGCGTTGTATTAAGTAACTATTGTTGTACTAATTACCTTAACCAATATGTTATTTAAAGTAACATGTGATCTGCCTGTACCATACTACCGACTAAAAACACGACGATGAAAGACGTCGGAAGAAATGACATTTGGCACCCGTAGACTTGCAAGTCCCACTGTAGCGAGCATAAAGGTGTAGGATAGTCAATCCAGTATAGATCTATACCCAAATTTAACGCTCCCCATTTAAGGAGATTCTGGGTACAAAACGAGCCATGACAGGTGATGCCATGCCCCGTTACGTGGCTCACATAACTGTTGTAATGTTCTTGTATATGTATTGTGTGTACTAGCTATATTGTATGTTCTCTCTCTGTCTAGTATGTATGTATGTTCTCTCTGTATGTTATTGTTTGTTTCTCGTTATAGTATTCTCTATCTGTATGTTATGTTTGTTTCTCATCATAGTATGTATTGACTCATGTATGAACTGACTCGTTGTACGTTTCACTGTTCTAGTAATAGTATTGTAACTTCCTAAACTATACCTATTATAGTTTACTAGTAATGTTGTTTGTATGAATGAACATGTTTGTATACCTTTGCTACTCAAAGGTATTGAAATGAAAGAAGTAACTTTTATATCTATATTCATATACATAATATATAACTAGGATTCAAACGACATTCGGACAAATAACCGATACCCTAAGTCCACAACCAAACAAGGAACAGGAAGCAAGGCGAGCTATGAGTCCTAAGTCCTTTCAATCCTACTTATATAATTATATCTATATAGATACACATTGACAAAGTATAAGTTTGAAAGAGTTTGATAAAAGTATTTAACATGCAAAAGAGTTTGTAAAACAGTTTGAAGTAGTTTGTTTGATAACACAGTTTGAAAAGTAAGAAATCCACTTGTTTGGTAGTTATTAATCACATGTGATTGATATAATAACTATAATAGTTCAACTTGTATTCCCCCCCCCCATAAAAGCATTTAAAATCATTTAAAAGGTTGATTAAGGGGGGTATGAACTCACCTGCAGTGAGTAACTCGAATGAAAGATCGATATAGGATTGTTGGGTATCAATTAGAGTCTTGAGCACAAACGAATCCTATTTAACATATAATTACACATATATGAATACATTTAATATATTTATCCACAAATGGTGATAGGTACATGCCTTAAGGACATAGAAACACTCAGCATTAAGTGTTACTAACTCCTAGGGTTGCACCTAAGGGGTGTATGGCCCTATTTTGGAGTGTAAGGCCACAAAACCATAGGTTTTGTGTGTGTGCGGCCAGAGTGTGCGGACATGTGTGTGTGCGGTCGCACACTCACTATGAAGTGTGTCTAAAATGTTTTTCCAAGCCTCAAGGATGTTCTAGGGAAGGTGTTTTGAGCATTGGCTAGCCGGAATGGGAGTTTATTGCCATATTGGACCCTTAAAAGGGTGTGTGCGGCCACACTTTGTGTGTGCGGTCGTACACATGGTGTGTGCGGCCACACATGGTGTGTGTGACCGTACATAATTGAAGATCATATGAAATGGCGTTTTTCATGCATAAATTCAAGGGTCCTTAGCCTATAACAAGCTATTGCAAGTGTATACTCGAACTAGAGGCTTAAAAGTGTAGTTAAAAGCCCCAAAAGTAGTGTGTGTTCTTGGTGTTCTTGGTGATCTAACACCAAATAGGTGTTTTCATGGATCAAATCAAAGGGAAAGGCTAGATAAGGTCATGTATTAACTAATCAAAGGATGTATCACTTACTAGATTGAAGATTGAAGAGAAACGTTGGATGATACTTGAGAGAAAACGAGTTCTAGCTTTGAAGAAGTGGCAAAAGTGTTAAAAATGATTAAGTGTGGAATATATAGGTAGAGTGTGCGGCTGGGATGAGTGTGTGCGGCCGTACACTCCAAATGTAGGAGTCTTTGGCCATTTTGCAAGGTTTTACACTTACTATACTCATCCCACGACTCATACCTTGATTATATTAGGTTTTAAACACTCTAATTGACTCTAAATAGTGCTAGAAGATAGCAAAAACGAGTCTGACCTTAATTGATTTGAATAAGAGTACAAGATAAAAATTTCGGATTGTCACAGAAATTAGAAGAGACTTATGTGCGGGAGGTGATGGTCAGGCACGGGGTGCCGGTATCGTTGGTCTCGGACCGTGATGTTCATTTCACCTCCAGGTTATGGAAGAAGTTCCATGAGGAATTGGGTACTCAATTTAATTTCAGCACTGCTTTCCATCCCCAAACTGATGGCCAGAGTAAATGAACGATTCACACGCTCGAGGATATGCTTCGGTCATGTGTATTAGACTTTGGGGGGAATTGGGATACTTACCTTCCACTAGCAAAGTTCTCATACAACAATAGTTATCATGCTAGTGTTGACCGAACCCTGTTTGAGATGTTGTATGGTCGGAGGTGTAGCACTCCAGTTTGTTTGGGTGAGGTTGGACTTCGAGTTAGGGAAGCACCGAAGTAGTTCTTAATAGCACTGAGTTGATTCAGCAGGTGCTTGATAGACTGAGGGTTGCACGGAGCCATTAGAAGAGCTATATTGACCGGCGTCGATCACATCTTGAGTTCCAAGTGGGTGATTTAGTGTTGCTAAAAGTGTCAGCTTGGAAGGGTGTCATTCGATTTTGGAAGATGGGCAAGCTGGGACCCCGATACATTGGACAATTCAAAATTTCCGCCCGAGTTGGTAGAGTTGCTTATGGGTTGGACTCCTGGTCGAGCTTAGTCATATCCATAACACCTTCCATGTGTCCCAGCTCTAGAAGTGTGTATCAAATGAGACTGCAGTTATTCCTTTGGAGGATATTCAGGTGGATGACCGCCTGAATTATGTTGAGACACCAGTGGAAATATTAGATCGGAAGACGAAAACCTTGAGGAATAAGGTTGTGGAGCTATTGAAGGTGCAGTGGCAGCATCGTAATGGGTCAGAGTGGACTTGTGAGCCCAAGGCAGAGATGAGGGATTATTAACCAGGATTGTTGGAGGCAGCGGACTTCGAGGACGAAGTCTGATTCAAGTGGGGGGAGAAGTGTAACGCTTGGTTTCAGTTTAAGTTTAATTCTCCAAGTGTTTGTATTTCCTTTGGGACTCGGCGAGTTGGAAGCTTCAACTCAGCGTGTCGAGAGGGCTTTGGTTAGCCTCCTTACCAGCCTCCTCTGCCCAGAAACCCTAATAGTGTGTATCATCTTCCTTTGTGAGTGTGTGAGCTTGTGGAGGGCCTTGAGTGTTGATCTTTTTGTACTCATTTGAAGAAGCTTTGAAGTTGAAGTTGTATAGCTTGGATGGAAGACTTAGATCCATAATCTCCCCACTTGTTGCAGTCTCTTGGAGGTATCAAGTTTATACCTTGCTTTGTTATCATTTATATATCTTTGTTTTGGGGTTTTATCTTGCTTTTGGGCTCATAGTTGGGTTGTCCAAGAAGTTGAGTGTTCCAGGGGTTGTTATGTTAGATCTGACCATTTTATGGCCTCATTTGGCTTAAAGTTGCAAGCTTTACTAAGTTCTAGGTCACATTCATGCAATAAGTCCTTTATTAAGCCCATCGTGAGGCCTAGGTTTCTTTTTAGCATGCATGGACGTAAAGTTGTAAACTTTACGCGATTTTCCAGTCTTTGGATTCCAGATCTGTATTTTGGGACTATGTCTTGGGAGTTTAAGGGCTTAATGGGTCAAACCTCACCCTAATGAGTCTAGGGTTCGGGTTTGACTCATTTTGATGGTTCCTAAAGGTAAAGTTGGAAACTTTACCCTTCTAGATATCATTTTGGAAGAGATCTGAGATTTGGAGTTCATAGATTCGATGGAAACAGCTTAATGCATTAAGATGTTGGATTTCTGGCTAACTCGACGAGTTGATAAAATTTTCCCGATCTTTGCAATTAATGGAGAAACACGGTGAGTTGAAGGACAACTCGCCGTGTTGGGTCAACACGGATCGTTGAATTTGACCTTTGACTTTAGTCTTTGACCAAGTTTGACTTATAATGGGTTTTGGGGCATTTTGAGTTGTATTTAAGGAATTGTTTCTGTTTAGGGGTTGAGTAGAGCTAATATTTGGTGCCGAGATCAAGTAAGCTATCATTCAGTATTCAAGGGGAGTCTTCTCACTACACTCATGGGTCGAAGGCACCAAGGCCGGCCCATTAATTATTATGAGATGATTTGTGTTGGAGTATGTAATTTTTTGCTATTAGATCTATATGTGGACTTATGTGTAGACCATGGGAGGAGCCCATGGAATTTAGCAATACAATGGGAGGAGCTCACAGATCGGGGATATAAGACCATCGGGGCAGCCCATGGTATTCCAATGAAGACCATGAAGGGAGTCCATTGCAAACATATATGTATGTGTGCATGGTATTATGTGTTTTTATGTTTAGCGTGGTTTGGGAAACTCACTAAGCGTGTGCTTACATTTTTGTTAGATGTTTCAGGTACTTTTGGTTCTAAGGGCAAGGGCTCGACTTGATAGCACGACATGCATTCTCAAATAATTATGCATCAAGTTTTTTTTATACACTGATCTTATGAAACACTGTGGTTATGTAATGGGATTTTTTTTTGGAAATGTAACGATCCAGATTTTCAAATAAATTTTTCATTTTTAATTAACCAAACGTTCCCATAAAATATGAAGTAACATTGACCATTGTTTTCAAATTTCATAAAATTAACATTTTATTCCAAACATCAGAGTGTCCCATCAAATCAAATGTCGGAGAGTGCATACCAGGCCATCAAGCCTAGCCCTTTCCCTTAGGCTCAGAAGTACCTTAAACAAATCAACAAACTGTAAGCTAATGCTTAGTGAGTTGCCCAGAGCATACCCCACACAAACCACATGATCACAAAATCCATACTAGCTATAAAAGCTACACAAACCATATAAGCCATGCATACAAACAAATAAGGATGTTGTGGGCTCCTCCCGGGGTCTTACTCCAGGATGCCATGGGATCCCCCACATGGTCTTACACCTAAGTGTCATGGGCTCCCCCCATCATGTTTAGCTGGAAAGCCATGGGCTCCCCCACATGGTGTTACATCCAAGTGTCATGGGCTCCCCCATGGTAATTACTTGAAAAGCCATGGGCTCCCCCACGTAATATTAGATCCAACCGCAATGGGCTCCCCCCACGGTCTTCCCAACAAGTATCACATATATAACTAGCATACCACTTAACGTATAACTGACTATCATACCACATATCACTACATCAACTAGTGTACCACATATCACAAAATGGGTCGGCCTTGGTGCCTTCGACCCATTGGTATGGTGAGGAGACTCACCTCACTAGAATGTTAAACCGATAAGATTAGATCAGATAAGTCCCAACGCGTGGCTCCAACTCAAAATCCCGAAATACCATAAATACCCTCAAAGTCAAACTTGGTCAACCATGGTCAAAGTCCAAGTCAACAGTCAAGGTCAACAGTCCATGTTGACCCCAACTCGTCGAGTTCCTTTGGAGTCCAGAAAACCAGGACAAACCCTAGCCAACTCGCCGAGTTGTCTCATCAACTCGACGAGTTCACTCAATATCTAGAAGACGGGGAAACCTGATCCAACTCATCGAGTTGCTAGAGCAACTCTTCGAGTCGCCCCCCTGTTTGGTTATTACGATAATACATCGATTACAGGGAACCTATGGTTAAGATCTGAAACTTAAAGGTGTCTAGAAGGATAAAGTTTCCAAATTTATTCTCTAGACCCACTCTGAATGCTCTAAAGCCGTTAACAAAGGTTGGAAAGCTCAAAAGCTTAGCCATGTGGTTCAAGACTCTAGGGATCTGGAATCCCTCCTTTCCAGAAGAGATTCTAATCCTCAAAACATTCCAAAGATGGAGGCTTTATGGACATGCATGTCCAAAGCACGTCTTGAAGTCAAAATGGCCAAAAACGGAAAATATACCCTAAGATCCATGCATGGCATCCATGCTTGACCAAATGCTATATCTAACCCACCATGGGACCATTTTGCCCTGGAGATTCATAAAGTTGCAAACTTTATGAACCCCATGCATGCAATGAACAATAATGATGGGAAATGAAGAGTCAACTCAAGATCTAGTCATATTCTAAGATAAAAATCGAATGTTGAATGCTTACAATAGTCCAGAAGATGGTCAAGCTCAAGAGTGAGGGCTTTGTTTGCTGGATCTCCTCCTTCTTCTCAAGTTCCAAAAGTCACTCTAGCTCACAATATGATAGGAAATGGGGATTAGGGTTTAGCACTGACGTTCTTTGGGTTTGGAGGTTGATGGAAGGTCATCCTCAAGTTTTTAAGGAGATTACATAGGGTGCAAACCCTAAAATTTATGGTTTTCCTTTGAAGCGCCTACTCGTCGAGTTGGGCCTTCCAACTCGTCGAGTATGTTGTCACACCCCGCTAAAGCGGAAACACAGGGCGTGGCAGTACAAAGGGTTTCATCGCAAAAGTTAAAAGACAACACCAACCATAGTATTAAAAATCATTACAAATTCACAATGGGTTTGAACAACTTTTAAAAGAAATTACAATGTAAATTGAAATACAACACATGTGAATGCTCCTAAAAGTGAAGTGTCCCTAAGTGCCACTTACTCGATGATTCCTGAAAAAGCATGTAAAACGAGCGTCAACTATAAAAATAGTTGGTGAGTACTCACAGATAAACAAATAATACTGGTTCCATGAATTGAAATCAAAGTTTTGATAAAAGTTTCCAATAATAAAAGTATATTGTTAAGATGAGTAAATAAGTTTGTAAAAACAAAGTTCTTTGTCATCACGAGAGATAAGGTATGTTGCCCAAATAAGATGCAACATTCATATTCTCATGGAAGATAAAGTTCGTTACTCAAACGAGTAAACAAGTTTCATTGCTAAAATGAGCAATCAATTTCGTTGCTACAAGGAGCAAACAATTTCATTGCTAAAACATGTATATAAGTTTTCAGTAATAACAGTTCGTTGTTGTAATGAGAAACAAAGTTCATTGCTATAATTAATAAACAAGTTTATTGCTATAACAAGTAACGAGTTTGTATGTGTATGAGCAAACAATAAGTCTCAACCAAACCTATGACTGAAGCCCTATCAAGATCTATGCTTATCGTTCCACAGATGAATATGGTATCATGCACTCCAGCAATAGGGCGAGTGAGGAGTTGTCAATTCCTAATAGCGTTATCCATAATGACCATTGGCTCAAAGAGTTAATGGTTAGAGATAAGGGAAGGGCCTTAGTACGATAAGTTCTCATGTTCCGTGTTGCATAGACATACATAGAGAGACATAGCAATAAAATAGCAATCATGTTTGATACAAATCAATTTAAATACAACATTCAAATAATAGTTTTTCGGGACATGCTTTTCCACCCCAAAACATAAAAATTGAAAATAGGGGAGTGCATGAATACTCACTATGCATTGAGATGATGCAAATGATGCCTTGAACTACGTTCCACGTGTACCACTACCGATTCCTACAATAATGGTATTCGCTAGTGAGTCTCTAATCGAAATCTAACACTAGTATACTTACTACTACAATAGAATTATGCCAATAATGTGTCAAAATTTAATATTGATAAGTTACATACATTTTTCTGTGGAAATTAAGTTTCAAAGAATCAATTGTTATATAACAATTTAAGTGGAAAATTTCCATTATTGAAATGTTAATATTTAACATTTTAGAGGTGTTCCAATGATTAAATATTCAAAACTAAATCAATTTAGTTCTAAAAGTTCCCAAACTTTGCATTTCAGTTTTAATTGAAGTCAAAGACCTCAAGATAAATTTTCTTGAATTTTTGATTTGCCTAACTATTTTTCACCATTTTAGTTTGTTGAATAACCATAAAATCATGAAAAATACTAAACAATTAATAAAAATTACCAAACTTCAGATTTTGGTTCTAAATATGTTAAAAGACTTCTAGATAAATTTTCATGGATTATGGATATGCATAACCATTTTTCATATATTTAATTCTCTAAATATATAAAAATTCATGAAAAATAGAAATCGGTTAAGAAAATGCCCCAAACTTTTTATACTAATGTCATTACACGTACTTAACCTGGAAAAAATATAAAAATAGATTTCCAGACATTTTTAACCCAATTTTATGATTTTTGAGCATTTATTCTAATAAAAATTGAAATAAATAGAAAATAGTTTCCAAAATTGTCCAAAATTTTTGTAACGCTGTTATTAGTCATTATTAAGCTAGGAAAAATATAAAAATGAATTTCTAAACTGTTTATCCCAATTTTATGATTTTTGTGTATGTATTCTAATAAAAATTGGGTTTAAGTGTATTTAATCTTGGGAAAATAGAAGAAAAATAGTATACAGAAGAGAAAAATCATCAAAATTTTTATGTAGCATCCTAATGTACTAAAAGGTGTTCTGGTAAATTTTCATAATGTATGGATGAGTAAAACTATTTTTCCTGTTTTTAGTCCATTATAAATACAAAAATCGGAGAAAAATAGGAATACACTATGAAAAATTCTGAAAATATTTTTCTAAGTGTTCCACAGAGAGTATAAGCTGCGAAAATTATTAGATACCATTTTTATATTCCCTAATGTGGTTTTATGATTTATTAGAGCTAAACAAAAAGAAAATTCAAAACCATATTACACAGTAACAAAAATGGATGAAACTTAATGGGAGATGTTTATTAACTTAAAGGATCATCCAAGAATTTTTCCATAATTTATTTACTTGCTTAAGTATTTTATATGATTTAACACTTTATTTTCTTATTATTTTCATATAAAAATAAAGAAAATATATATTGAGCTGAAAATTTCCAGAATGCATCTTCATACAATTTGATAACAATGACAATTTGTGTTCTTATTTTTGATGTTGAACACCATGCCTAAAGGCTCAATAAGTTATAGAGAAAACTTGGTTCTTGTGATTTATGTAAAGATTAGTGATGTTACTTTGACAATTTTTGCAACATTTACAAAGACTTTTGAATCAAGATCTTTTTGTACCTATTAACACATGATATTAAGAGTTCAAAATAATTTTTGAATGATTTTTAGTGATGAATAAGTCCTTTGAACATGCAACACAAAACAAATGTTCATAAGGAAAGTGCTGTTTGAGCAACAGTTTTGTAAAAATTGGTAAAAATCGAAATTTTGGAATTTTTCAGTGAGGTCAGATGGGTTTGAAAGCTAACTCAAAATATTATATTTCAGAAAAAGAATAACGAATTTTGGCTAAGAAATGAGTGAGATATGACAGTTTAAATTCAGGTAAAGAAATCTGGCAGATTGCATGCATGATGATTGGTTAGAAAAGTGGGTTTTCATCATTTCCTTGAGTAAACCTTTTGAAGTATTTTAAATATATCATGATAACCTCATATTTTGGTCATGTTTCCAGAGATCAAAAGATTAAAACTTATCAAAATGTATACATGCATTTATGAAGAAAATTTTGTTTCTCAAAAACTCTTAACTTGAGTTTGATGTTTTAATCCTTAAAATCGATTTTTGCACTAAGATCATGAACATGCAACCTTGTTTATCATACATGCATGGTGTTAAAACACATCCATCATGTTCTAAAAACCATTTTAACAAAAAGAAAACAAGTTTGAAGAAGATGAAGAAGGAGAAAGTGTAAGAAAAGAGCAAAACTTGAAGGAAAAGTGAAGTAGAAATCGATTTTACCTTCAAGAATACCACAAGATGATGAAGATTTCGAGTTTGAGGAGTGTTCTTGGGTTTGTTTTCTGGAATATTTCTTGGTTCTTTAGAGGGAGGAAGAGAGAATGGAGTGGTGTTTGGAGAGAAAAAGTAGAGAGAAGGTAGAGAGAGTTTTCTAGAGAGAGAAAGAAGAGAGATGTGTGTGTTGGAGAATGAGAGTGTGAGAGAGAGAGAGATATGGGGAGAGAGGGATCCGATTTTAGGGGAGGAGAGGCTCCCTCTCTCTTGTTTCTTTTATAAAAATTCAAATCTTTTATAAAAATATCCAACTTCTTATAAAATGTGCACCTTAACCTAGTTTTTATGCATAAAACTCTTGATTTTTGGTTTATAAATTAAGGGTAAATGTTAACGAGTTAAATTTCATTTTCCTTGAATGAATTTTCATAATTTTAATTGTTATAAGATCATATTATAAGGTTCATGATTAGTTTTATAGAATTTTTAAGGTCAAAGTTTATAAATGTGAGTTTTTAGGGCATTTAGGGTTTTTGAGAGTTTGTAAATCTTTGGATATCAAAATTACTTGAATTTTGAGACTTCAAACTATTTTAGAGTTTCATAACTCTTATTCAAATTAGAAATATTGTTTGTAATTTATTTTTAGCGGTTTATTGGCATTCTATGTAGTGATTCCGAGATTCAAAAGAAATTGAGCAATCAAGTATACTAGTCCTACTCTTCAACTTTGACTTAAGTTTCTATGAGACTTTGACCTAATTTCTACTTCTAGGTCAAGTGCATGATGTGTGAATATGATTCATGAAATGGTGTTCGAGTCAAAGAATGACCCGAATATGGATAGTCTCTACAGTTAAGTAGTTATAGAATTCACATATCAATGTGAAATCTATGCACACTATCCATTGATTCTAATTGTTTCCAAGTTTCTAGTAGGTTATAACTTAGCTTCTAGTTACTAAGTCTAGTATGTGTAGTGCCTATATGTGCAACTAAGTTTAGTCAAATCTAAAACCGACCCGAATTTTGACGACTATCACAGTGTCCCCCGGTTGAAAGAATTTCGTCCCGAAATTAAATTCGTGACGTATTCTATTAGAACTCAGTCGAATACAATTGTATCGTTCGGGAGGTGGTGACTTGAACTGTTCTTTGATTATTTTGGGTTAATTCCTTAAGGGAAAAGCCCAATTCTTTAGCTATAATCAAATTAGTGTCTCCTTAATTCGAGTTCTATCGTCTAGATTGTGGGAAATCTGGTTCATGGAAATCATGATCCAACCTTGGCGACCTAGTCGAAAAAGATCATCTAGTTAGATATTATCTGAATTAAGAGAGCTATAAGTTTTGCTGAAGCACTAACTGCACTGAGCGTTAAATCCGCATTGATCCTTAAGTCGCGTTCTAAATTAGCACTAAGTGTAAATTCGCCGCCTAATAAAGAAGAGATTAGGAACAATTTGTTCACTTTCGGGTTGGCTACTACATCTGGAAAGGATATATTTTGAAATAAGAAGGGGTAGCACGAATGAAAGAGAAGCGATTGAGGGTAAGTTCCTAAAAATACGTACTAAGGGTAGGCAACGAAGTTTTGGTACATCTCAAATGTAAAGGCTATTTAAGTGTCGTCTACAAAATAAGTTACGAAATGATTGAGGATCTTCGAGGCTATAATTACTACTACGGTTACTCTTACAATAGTAGAACATTATTCGAAGAATATAAATATTTAGAGAGTCAATGTTGCAAATGGAGGCGATTAAATCACATTGTGTAGATAGCATTTTAAGTGTTTAGAAGTGATAAAAATCTCATTGTTATCAAAATGTGTGTTTAGAAATGATAATTAATCTCACTATTATCAAAATATGTAATAATTCTAAGATAACGAAAATACATGTGTGGCGATCAAACGAAGTAGTAAAATAATAAAAAGATAAATTAAAGTTAAATGTTTAAGTCGTCATTAAGGGGAAAAAATTTTTTTAATAGAAATATTGATATTACGCTTTTTGTAAAACTGACTAATTGTCTAAGTCAAGACAAAAATACAAGTTTAAGAGAAGTCGGAATATTTATGAAAACAAGTTTGAGAGTTTAAGAACTCACTGAAAATTGTAAAGTAGAATGCTATTTTTAAGAAATGAATAAAAATATCGATCATTGAAAATAGTGCATTCTTAGTTTAGTGTTTCTACAAAAACAATCATTTAGAAAATAGATAATCGTAAAATTCAAAACTTTTGATGTATTTAAAGAAAAGAAGAAACATAAGGAAACATATCCTTCACATATATTTTCCGGATATAGAAAAATTATAAGCATAAGGGTATTCATATTGTGTATTAATTATAAGGAAAAATATAATGAAACTTGCATTTTAAATTAAGTTTCCGAATTTAGAACGAAAGAGCAAATGTAAATAAGGATTACTTTTTTATTGTAGATTTCAAAATAAAAACAAGATGTATATGGTAAAAGGCGTAATTGAATATATCAAAGTTGACTAAATCAAAATTATGCCTCACAACTATACACATATTAATCGCTCAAAACGAAAGGGTAGACTTCTAGTCTTTATGTATACGAACATGATACCAGGAGAAGCAAAATAGACAGAAACAAAGTTACACAATGTATTATGTTAATATTATGGCGTGCGAGATCTAAAATCAGAAGGAGAGCGAGAAATAAAGTTCGGGGGAAAGAAAAAGGAAGGTAGTGGCGGCAATGATTGTTATTGTTGAAATTATAAGAACAATACATATAGGTAAATTTAAAACCAGGTTGAGATATATTTCAAACTTCAATATTTGATGTATGTTGATGGTTACATAGACATGTGGGAGTTTTAAAGTCTTTGCTAAGGATTGCTAAAAATTCATAAGTTATCTATTAAGTTAAACTCCATTTGTGGGGAAAAAAAAAAGCCCTACAAATGGCAATTGAAAATCTGACAATTTTGCCTTTTTAGACTGAAGTCCAACAATGATTAAAATCGATAAGGTAAAGACTCAATATATTTAGAAGAATAATTATTCATTGTTGAGAGTGTATCACTGGAAATTTAAAAGTGATCACTAAGTTTTCAAATGCTATAAATTTTAAAAACTTTATAGATTATAAAACCATATTGAAGCAAAGTACACAAATAAGGTATGTTTTGAAATACAAGCATTGGAGATTTCTTATAAACATGTTTGAAGTAGAAATTTGCATAAATATCATGTTGGGTTTCGAGAAAACACATTAACGTAAATTACAATGTCTAAATGAGAAAGCTGTTAAAAGTGTCAAAACAAAAGTGTTTTGAAGATTCGATGAAACTTTTTCACATATTAAGAACTTCAATATCATATGTTTAATTTTTATAGCATAGAGTTTAAACACTTTTATAAAAGAAAATGTTTCTAAGTTTTTCGAAAACGTGTCAAAATGGTAAGCAAGGTTTAAAATGGTTTATATGCCCTTAAAAACACATCTATCCATTGAAATGGATTTGAAATAAAATTGAAATAGCAAGGTTAAAACCAATAATGGTTAAATTGAGTTTTGAAGAAAAGTGTTAAGTTAAAGCAAATTATCAAAAAAACTTTAGCGAGAATATTGCTTACATTGTTAAGAAATGTCTACTAAGTTGATTGAAGTGGTTATAAAATATTTTATTGATGATAAATAAAACCGATGAAGCGAAATAATTTTTCGATGGAAGATTAAAAAGTAAGGAATAAGTATATTAGTGTAGCTGATCGTACCTAAATACTAAGGCGAGTACAAGGCGAGTATAAGACGAGTACCAATGTCTTTTTCCCTAAGATAAAGGGCAAGAAAAATTGTTTGAAAAACGTTTTATGGTGTCAATGCAGTTTCGTGGCCTTTTATAGAGGTCAAAGGGATATCCTATGTTAAGTTTTAACCTGAAAGTGGAAACAACGTAGAGCTAAATCGTAGCATAGTAATAAGGTCTCACGTATGGGTTAAACCTCCGTATCTCCTTGTGAGTTGAATCCGAAATGCCCGCCAATGGTATCCAAGTGATTACTTAGAAACGACTCATCTACCTCCTTACGTGATGCTCCAATTTTCATCCGTGTCGGTATCGGAACGCTTTCCTAGTTGTAACTCTAGTACGAAGACGATGAAGAGGTATTGAGGAATAATTCGTATAGGTTTCGACTTATGATTATTACTAGTGTATATCTAGCTACTAACCTTACATCTAAAGTCAATAGCTACCAAGGAATACTCATTCTCAGTACTAAGTGCATTGCTCCTAGAGTGGCTAGTGATATAACTTAAGTGGTTAACCTAGCACTTGATAAGGGACAAGAATATTTCTAAATAAAGGCATTGTTATAAAAGTGCACTTAGTTTCTAAGTGTATCTAAATGAATGCATATAATATGCAATGCCCGTACGCACACCGAAAAATTTTGTTTTTCAAAAATTTAAGTTGAAAATCGTTTTGAACATAATTCTACTATAATTGTTTCAAGCCTCACATTAAGTTTCCTTAATTAAGCATAGTTGGTCAGGCTATACTTAATTAAAGTCTGATAATGCGTACTCGAATTAGTTATACCAGTAGTATGTTAAGTATTTTAAAAATGCTTAGAAATTTTTTGGCTATAGTTGTGGTTCTCCAAAGGAAAACCGGTATTCTCTATAACCTTCGGCTCTGATACCATTTTCTGTCACACCCCGCTAAAGCGGAAACACAGGGCGTGGCAGTACAAAGGGTTTCATCGCAAAAGTTAAAAGACAACACCAACCATAGTATTAAAAATCATTACAAATAAACAATGGGTTTGAACAACTTTTAAAAGAAATTACAATGTAAATTGAAATACAACACATGCGAATGCTCCTAAAAGTGAAGTGTCCCTAAGTGCCACTTACTCGATGATTCCTGAAAAAGCATGTAAAACGAGCGTCAACTATAAAAATAGTTGGTGAGTACTCACAGATAAACAAATAATACTGGTTCCATGAATTGAAATCAAAGTTTTGATAAAAGTTTCCAATAATAAAAGTATATTGTTAAGATGAGTAAATAAGTTTGTAAAAACAAAGTTCTTTGTCATCACGAGAGATAAGGTATGTTGCCCAAATAAGATGCAACATTCATATTCTCATGGAAGATAAAGTTCGTTACTCAAACGAGTAAACAAGTTTCATTGCTAAAATGAGCAATCAATTTCGTTGCTACAAGGAGCAAACAATTTCATTGCTAAAACATGTATATAAGTTTTCAGTAATAACAGTTCGTTGTTGTAATGAGAAACAAAGTTCATTGCTATAATTAATAAACAAGTTTATTGCTATAACAAGTAACGAGTTTGTATGTGTATGAGCAAACAATGAGTCTCAACCAAACCTATGACTGAAGCCCTATCAAGATCTATGCTTATCGTTCCATAGATGAATATGGTATCATGCACTCCAGCAATAGGGCGAGTGAGGAGTTGTCAATTCCTAATAGCGCTATCCATAATGACCATTGGCTCAAAGAGTTAATGGTTAGAGATAAGGGAAGGGCCTTAGTACGATAAGTTCTCATGTTCCGTGTTGCATAGACATACATAGAGAGACATAGCAATAAAATAGCAATCATGTTTGATACAAATCAATTTAAATACAACATTCAAATAATAGTTTTTCGGGACATGCTTTTCCACCCCAAAACATAAAAATTGCAAAATAGGGGAGTGCATGAATACTCACTATGCATTGAGATGATGCAAATGATGCCTTGAACTACGTTCCACGTGTACCACTACCGATTCCTACAATAATGGTATTCGCTAGTGAGTCTCTAATCGAAATCTAACACTAGTATACTTACTACTACAATAGAATTATGCCAATAATGTGTCAAAATTTAATATTGATAAGTTACATACATTTTTCTGTGGAAATTAAGTTTCAAAGAATCAATTGTTATATAACAATTTAAGTGGAAAATTTCCATTATTGAAATGTTAATATTTAACATTTTAGAGGTGTTCCAATGATTAAATATTCAAAACTAAATCAATTTAGTTCTAAAAGTTCCCAAACTTTGCATTTCAGTTTTAATTGAAGTCAAAGACCTCAAGATAAATTTTCTTGAATTTTTGATTTGCCTAACTATTTTTCACCATTTTAGTTTCTTGAATAACCATAAAATCATGAAAAATACTAAACAATTAATAAAAATTACCAAACTTCAGATTTTGGTTCTAAATATGTTAAAAGACTTCTAGATAAATTTTCATGGATTATGGATATGCATAACCATTTTTCATATATTTAATTCTCTAAATATATAAAAATTCATGAAAAATAGAAATCGGTTAAGAAAAATGCCCCAAACTTTTTATAGTAATGTCATTACACGTACTTAACCTGGAAAAAAATATAAAAATAGATTTCCAGACATTTTTAACCCAATTTTATGATTTTTGAGCATTTATTCTAATAAAAATTGAAATAAATAGAAAATAGTTTCCAAAATTGTCCAAAATTTTTGTAACGCTGTTATTAGTCATTATTAAGCTAGGAAAAATATAAAAATGAATTTCTAAACTGTTTATCCCAATTTTATGATTTTTGTGTATGTATTCTAATAAAAATTGGGTTTAAGTGTATTTAATCTTGGGAAAATAGAAGAAAAATAGTATACAGAAGAGAAAAATCATCAAAATTTTTGTGTAGCATCCTAATGTACTAAAAGGTGTTCTGGTAAATTTTCATAATGTTTGGATGAGTAAAACTATTTTTCCTGTTTTTAGTCCATTATAAATACAAAAATCGGAGAAAAATAGGAATACACTATGAAAAATTCTAAAAATATTTTCTAAGTGTTCCACAGAGAGTATAAGCTGCGAAAATTATTAGATACCATTTTTATATTCCCTAATGTGGTTTTATGATTTATTAGAGCTAAAAAAAAGAAAATTCAAAACCATATTAGACAGTAACAAAAATAGATGAAACTTAATGGGAGATGTTTATTTACTTAAAGGATCATCCAAGAATTTTTCCATAATTTATTTACTAGCTTAAGTATTTTATATGATTTAACACTTTATTTTATTATTATTTTCATATAAAAATAAAGAAAATATATATTGAGCTGAAAATTTCCAGAATGCATCTCCATACAATTTGATAACAATGACAATTTGTGTTCTTATTTTTGATGTTGAACACCATGCCTAAAGGCTCAATAAATTATAGAGAAAACTTGGTTCTTGTGATTTATGTAAAGATTAGTGATGTTACTTTGACAATTTTTGCAACATGTTACAAAGACTTTTGAATCAAGATCTTTTTGTACCTATTAACACATGATATTAAGAGTTCAAAATAATTTTTGAATGATTTTTAGTGATGAATAAGTCATTTGAACATGCAACACAAAACAAATGTTCATAAGGAAAGTGCTGTTTGAGCAACAGTTTTGTAAAAATTGGTAAAGAAATGAGTGAGATATGACAGTTTAAAGTCAGGTAAAGAAATCTGGCAGATTGCATGCATGATGATTGGTTAGAAAAGTGGGTTTTCATCATTTCCTTGAGTAAACCTTTTGAAGTATTTTAAATATATCATGATAACCTCATATTTTGGTCATGTTTCCAGAGATCAAAAGATTAAAACTTATCAAAATGTATACATGCATTTATGAAGAAAATTTTGTTTCTCAAAAACTCTTAACTTGAGTTTGATGTTTTAATCCTTAAAATCGATTTTTGCACTAAGATCATGAACATGCAACCTTGTTTATCATACATGCATGGTGTTAAAACACATCCATCATGTTCTAAAAACCATTTTAACAAAAAGAAAACAAGTTTGAAGAAGATGAAGAAGGAGAAAGTGTAAGAAAAGAGCAAAACTTGAAGGAAAAGTGAAGTAGAAATCGATTTTACCTTCAAGAATACCACAAGATGATGAAGATTTCGAGTTTGAGGAGTGTTCTTGGGTTTGTTTTCTGGAATATTTCTTGGTTCTTTAGAGGGAGGAAGAGAGAATGGAGTGGTGTTTGGAGAGAAAAAGTAGAGAGAAGGTAGAGAAAGTTTTCTAGAGAGAGAAAGAAGAGAGATGTGTGTGTTGGAGAATGAGAGTGTGAGAGAGAGATATATGGGGAGAGAGGGATCCGATTTTAGGGGAGGAGAGGCTCCCCTCTCTTGTTTCTTTTATAAAAATTCAAATCTTTTATAAAAATATCCAACTTCTTATAAAATGTGCACCTTAACCTAGTTTTTATGCATAAAACTCTTGATTTTTGGTTTATAAATTAAGGGTAAATGTTAATGAGTTAAATTTCATTTTCCTTGAATGAATTTTCATAATTTTAATTGTTATAAGATCATATTATAAGGTTCATGATTATTTTCATAGAATTTTTAAGGTCAAAGTTTATAAATGTGAGTTTTTAGGGCATTTAGGGTTTTTGAGAGTGTGTAAATCTTTGGATATCAAAATTACTTGAATTTTGAGACTTCAAACTATTTTAGAGTTTCATAACTCTTATTCAAATTAGAAATATTGTTTGTAATTTATTTTTAGCGGTTTATTGGCATTCTATGTAGTGATTCCGAGATTCAAACGAAATTGAGGAATCAAGTATACTAGTCCTACTCTTCAACTTTGACTTAGGTTTCTGTGAGACTTTGACCTAATTTCTACTTCTAGGTCAAGTGCATGATGTGTGAATATGATTCATGAAATGGTGTTCGAGTCAAAGAATGACCCGAATATGGATAGTCTCTACAGTTAAGTAGTTATAGAATTCACATATCAAAGTGAAATCTGTGCACACTATCCATTGATTCTAATTGTTTCCAAGTTTCTAGTAGGTTATAACTTAGCTTCTAGTTACTAAGTCTAGTATGTGTAGTGCCTATATGTGCAACTAAGTTTATTCAAATCTAAAACCGACCCGAATTTTGACGACTGTCACATATGTCCTAAATCCTGCCTCCCATAATGATCTCTACTCGGTGAGTTGGAGCTCCCCAACTCGTCGAGTTCTAATCTAAAACCCTAAAATTCTGAAAAGAAATAGATACCTGAAATGAGCGTTACAAATCTCCCCCACTTGAACTAGACTTCCTCCTCGAAGTCCGCTGATGCGAAAAAATCCGGGTAGTGCTCTCGCATCTCCTCCTCCGGCTCCTTTGTACATTCAGAGCTTCTTTGGTGCTGCCATTCCACCTTTACTAACTTCACCTCCTTGTTCCGAAGAACCTTGGTCTTCCTATCCAAAATCGCAATGGGCCTCTCAATGTAGTTCAGGCTCTCGTCCACCTGAATTTCGTCCAGCGAAACAACCACGGCCTCGTCTGTGACACACTTCCGAAGCTGAGACACGTGGAAGGTGTTGTGTATCTGGATAACCTCGTCTGGCAGATCCAAACGATAGGCCACTTTTCCCACCGGGGCAGTAATCCTAAATGGTCCAATATATCGGGGCCCTAGCTTGCCCCTCTTACGAAACCTAATGACACCCTTCCATGGTGACACTTTCAGTAAGATGAAATCCCCCACCTGAAACTCAAGATCTGATCGGCGCCAGTCAGCATAGCTTTTCTGACGGCCTTGTGCAACTCAAATCCGGTCACCCACCTGTTGGATCAACTCAGTAGTCTTAAGCACCACCTCAGTGCCCTACCTTACCCCAACAAACAGGGGTCCTACACCTCCGACCATACAATATCATAAACGGTGGTCGGTCGATACTAGCATGATAACTATTGTTGTATGAAAACTCTGCTAGTGGGAGGTGTGTCTCCCAACTCCCTCCGAAGTCCAACACGCATTCCCGAAGTATATCCTCGAGTGTCTAGATCGTCCTCTCGCTCTGGCCATTTCTCTGGGGGTGGTACGTCGTGCTGTAATGTAACTGAGTGCCCAGTTCCTCGTGGAACTTCATCCAGGATCTAGATGTAAATTGAACATCTTTGTTAGACACTACTGACACTGGCACTCTGTGTCTAACCACCACCTCTCACACATAAATATCTGCTAATTTCTCAGCGGAGATGCTCTCGGAAATCGGAATAATGCAGGCACTCTTTATCAATCTATCAACAATGACCCATATGGCATCCACACCCCTCACCGTCCTTGGTAACTTCGTGATTAAGTCCATGGTGATCTCTTCCCACTTCCACATAGGAATGGGTAGCGGTTGAACCTTTCCATGTGGCCGTTGATGTTCGGCCTTGACCTTCCTGCAGGTCAAGCACCGCTCCATGAACCAAGCGATCTCTCGCTTCATGCAGGGCCACCAATAGCTCATTCTCATATCTCTATACATTTTTGTAGCCCACAGATGTATAGAGAACTTGGACTTGTGTGCCTCCTCCAATATCTTATGTCTCGCTCCCCAGTCATCGGTACCCACACCCGGCCACACTGTGTCAAGAGCCCCCGACCATCCCTTAGAAATAAAGGAAACTGCCCCCAAATCCGCTCTATCTTCCAGTACTTTTTTTTCAAACCCTCCACTTGAGCCTTGTTGATCATATCTAGTAGTGGAGAGACCAGCGTCATTCTAAGAAAAACGTTCCCGATCGGAAAACCTGCTGTCTTGCGGCTTAAAGGATCGGCCACCACGTTGGCCTTCCATGGATGGTATAAGATCTCACAGTCATAATCTTTCAGCACATCCAACCACCTCCTCTGTAGCATGTTGAGCTTCTACTGATCCATCAAATACTTCAAACTCTTATGATCATTATAAATAGTGCATTGTACTCCATACAAGTAGTGTCTCCATATCTTGATGAAAAGTGATGGGTTTTGAGCATTCTAACACTCCTAAGGTGTACATGCAACCCTAAATACCTTGTATCTATGTTTTCTATATTATACATGAAAACTATCATTTTCCAAGGTATTACCCTAACTAGAATACAAAGCTTTGATACTTGGGTAATAAAACAAGTTAGATAACATACCTTTTGTTGTAGCTTGCTATCCTTGATGTATCTGGCCTTTAAGAACTTAGCACCAATAGTGTGAATGCCTCAAATGGAATCACAATACATCTAGGAAAAAGGATGACATTTTTAGAGAGAATCTTGAACCCAAAATCGTCCATAAACTTTGACACAAATGCTTGCTTGTACTTACTCATCAAATCACACACAACGATATGTTTTATAACACCAAGTTGCTGGTGTGTTTACATATGTCAATGTGCAACCGACTTGTAAATTACAACTCACATGTCTTGGTTTCATGAATATAAGATATTATCGTCTCACTAATCACTAGTGATAAAATCCATGAAGTGATTCAGATGAGCGTGGGTTGAATCCAATACTCGAATCTTATTCTAGGGGTACTCATGAACATTGTAGCTATGTCTAACACACCGAGACAAAACAACATACCCATTTATGACAGTCTTGCCTCAATACATACTTCCAAAGTATGATCGACTGTGGATGGTTTGAATACCCTAGTTATTCAGGAAATCAAAACATGCAAAGTGAAACACAATAATAATACTAATCCTATATGGCCCAAAAACTTTCGAGTCATATTGATTACTTATTATTTATTGTATAATGTTTCGAATAATCACCTTAACACTTGAATTAAAACAATAGTTATGACATGCTCCTAGCATGCACACCATGTTTGTCTAAACAATAGTTATGCCATGCTCCAAGCATGCACACTATGTTTGTCTATGGTCCTTACTTTGTGGAATAGGTAAATTGAACACATCTTCAATGAAACTCATTTCACAATTCCAAATCTTTATCACCAGTGTAAGAATTCAAAATTCTTGTCACTGCCAGAATGTGTTAGATTCTAAACAATCATGCAATGATTCCTTTGTAATGTCTAGGTACCAAAAGTCACAAAGACTTGACCAATGATATTACAAAGTATTCATTTGGAGATTGTTGCCAGACAATTCCATGGAAGCGAAGTCTCAAATTCAAAGTACATTCCTTTGAATATCCTTCTTGCATTAAGTTTTCTAATCTTTCACAGATTTAAAGAATAACTTCCAGTTATGGAAACATTTCCATATTCCCATTTTGACTATCACTTCTGAACAAGAGTTACCTCTTCTCAAAGTATGTCAATATGATCTTTTCCAAAATTTAAAATATACTTCCAACTGTCCATGAGCAACCAATCTTTCGTAAACCTCAGATTGTCCTCGACAATTGCTTAACCATTTTAGTCATATTCGGTTCTAGACCTTTTTCCCTCTTAATGCCCTAGGAATTTAGAAAACGGATGAATATTATAGCACACGTAATCGATCCTATACCCGAAGCATATAGGACACGATTCATGATGTCTTACATAAAGACATTATACTTGACCAGTCTTTTGCTATAATATTTCTACTTGCCATGTTCTCATCATTCGAATTATGAAAAGGGATGACGTAATCATAGTCGAATTTTGAGAACGCAATTAACACATCCATATATAGAATTTCCTTATGTTGAACCATTCCAACATAACATTCATATATATATATATATATATATATATATATATATATATATATATATATATATATATATATATATATATATATATATATATATATGTATGTATATATTTGACTAAATCTGATTAAAATCTCAATCTAAGCTTTTAGATTTGAAATGAAGTATGAATTCCTCTCCCTGCAACTTACGAATTGAAACTTCTGTTTTCTATAATTAACATTGCTAAACTGCAACATTCATCATAATTGATTATGCTCCCAACATCATAATAATCATTAATTTTACTAGCATAACTTTTATGCTCCCACTAGCTTTGACATGTACCCAAAAATCAGTTGGACTTCTAGAAATCAATACTTATTGACTTTCATTACCAAAGTTCAGATTTCTGATACGAGATGCTTCGATAAGACTTTATCTAGGCTTCTCAAAAAACTTACACCTTTCCTTAGATAGCTCACATGTGTGTCTAAACAATTTAAGAACTAACAGCAATAAGTCTCAAATGTTTAGACTTTTTGCCATTCCTCACAATTCGAATTATGAAAAGGGATGGCGTAATCATAATCAAACTTGAGAATGCAAATATCACAACTGCTATCTCCTTAAAATCTACTAAGTGAAAGCGTTCCCTCACCATCATTTTCATGAATCGGAGAGAAACCTTATGACACTTAGATTTTAGGGTGTAATTTGTCAAACCATAATCAAAAGACAAGGTTAGTGACAAATCCAAACTCATATGGATTGAACTAGTTCAATCTTAATTTCCTGCCACTTGGCAGCACAAGAGGCAACCATTACTTCCAGGTTGTTATGCAAACAACTGAGAACTTATAGAACTCACATGCATAGTCAACTTTAACTGGAATGGGCACCGAAACAAGAATATGTCAACACGATATGTTACAAAACTCAAGTCGTGTGCTAGTTTTAACAGTAGGTTTACTCTTGATTAATTATTGAAAATTTCAAGATCTTTAAGACGCCCACTGACCTCTTGACATATAAGATTCTCTGTCAAGAACCATTCCTTAACAAAACAAATATTCAAGAGTCAGTGCGGATTCTTATCAAGACAAACACTTCACACAATTGGCCTTAGTTGGTTTTTGTTTTATCCAAAACATCACAACTTACCAATTTCAAATGTACAAGAGTAAAAAAACTTTTACTCTACATTTAATAAGTGTTTTAATACTTGCTTAAGATTATGTCACTCAAGGTTACAATCTTGGAGTATGTCTCTAAGACTTGTTTTGGGAACGAAGTATGATTCATCTTCTTGATTTAAACTATTTCAACAATTCACGATTCCTCTTCTTAGCCATACAAATACACTAAGATGTCTTTAGAGGATCACTTGTGATATGGGTTTTCCATAAACATTTAGATAATCACAAAACACGATACTAAAGTACTCTCCCATCTTTTCAGATTGGAGAAACTTTTATCTTTCTGCCTAATTTGATTCTTCTCATTCGTTCTGCCATACATTGAACCTTTTCAAATGTTTCAGAATTATACTTAAACTTGTAAGCATAACCATGTTTACTAAACTTTAATAGATCATGACGAATAGTCTTATTGATCTTTGTGGTGGATCTCGACCAGCGCGCACCCAGTATACATGTACATGTGAACAAGGAATTAGTCTTACTTTACCAAAGATGAAGATTCTCATTCATCATACAATACAAGTTGCATAATTCCAAATTTCTATCCAATTGAAACTTAGGTGATGAGAATCTTTCCTTACTTGGTAAATTTTTACATTATCACAAATGAAAGAATCAAATCCATATTCCAATATTGTTATCAATGGAAACATATAAGCAACAATTTTTCACAAATGCCATTGTAAGGAAATAAGATAAATTTCAAAATGTTTCTTTATTCATAAATATTGCGGAAAACTTATCCTTACAATGCAAACACAAGTGAAAATATGTTGTTATCTATTCTTAAGCAATCTATCATAACTCTTAAGCAGCAGCTCACAAATCTGATCATCGAACCATGCGATCGAAATCCATCTCTTTGCGATCAGACTCAGCATACTCTTCTTTTAAGCTTCCTTTAATTTCTTCGATTCTTCAAAACATCAAAATGTAATTACATTAAATCATGTATTAAGAATCTCCAAATAGGATCTTAATAGAGTTAGATAGTGGACTTACCTGAAGTAGAGACATACACTCTGACTTTACGATCCTTGTCGTCCTTCAGGTAGATACGGCAGTTTCGCAACCAATGCCCCTTCTCTTGGCAATAGAAATATATGGACTCTTTGGAATGGTAGACGAGACTATCTCAGACTTAGCCTTTCTCTTTACCATATGGTCAAATGACTTGAACATGGCCGATCCTTTTCCATTGGGAAGAGAAAGCTTTTCTGGACTTTCAATGTTACCATTGTCAATGTCCATGGAAGTTTGGGAAGTAGACCTTCCAATTAAATTTGCTTTACCAGTGTGCCAACTCATTGTTGATTCAGCAGAAACAAGCAAACATGTTAGATCAATAAGGGTCATGTCGTGGTCTCTCATATAGTAGTCCTTAAGGGAACATGCTATATGACTTAGGAAGTGATTGAAGAACCCAGTCAACCGGCAACTTCCTTGACACTTCGACACCCAACTCTCCCAGCTTGTCAATATGTAACTTCATCTCCAAGACGTGAGCAAATATAAACTTTCCTTCCTGCCAATAGGGCTTTGAGTGACCTATAACTTGTGGGTTAGGGAGAATTATTGGAGGAGGTGAAGGAAGTGAAGTTCCACTAGAAGGGATTAATCTTTCAGCTTGATTGCCTTGTGGAAAATATGTAACACCCGGTTCCTGGTACGTATTTTAATTAAAGTAAACTCATGTTTTGCTTTGGGACTCGGCGAGTTGGAGGCGCAACTCGTCGAGTAGAGTCGACTTTGCATCGGCAGGATAAGTGACCTACTCAACTAGTCGGGAGACAGACTCGACGAGTAGGACTGTCTAGATGAAACCCTAATATTTGGGGGTTACCCCTATTTAAAAACCTTATAACGCCCCAACCGAGCCTCCATTGTTCCTCCCAACCCAGAGAAACCCAAACTCAAAACCCTAAGCCTTTATTGAGTGTTCTTGAGCTTTTTAGTGCCTTTTGTGTGTGTTTGAAGTTGGAAAAAGAGAAGGAAGCTTGGGAGATAAAGAGACAGCAAGTAGATCCAAAAGTCTTGGCACATTTCCTGCTCATTTGAGGTATAAAGTTGTTAACTTGGATATTCATTACTTAGATCTTGATTTGGGCTATTTTCTACATTTTTCTAAGCTTTAGTGAAGCTATACTCGGATTTGTGTGTATATTTGGAGTTGTAGTTTAGATTTTGAACCATTGAGGGTTCCCATGGCATAAAGGTGCCAACTTTATGGCCATGGGAGACCCATTCAACATATAAACCCCTTTTTATGGCTTTTTTAGCCAAGAACCCCATGCGTGGACATCAAGTTTGTGACTTTACGTATAATATGGACCCTAGGAGGTCAGATCTATGATTTGGATGTGTGAAGACAGATTAATATCGACTGTATAGTTTTGGACAAAGAGGGAATCGGCGAGTCGCTCGGGTGACTCGGCGAGTCGGGTCGCAGTTTCCCCCAAAACGACTTCTAGAAGTGGTCTTTGGTTGAGTTGAAGGAAAACTCAGCATGTTGGGGTTAGTTATGGACTTGAAGATCAAAGGAATCGACGAGTTCAAGGAGGAACTCGACGAGTTCAAGACAATGTCCCAACCACATGAAGACGGACTCGACGAGTTCAAGGATGAACTCGGCGAGTCATAGACTGAACACCTTCATACGGATGAAGATGGACTCGACGAGTTCAAGGGGGAACTCAGCGAGACAGTTAAAGATAGCTCGATGTGTTGTTGAAGGCGGACTCGTCGAGCTCTTGGTAGACTCGACGAGTAGGGACAGGATTGTGGCATTTTGTGGACGTGGGGACTCGACGACTTGGTGGACCAACTCGGCGAGTCTGGTAAACCATATGTTGACTTTGACCAGGGTTTTGACTTTGACTTTGACTTGGACTTGAGTGACCCTTGTAAGGGTCATGAGTATGAATTGATAACTTAAAAAAGTTGTTGTGTAGGGATTGAGGAGTCGAGGACAGTCGATTTTCACACCGAGGACAGTGCAAACACTACACGACATTGAGGTGAGTTACCTTCCAGTAGAAGTGGGTCTAAGGCACCAAGGCTAACCCACTAGTAGTTGATTATAGTTGAGATGGTTATCTTTGTGATAATTGTCTGGTTTGCTACTACCTAATATGCTCTATATGCCAGTACGATATGCTATAAGTGTTAGTGGTAGTAGGAAATAGTCTCCGTGACGGGGTGAGATAGACCGGAGGGTAGGCAGGCACCCCAGAACAGCCTGACACTGGTAGGTCGGCACCCAAAAATCGCTTGACATGGGTAGGTCAGCACCCCAGAATTGCTTGACACGGGTACGTCGGGCACCCCAGAATTTCCTGACAGTATGTATGATTGTATGGTAGGTGTATGATGGGGGAACTCGCTATTCTTCATGCTTACATTTTTAGTTTTTGTTTTAGGTACCTCTTCAGCTAAGGGGAAGGGCTGGCAGGGTAGCAACGCATCGCACACACATGATTTCCGCTTTGAGAACCCTGGGATTGTACTCTGACGTTTTACTATTTGATGTTATGGTTTTCGAGACTTGTGATTTGTGACTTGATGTTTTGAAATGATAATAACGATGTTTTCCATAAACTATTTTTATAAGTAATATAATTAAACAAAAAATTTTGGGTCTCGATTTTGGGATGTTACAAGTTGGTATCAGAGCCTTGGTTTGAGGGATTTAGGCACACCTTCGGGGGCGTCTAGACTCAAATCGAGGGCTTGAAGTATTTTCACAAGAAAAATTGTTTTCTAAAGTTTAAAAGTAAGGAGTTTTGAGAAAGAACAAGGTGTGTGATGTGTGCGACCGGCCGCGCTCAAGTAAGTTTTCCCCAAGATACCAATACATGATATGTTATGTTATATGATATGATTATGAGAGCTGCATGCTAGACTAGGGCTGAGGATCTAGAGAGGATGCCTTGTATGCCTGTTATGTGATTATGAGAACTGCATGCTAGATTAGGGTTAAGGATCTAGGAAGGATGCCTTATATGCCTGTTGTATGAATTTATTGAGCTATATGCTAGGGCTGGTTAGTCAGCAGTATGATAGCCTGATTAGGTTATGCTTGGTAATGGTTACTCAATGCACGAATTCTGCTTGCTTTGTGCTTATAGGGGTTCCAGCAAGCTTTAACTAACTAGTAAGCGAATATGTAATAGTATTCGCAAGCTAGTTAGGGAAAGATCGTAGGGACTCCTTGTGCAGCTCATGGCGGAGAGTAGGTCGGAGAGTGCACTAGGACAAGCCTAGGATGAGAATAGATTGGAAAGCAATATTAGTAGAAGGGACTTGGTGAAGTCGAAGAAATCCTGGAGGAAAGTACGGATAGATGTGGAAGGTAGTATGGGCCCGTACTACTGGAAGCAGAGGATCTGTACTCGAATCAAGGAAGGAAAAGATATAACCAGGAAACTTGGAGAGTGTGTGAGACCTCTCGGGAGTATGTATGACCCTGACATTTATGTTTTTATTGAGTATGGCAATTAAGCGACATGGAGCAGGAGGTTCAGGGTCTGGATCAGGATTAGGATCAGGCTTGGGTGCGGGATCCGAGCAGGTTGATGACGGGATACGCGAGTTCATCGCGTTTGAGATCACGAGAGGTATCCTTGAGGCAACCCCGATCATTTTTGGATCGATCAAGGAAGGGATTATTGAGTTGATGGAGTATCGCCTCCGGATATTCAGGAGTGACTTGGCGTCCAGGCAGTCGGGTACGTACACACAGTCCTTCAAGGACTTCAGGGGGAGTGGTGCGCCGGACTTTCATGGGGTGAAGGACCCCATTGCTGCCAGGAGATGGATTGCAGACATCAAGTCTGCGCAGTTGATGAGATTCTACCTAGAGGGGTCGAAGGTCCGCTTTGCTACGGGTTGTTTGAGAGACAGAGCTAGGGATTGGTGGGAGTCAGTTGGTGACTCGCTGGGAGCCCCAACCATCGAGGCTATGACTTGTTTGGACTTTGTGACCAGGTTCAGGGCGGAGTTTGCACCAGCTGTGGAGCTTCAGAAGCTGGCCAGAGAGTTTCTTGACATGAGACAGACGACAGAGACAGTGGAGGAGATTACCGCCAAGTTCTGAGAGAGGGCCTTTTTGGTACCTCAGTATGCATGGGATGAGGAGATGCGGAAGAGCCGCTATCATGATATGTTGAGAGTTGATATTCGGGAGCATGTTAGCTACTCAGTCTACCCGCCCCTAGAGTCCATGATTGCCAGGGCGAGGGAGAGGGAGATTGATTTAGAGCACCTAAGGAAGAGGAAGGCAAAGACGGACCAGGTTACTGGGGTTTCAGGGAAGAAATCCAAGGGATCCGACGTTAGGCCGAAGGGCCAGCCGGGCCAGATCCGCTGCAGGAAATGCGGCAAACCGCATGAGGGAGCTTGTAGAGCGGGATCATCAGGCTGCTACAAGTGCGTCAAGACGGGGCACTTTGGCAGGGATTGTACCACCCCTGCCCCACTGTGCAGACGTCAGACCTCGTTTGCTTTCATTGCAATCAGACGGGCCATAAAAAGGCCAACTGCCCTACGTTGACAGCAGCAGCAGCGCCAGTGGTGGCGCCAACTCGAGCGACTACTCGGGTTACGGATGGGTGGAAGGTCAAGTCAGAGGCTCCAGTGGTGAGGAGTCGAGCTTTCCAGTTGACAGCCGAGGAGGCATGCTCTGCACCCGATGTGGTGACGGGATCATTCCATGTGAACTGTATCCCAGTTCAGGTGTTGTTTGATTCAGGTGCTACCCGATCATTTGTCTCTCTTGCGCTTTGCAAGAGGTTCTCTGATTCTTAGGGCATGTTGGAGTGCCCTCTAGAGGTCGAGATTGCGGACGACCGATCAGTTCGAGTAAGGAAGGTTTTCAGGGATTATGTCTTGAGGTTGTTCGAAGAGCGTTACTCGGTAGACTTGGTTCCCATACCATTGCGGGGGAACAAGGTTATTATAGGTATGGATTGGTTGAGCCCCAATAGGAATTGATTGAATGCGCGCAACAGTTGGTCCGGGTCAGGACCCCAAGTGGGGGAGAGCTGGTGATTCAGGGCGAGAGGCGACAGCATGGACCGAGCTTATGTTCAGCAGCGAGAGCTAGGCGCTATCTCCAGCAGGGGTGCGCAGGGTATGTCGCCTATGTCTTGGATACCGGAGAGGCGGGTAAGGCGACAGTCAGTGATGTACCGATGGTACAAGAGTACGTGGATGTATTTCCAGAGGAGCTGCCTGGGATACCTAGTCCCTGGTGTGGTTCTGATAGCCAAGGCACTGTATCGGTTGGCTCCTCCTGAGATGCAAGAGTTGTCTACACAGCTGCAGGAGCTGTTAGACAAGGGATTCATCAGACCGAGCAGTTCACCCTGGGGAGCTCCGATTCTATTTGTGAAAAAGAAGGACGGGTCGCATCGGATGTGTATAGATTACCGGGAGCTGAATAAGGTAACGGTGAAGAACTGTTACCCACTCCCGAGGATTGATGATCTCTTTGAACAGCTACAGGGAGCATCTTGATTCTCCAATATTGATTTGCGTTCAGGTTATCATCAGATGAGGGTCAGAGAGGAGGATATGCAGAAGACTGCTTTTCAGACGCGATATGGTCACTATGAGTTCGTGGTGATGCCTTTCGGGCTCACCAATGCTCCTGTCGTGTTAATGGATCTCATGAACCGCATGTACAGACCGATGTTGGATTGGTCTGTGATAGTTTTCATTGATGTCATCTTGGTCTATTCCAAGACACGGGAGCAGCATGAGGAGCACATGCGGGAGGTATTGGATACTCTTAGGAGGGAGAGCTTGTATGTCAAGTTCTCCAAGTGTGAGTTCTGGTTGCGCGATGTGCAGTTTCTTGGGAACCTTGTCAACCAGAACGAGATTTCAGTCGACCCGCCCAAAGTGGAAGCCGTGATGAGGTGGGAGGTTCCGAGGTCTCCATCTGAGATTCGGAGGTTCCTGGGACTGCCAGGTTATTATCGGAGATTCATTCAGGACTTCTACAAGATAGTCATGCCTTTAACCTGGTTGACAAGGAAAGTCGTGGTCTTTTGCTGGGGGCCTGAGCAGCATGCCGCATTTGAGACACTGAGATAGAGATTGTGCGAGGCGCCAATCTTAGCCCTGTCGGAGGGCGTGGATGATTCTGTGGTGTATTGTGATGCGTCCATCTTGGGTTTGGGCGCGGTATTTGTTGGAGATTTTGTATTGTGTCATGGGCTTTGTTTTTGTATATCCAGATTGGGCCTGTCTATCCGTGATTAGTGATTAGGGTTCAGCTATATATAGTGCATGCATGTATGCCTTAGATACGATCGTCATTATTATTATTATTGCTTTGTAACCCTAAACACCTCTATAGTCGAAGTTCTTAATCGAGCTCTTCTGAGGTGTTAAAGCTTAATCATTCGACATCAGTTAAACCATTCATGTGTTCTTTATTAAGTTATTTATTGCTTTTCTGCTTAGAATTGATCGATCCTATTAGAACTTTATTCTAACAATTGATATCAGAGCAGGAGACTGTGTGATCAATACACATTCCTTCTGTTTGAAGAATTCTTTAGGGGTTCCGCTTTTATCGAATATAAAGACGCCGTCTTCTTCCTATCGACGGTAACTCTTGTGTTTGATAAAACCCTAATCTCAAGTTTACAGGTCTGATTCTAGCAGTTCCAAGGAAAGGCTCATCATGTCTCACGATGATTTTCAAACTAATCCCATCAACATCTCCAGCAACATTCGATCTACTACAAGGGTTCCCATTCTTTACACTCAAGACTATGAAGTGTGGGTGCATCACTTTGAAGATTACATAGTTGGATCTAAAGATAATGGTCATCTCATCTGGGAAGCTATCACGATTGGGCCGTTTGTTCACTCTGGAACGAACAGGACAGTGAAGACTAAAAAAGAATATAATCAGCTTTTGGCGGACGTAGATAAGATGCCACAGGATGAAAAGGACAAGCTGCTATGTAACGTGAAAGCCATGAGAATGATTAGATTCCCATTGCAATCTGACACTTTTCGCTTAGTCGGTTCATGCATGACGGCTAAAGAAATCTGGGATAGGTTAAAAGAACTGTACTCAACCGATGAGGATCTAGAACACTCGATCTAAACCTTGTTGCTCTCAAAATTTGGAGCTTTCGAACAGAAACCTGAAGAGAAACTGATACAGACCTTCGATCGCTTCAATCATCTCCTCAGCAAGATGATCAAGCATGGCATTGAAAGAAAAGTGATTGAGCAAAAGTTGACCTTCATGAATGGTTTAAGACCAGAATGGATGGCAGTGGTTTCAACGGTGAAAGCTCATGAACAGTTTAAATCATACCCGCTAGCGAAACTGATGGGTATTCTTAAATCCCATGAAAGTGTGGTAACCAAGGAGGCAAAGGTAGTTTTGGGTGTGGGATCGCTGGCCCTTGTCTCAAAAGGCAAAAGTGTCGCAGAAGAAGAGGAGGATTCAGATATGTCTGAGTGTGACCTTACTGGCGAAGAATATGCAATGATGGTCACCAACCCAAAGAAGTTTGCACGAAAGAAGTTCCCTGTCAATAAGAACCAAAACTGGCAAGGAAGTTACAGCTCTGAAAAAGTGAAAGAAGAAACGAAGAACACCTCTCAAAAGGATGACGACAAGAAAGAAAGCAAGCTTGTAGGAGACTTTGGATTCGACTGCAATTATTGTCATGGCAAGAACCACTTTGCCAAAGATTGCATGTTGAGGAAGATGGCTGAGAAAAGGGACGGTGAAGATGATGAGGCTTATTACATGCGAAAGTTGGAAGAAATAAAGAAAAAGAAGGCAACTAATAGTTCAATGAATGCCTTGATTGTGCAGGAAAATGTGGATGAAGATGAGTTCGGTGGCGTTGAAGTCTGGTCAACCGATTATGAGGATGAAGAAGTGAGAAAACCCACACATGGAAGAGCTTATGTGGCGAGAGAGGAAGCTACTAGTTCGGCTGGGAAATTTTTGATGGTTACTGCTGGAAGACCAACCGAAGGTGAGCAAAAGGAGCCGAACCCGACTGAGGACAAGTGTTTTGCAGCCAAGCCCGTGAGTGAGAGGATCAACGACTGTGATCGGCTTATCAAAAAGGCACAATCCATCCTTGAATAACTCAAAGTTCCCGTAACAAATTATGAAGAAGAATTAAATGAACTAAAATTTAAGTTTTCTAACTTAAGTGGTAGTCTCATGCAAACTCGCTTAGCGAACTCTAACCTAACTGACCAACTCAGCAGGGTGTCTTCGAAGAGTGAGGCAAAATGTAGCCGCCACGTTGTGAGGTTTCTTATGTAGTGTTAGATTCTTGAGTCTGTGCTGAAAGTGTAATTTATTCCTCATGTTTGAATAAATCGAGTGATCATTCGACGTATCTTCTTTATTTGTGTTTGTTCTTATTTTCCGCATCTTGTTCATCAAATCTCAATTAGAGTTTTAATCCCAACAAGATTCATCACGCTTCACCTGGGTTTTCTTTCTTAAACAGAAATAAGACGCGACTCCCAAGTTGAAGGCATTTATCAAGCAAGTGGAACTGCAGCTGTGAAAGATGGTGAAGAATATTAGAAGCGACAATGGGCTTGAATTCAAGAATAAAGATTTTAAAGATTTTCTGGCTGAAAAGGGGATATCTCACAACTTCTCGGCTCCCTATACACCGCAACATAATGGAATTGTTGAAAGACAAAACTGTTCCTTATGTGAGGCAGCCCGAACCATGCTGAGCTTCGCTTTTCTTTCGCTATACTTCTGGGCTGATGCAGTTGCAACTGCATGCTACACTCAGAACCAATCCTTACTTAACAAACGATTCTCCATCACTCCGTATGAGTTTTTCCACGTGTTCGGTTCAAGATGCTTCATTTTCAACTCCAAAGAGAACCAAAACAAGTTCGACATCAAAGCCGATGAAGGAATTTTTCTTGGTTATTCACTCACTTCAAAGGCATACAAGGTTTTGAATAAACGCTCCAAACGTATTGAAGAATCCTACTATGTAACCTTTGATCACAACTACATGAAGAAAGTTCAAACAAGCGAAAGTACCATGGGGGGAATATTTCCAAAATCAGGACAAGTCTCAGTTCCCATTTCCAACTTGTTTGAAGAGTACATAAGGCTATTTGATGAACTAGAAAAGGCTATACACTTAGAGGCGAAAGCAGCAGACAACAAAATCGACAATCTGAAAAGGATCATCGATGAAGCAGCAAAAGATATGGAAAATGAACCTCCTAAACCGACTGGTGGTCAACCCTCAAATGACCCTCCAAACAACAGCTCAATGTTCAAGGGGGAGGGTTCATCTGTACCAAAAACAACCGATTTGCCTTTCGAGGGGGAGAATCCAACTCCAACCCCAATCCACGATAGTCCAATCGAGGGGGAGAATCCAACTCCAACCAAGGGGGAGAATCCTGAACCTGACATGGGATCCCATTCGCATTTGAGGGGGATAATGACAATACAAATGATGAAGGTAATTAATCAGAATTTGAAGAAGAGGTAAATGGAGAGTTGGATCCTGTCTATGACCCTAATTACCCGCCTCTAACGAAATGGACTAAGGATCATCCCAAAACACAAATAATTGGTGAATCATCTGAGCAAGTTCTCACGCGTTGTCAATTGAAAGCGAAACAAACTGCCTTATTCTCTCATGTTGAATTCTGCATGTTTAATTTGTTTGTCTCGAAAATCGAACCGAAGATGGTTAATGTTGCACTTGATCACACTGATTGGGTACAAGCAATGCAAGATGAACTCCATGAGTTTGAACGTAATCGAGTTTGGAGGCTGATTCCCACTCCAAAGGATGCTTCTGTGGTCGGCTTAAAATGGGTCTTCAGGAATAAGTTGGATAAAGAGGGCAACGTCATTCGCAATAAGGCTCGGCTGGTGGTGAAGGGATATTGCCAAGAAGAAGGGATAGACTATGAGGAGACCTTCTCTCCTGTAGCAAGGTTGGAATCAGTTAGAATCTTTCTGGCATATGCTGCGCATAAAGACTTCAAAGTTTTCCAGATGGATGTGAAATGTGCTTTCTTAAATAGAGAACTAGAAGAAACGGTGTATGGTGAGCAACCACCTAGGTTCGTGAACGAGAAATACCCTGATCACTGCTATGTGTTGGATAAAGCTGTATATGGTCTGGAACAAGCACCAAGGGCCTGGTATGAAACATTAACTCGCTTTCTTAAAATGTCGAAATTCAAGCAAGGTTCGGTTGACCCAACCGTCTTTCGAAAGAAAGAAGGTGAACATCTAATGATAGTTCAGATTTATGTCGATGATATCATCTTCGGCTCCACGAATCCTAGCTTAACGGTTGAATTCAGGAAGTTGATGGAGACTAAATTTGAAATGATTGCAATGGGTCCAATTAACTTTTTCCTTGGATTGAATATAAGACAGGGACCAAAAGGCATTTTTATCAACCAGGAGGCCTACACGAAGAACATGCTGGGGAAGTTCAGTATGATGGGAGATTCGAAGGTGCAGGTTCCCATGGCGTTTGCACAAAGTTAACACCATCTCTGGAAAAACCTGTCGTTGACGTAACACTCTATCGTCAAATGATAGGGTCTCTTATGTATCTAACACCTAGTAGACCAGACATTATGTTCTCTGTTGGTTATTGTGCCAGGTTTCAAGCAAATCCAAGAGAACCTCACATGGTGGCAGTGAAAAATATTTTCCGTTATCTGAAGCGAACCTCTTCTCTCAGTCTTTGGTACCCTACTAGATCCGGATTCTTTGTTCAAGCCTTTTCTGATGCCGATCTTGGAGGATGCGGTCTGGACAGAAAGAGCACAAATGGAGGATGTCAATTCGTTGATGGTAAACTTGTTAGCTGGCAGTCTGAAAAGCAAACTTGTGTGTGTCTTTCAGCAGCCGAAGCTGAGTACATACCTGCAACATCCTGTACCTCGCAAGTGATCTAGATACAAAGCCAACTAAGAGACTACGGACTGAGTATGAAGAAAATACCTCTCTATTGTGACTCTGAAAGCGCGATAAGAATACGTCACAATCTAGTGCAAAACTCAAAGACAAAGCATATTGCACTAAGATACCATTTCATCAAGGACCATGTTGAAGATGGAAACGTGGAAGTTCATTTCGTTCGGTCCTCTGATCAACTAGCTGACACCTTCACTAAAGCCTTACCAGAAGCAAGCTTCAATAAAATATTACAAGGTTTGGGAATGATGGAAGTAGAGTCGGTACCGAACCCTCAAACCTCTCTCTAAAAATTAGACAAGCGAAATAGAGCGAACGCTCGGTCTATTTCGGTTCCAGATTTTTCGGGAACCGAAATGAACCGAACGCTCGGTCTATTTCGGCTCCATACTTTTCGGGAACCGAAATGAACCGAACGCTCGGTCTATTTTGGCTCCGGAATTTTAGGGAACCGAAATGAACCGATCGCTCGGCTTATTTCACTTCATTCCTTTAAGGTTTGATTTCGGCTGTATACTTTGTAAACTCTCTTTTAAATCTTTTTCTTGCTATGTTTTCTCTTTTATCTTTATTCCTAGATTTTTTTTAACATTAATTTCGTTTATTCTTGTTTCTTTTTCTATTTTTATTATTTTTTCAGAAAACTTTAAAATCCAAAAATATTCTTTCTGTTTTTATTATTTTTCAGAAAATTCAAAAATCCAAAAATATTTTGTTTTTATTATTTTTCAGAAAATTCAAAATTCCAAAAGGTTTTATCTTTTATTTATCTCTTTATTATCTTCTGTTTTTTTTGTTTGTGTGTGTGGTTTGTTTGTCTTTGTTTATTCTCTTTACTAGGTACCAAGTACATCGTTGCTACGTAAATTGGAGCTAGGGCAGGTGCGACCATTTTAATTTGAACTAGTTAAGTGTCCCTAGAAGCATGCTGCTGCATGTAGACCGAAGCCTCTAAGACTATGAGTAAGGCCTTAATGATTCGATCTATACCTATCATTTCTTCCCAATCAGGCTGCTAAATTCACTCAAGTCATGAGATACCTTACTCTTCTCAAATGAGTTAAGAGTTTTCTGCTTTGACACTTTTATATAGCAGGGGTACTTTCGGTTCCTTAACCACCTCCTCTACATTCTCCATCAACTTTCGTTTCACCATGGTAACCCTTGAGACTCTCAGATATTACCACTGAGTTTTATGGTTACACAAAATCTGTGTTTATGATCTTAGATGCGTACACCACGTGCTAAGTGAGACCCAAAATCCAACACCAATAATGAGTTGACAGTGAATATTTATATTCAAGATCTCACTTGTTACCTAACGAAATCTCATTTTATTTTTGAGTGGTCTTTATGAAATTGTCTAACACCAAGGCATTTCTTCCCAAAAAGATCCAATTTGGTTTTTGTTTTTGAGATTTTTATAACATCATTAGTCACAACAAATTCTATCCAACCTACTTGTTCAACAGACCACATCGGTCTCACAAGTACTTCATCCAACTTTCGGTCTTATGTTAAGTATCGTTGTTCGGTTGAAGATAAGCCACCCTTTAGACCCATTATTTGAAAAGAAGCCTTTCGGTGTTTCTTTACAAACACTCAATCATATTTTCTCGGGGAACCACACAAGCACTTCAAGTCTCTCTTGACTTTGAAGGAAGAGATTCTTGCCCGGAATCATCTGCTTCATATCTTATTACAGACATCACTCACATCCTATACATATTTTGCTTTATTTCTTTATTTTTGGCACACTCTTCTACGAAAATTCTTTGTGATTTTCCAAAATTCTGGTTGATGTTCCTTATGGCCCGTTTAAAGTTTTTTTTTTTGGAGCGAAAGTGGTTATTTTGACATATGGAGCGAAAGTGAATTTGAAAAGACGATATGTGGATAAAATTTTGAATCACGTCATCGGATAATCATTTATATTGGGCGCGTGAATTTGAAACGGTTCCTAAACCCACGCTTGATGACGTCTATCTAGGGAAACCAAGTTGTCAAATCGCGCTTTTTCAGGCGACGTTTCAGTGATCGTATCATCATCACGGAGATTCTTTCTCTCTCTTGGCAACGGTATATAAAGGGTTTCTCGCACCTATTGTGCCTTCTTACCTTCTTCAAACTCTCTCAAATACAACAGACGATCTTTAACTGTTCATCTTCTTCCTTACATCAACAATGGCGGAATCATCATCTTTTCAAGATCAAACTGCTTCATCGTCATTGCATGTGATCAAACCTAATCAGAACCTGATCATTCAACTAAACCCCTTTTTGTATGATTCGTACATGCTCCACGTTGTTGAATGTCTCAAGTACTCCCCACTGGTTATCGCTCTTACGCAGGTGGAATCTGTTCCCATGTCTCTGCTGTCACAAGTGTACTATACTACGTCTTACGAAAAGAACAAGGAGAGGATCTATTTTCAAATCTTCACTCATAAGGCATCTATTTCGAAAGCCCGATTATGTTCCCAGTTAGGGCTTGCCATCGATGCTTCTGTCATCTCTCCTGATTTCATCACCACAACCCAGTTGTTTATGATGCTTTATGAGATGGGGTATACTGATGTCCTTACCACAGTGACAAAGTTTAAGAAGTCGTGTTTGCTGCCGCAATGGAATGGGTTACTTACTCTTATCAACAAGGGTTTGGCGGAACGGGTAGCTGGGTCAGATGGTACGAGTAAGGGTTTTTTGACCATTATCTATGGTCTCTACAATGGTATTAACCTGGATTATAGCTCTATTGTTTGGTCGCAACTGGTGCAAAGTCTCAACACCTCAACGAGACATTCAGAGATTTCCTGTGGTCGTTTCTGGACCATCATCACCCGACGGGCCATTGAGAACTTACAGATTCCAGTTATGAAAGATGCAATGCTCTCCTCTGTGGCTACTTTTCATATAAAGAAGATTATCTTCTCAGATGCCACCAAGTTTTCTCACAATGGTTCGATACCTGAAACAATGTATAGGTGTGTGTCGAGCGAAAGTAATGTGATGGCTGACTACCGAAAGCTTACTCCCAAGGGCCCAAGAGAACTGACTCCTGAACAGCAGGCTGCCTTAGATGTTGTGGAAAAGCCAGCAAAGCGAGGGAAGAGGGCAGATACCAAGAAGGTGGAAACCGAAGGTCCTTCTTCTAAGCATGTTAAGTCTAAAAAGTGAAAGGCTGAAAAGGCTGATTCTTCGGCTTCAAAGAAAGTCAAGAAAATGGCAAGGAAATCTTAGAGCCCTACCCCTTCAAGCTCATGACATGATGAGGAGCGATCGGCTGATGAGGAAGAAGAAGTTCAGCATCCCGGTTCACCAAGAGGTAATACTCCTCCTCGTTCTCCAACTCCTACTGAACAACTCAATGACAAAATTCCAACTCCTCCTCCATCTCCACCAAAGACTACAGTTCCAGTTTTGGTTGCTCTAATTCCACCACCACCACCAGTTAGTACAATACCAGTTTCTACAACTCCTTTACCACCTCCCATTTTTTCACAAGCAACTACCACAACTACTCCTATCTCCACCACTACAACCGAACCTCCAATAAACGTCAACGTATCTGATACGGGGGCTAATACTAAAACCGAAACTCTTGTTACATCCAACCCTCTTTCACCCTCACCCTCAACTGATTCTGCTCCTACTCTCGGTGGTGACAATTTTCAGTTTGATTCAACCTATTACAGTCCTTATAGACTTCTCACTGATGAAGATGAAGAGGCTCCGGTAACCAAACAACAACTGCAGAGTCTCGATGATAAGCTTGATCGATTGCTCGTCTCTTCTTCGACGTACAATGATGTTGTGCTGAAGGCTTTCCTGGACACTGCTTTTGAACAGTATACAGGAGCAATTGATAAATCAACGAAGGTGGTTGAAGCATCCACATCTTCTTGCCAGAAGGCTACCACCGATGTTGCGGAACTCATTCACAAATCCCAGATCTTTCTTGAATCCTTTAAGGGTCATGCTGATGCGAATGCAGCTAAGGTGAATGCATCGGTTGACTCTCTCTCAAAATCACTTCAAGGGGAGCAACCCATATTCGAGACTGTTCGTTCTGAGATTCAAGCTGAGAACACTTCTCTTCTTATTCTCGTCTTGAAAAGCTCCATGCCGATCTAGCAAAGGAGAACAAATTGATGGATGATATTGCTCGTCAAACCACTAACGTTGAAGTCCAGAAGGTCCAACTGGCTCAAGCCGATCGGGAAATTTCTTTGTTGAAAACTGAGCGTGTTGTCTTTCGAAGTTGTGCTGGTGACGTTCTTAATATGTTGCACAATGTTCTTCATGCTCATGATCCAATTCTTACACTGACAATCTGGAATCACCTGAACTCCAAGCTTCTTCCTACAATTGAACTTCTACATGAAATGAAGGGTGTTTCGGAGCGATTGGTTACTTCGCAACAAGGGGGAGAAGGTGCTCAGAAAACTAATCCTATTAAACCGAAAGTCACTGTCAAAACAGAACCGAAGGGTAATGTAGCTTCGGGTTCTGGTAATCAAGAAAAGAAGAAAGGTCTTGCTGAAGATAGTGATGAAGATCAAGAAACTATTGCTGATGCCCTGAAACGGAAGAAAAGGGATCAGGAGTTAGATGAAAACCTTCGGGTTGCAAAAGAAGAAGAAGAGAGGGAGCGAAAGAAGAAGGAAGAGCATGATGCTCTAATTTGCAAAAAAAGGCTTTGTTTCCTCCTTGGACTAAGGAAACGCTGATCAAAGAAGCGATAGAGTTTCCAAGCACGTAATGGCTGGAACTTGTAGCTTCGTTTGATTGTGAGAATACGAGGTACTCACAGTTTGATATGACTATAACACGAAAGGCATTTACTTTTCACTGTTTTGATTCAACAGTTCAAGTTTCCTCACCTCATCCTCAAGTTGATCGTGAACTTATTGATTTTTATCTCAAGTTCGGTCAGCCACAGTATCTGACTTGGAGTGCACAGAAAATTACAACAGTCAAGGTGCTGAAACCTTCGCCTGCAGGGAAATTTATTAATGTTAATTTTAGGATAACCCGAGGTTCAGACAACTCGGTTTCTATGATTTCCCTGGCAAATCTTCCTAACTTAAATCCTCATGATTGGATCTTATTGCACAACATTTTGCTCACTAATTCGAAGGAGTATGAGCCGATCCTAGATCATCTGAAGAGGATGTTGGCTTCCTATGTCCATGAAGTTGCTACAATGGATCAGGAGATTGCTAGTGTTTTGAAGAAGAAACCAACTGTGAAGCCAACTGTAAAGCCTAGAGATGTGAACAAGATGAAGTTGGGCCAAACTGATTCTACACATCTCACAGTAATGTTCACAAGAGGCGAAACTAACATATTTCTTTTCGCTCTTGTTGATAAGCATATGTTCACAACGGACTGCTTGGAGCACATAATCAATATTATCCATCGATGCAAGCACAACAATGAGTCAGAAAAGAAGAACTTTACTGACATGCTTCGGTGGTATATTACTTTTCGTCATACTCTACTGGCCATTATACCGAAGGTGTTCAAGACCATCAAGACGTCTTCTATAGCTCAACCGAACAGAGCTCTCGGCTCCATTGACGCAAAGGGGGAGATTGTTGGGTATTTTGTATTGCATCATGGGTCTTGTTTTTGTATATCCGGATTGGTCCTGTCCATCCGTGATTATTTATTAGGGTTAAGCTATATATAGTGCATGTATGTATGCCATAGATACGATCGTCATTATTATTATTATTGCTTTGTAACCCTAAACACCTCTATAGTCGAAGTTCTTAATCGAGCTCTTCTGAGGTGTTAAAACTTAATCATTCGACATCAGTTAAACCATTCATGTGTTCTTTATTAAGTTATTTATTGCTTTTTTGCTTAGAATCAATCGATCCTATTAGAACTTTGTTCTAACAGTATTGATGCAGAGGGGGCATGTCATCGTCTACGCTTCAAGGAAGTTGAAGCCTCTTGAGGTGAACTATCCGACACATGACTTGGAGTTGGGGGCAGTTGTTTTCGCCCTCAATATTTGGCGTCATTACCTCTATGGGGTCCGCTGTACTATTTACATGGACCATAAGAGTTTGAGGTACCTCATGGATCAGCCAAATCTGAATACGAGACAGCGTCGATGGTTAGATATCGTGAAGGATTACGATTGTGAAATCCTCTACCACCCGGGGAAGGCCAATGTCGTGGCCGATGCGCTTAGTCGTAAGGCAGCCCCGATCAGGGATATGTGCTTGAGGATGACAGTGGTGACTCTATTATTGGAGCGGATCCGAGAGGCCCAGCAGGATGCTATGAAGGAGGAACATCGTAAGAGTGAGCATATAGTGGGTTACATTTCCTCCTTCGATTATGACAGCCGTGGATTTTTAACACTACTCCAAAGGGTGTGGGTCCCATATCATGGAGATGTGCGCCAGGTATTGATGGAGGAGGCGCACAAATCCAGGTTTTCCATCCATCCCGGGGGAGACGAAGATGTATAGGGATCTTCGTCTTGATTATTGGTGGCCCTGCATGAAGTGGGATGTAGCTTAGTATGTTGAGAGATGCCTGACCTGCAGGAAGGTCAAGGCCGAGCATCAGAGGCCACACCGCAAGACCCAGCCGTTGGATATCCCGATGTGGAAATGGGAAGATATCACTATTGATTTCATCACGAAGCTTCCCAAGACCGCACGAGGAGTGGATTCGATTTGGGTCATCGTGGATCGGTTGACCAAGAGTGCCCATTTCATTCCGATATAGGAGAGCATTTCAGCCGAGAAGTTGGTCGATATCTATATTCGGGAGGTAGTGGCTCGGCACGGAGTGCCAGTTTTGGTGATTTCTGATAGAGATGTGTGGTTCACTTCCAGATTCTGGAAGAAGTTTCACGACGATCTGGGTACTCGTCTGCACTTTAGCACTGCTTTTCACCCGCAGACGGATGGTCAGAGTGAGCGAACCATCCAAACTCTGGAGGATATGCTACGGGCGTGTATTTTAGACTCAGAGGTAGTTGGGATACTTACCTTCCTTTGGCAGAGTTTTCCTATAATAACAGTTATCATGCGAGTATCGACCGTCCTCCCTTCGAGATGTTGTACGGGAGGAAGTGCAAGACCCCGATATGCTGGGGTGAGGTTGGCCAGAGGGTCATGGGGAGTACCGAAGTGTTACTCAAGACTATAGAGAGGATCCAGCAGGTGTGTAGCAGGCTTCAGACTACTCAGAGTCAGCAAAAAAGTTATGCCAACAACCGTCGTTCGGACCTGGAATTCCAGGTCGGGGATATGGTGCTCCTGAAGGTGTCGCCCTTGAAAGGCGTCATTCGGTACAGGAAGCGGGGTAAGTTGGGCCCCACGTACATTGAACCTTTCAGGGTTGTAGCCCAGGTGGGCAAGGTGGTATATAGGCTGGATCTACTAGCCGAACTCAATCTGATTCACAGTACTTTTCACGTCTCCCAGTTGCGGAAGTGCCTGGTGGACGACTCGGCAGTGGTGCCTTTGGAGGATATTCAGGTGGATGATAGTCTGAACTACATTGAGCGACCATTAGCTATCCTCAACAGGAATTTGAGGGATCTGAGTGCAATGGCAGCACCGCAAGGGCTCGGAATGGACTGGGGAGTCGGAGGACGAGATGAGGGAGCACTACCTCGAGCTTTTTTCCGAATTCAACAGCAGACTTCGAGGATGAAGTGTAACATAAGTGGGGGAGATTTGTAACACCCGGTTCCTGGTACGTATTTTAATTAAAGTAAACTCATGTTTTGCTCTGGGACTCGGCGAGTTGGAGGCCAAACTCGTCGAGTAGACTCAACTTTGGATCGACACGATAAGTGGCCTACTCGACGAGTCGAGAGACAGACTCGACGAGTAGGACTGTCTGGATGAAACCCTAATATTTGGGGTATGCCCCCTATTTAAACAACTTATAACGCCCCAACCCAGCCTCCGTTGTTCCTCCCAACCCAGAGAAACCCTAACTCGAAACCCTAAGCCTTTATTGAGTGTTCTTGAGCTTTTTGGTGCCTTTTGTGTGTGTTTAATGTTGGAAAAGGAGAAGGAAGATTGGGAGATCAAGAGAGAGCAAGTAGATCCAGAAGTCTTGCCACATTTCCTGCTCATTTGAGGTATAAAGTTGTATATTTGGAGTTGTACTTCATATTTGGAACCATTGAGGGCTCCCATGGCATAAAGGTGCCAACTTTATGGCCATGGGAGACCCATGCAACATATAGAGGGTGTTTGGCTTAGCTTTTGAAAGGAAAAAAGTCCTTTTTATAAATGTTGGAAAAGTCACTATTACGTGACTTTTCAAAAAGACGTCATTTCCTCTATTGTAAAAGTTGGAAAAGTCACTGTTACCAAACATCTATTTGACTTTTAGAAAAAGATAAAAAGTGAAAAGTCACTTTAAATGGTATGCCAAACACCCTCACAAACCCCTTTTTATGACTTTTTGAGGCATGAACCCCATGCATGGACATCAATTTTGTGACTTTACGTATAATATGGACCCTAGGAGGTCAGATCTATGATTTGGATGTGTTAAAGACCGATTAAAATCAACTGTATGGTTTTGGACAAAGAGGGACTCGGCGAGTCGCTCGGGTGACTCGGCGAGTCGGGTCGCAGTTTCCCCCATAACGACTTCTGGAAGTGGTCTTTGGTTGAGTTGAAGGAAAACTCAGTCTGAAGGGGTTAGTTATGGACTTGAACATCAAAGGACTCGGCGAGTTCAAGACAATGTCCCAACCACATGAAGACGGACTCGAAGAGTTCAAGGATGAACTCGGCGAGTCATAAACTGAACATCTTCATACGGATGAAGATGGACTCGACGAGTTCAAGGGGGAGCTCGGCGAGTCGGTTGAAGATAGCCCAATGTGTTGTTGAAGGCGAACTCGTTGAGCTCTTGCTAGACTCGACGAGTAGGGACGGGATTGTTGCATTTTGTGGACGTGGGGACTCGACGAGTTGGTGGACCAACTCGGCGAGTCTGGTCAACCAGATGTTGACTTTGACCAAAAGTTGACTTTGACCAAAAGTTGACTTTGACCAAGGTTTTGACTTTGACTTTGTCTTGGACTTGAGTGACCCTTGTAAGGGTATGAGTATGAATTGATAACTTAGAAAAGTTGTCGTGTAGGGATTGAGGAGTCGAGGAGAGTCGATTTTCACACCGAGGACAGTGCAGACACTACACGACATTGAGGTGAGTTACCTTCCAGTAGAAGTGGGTCTAAGGCACCAAGGTCGACCCACTAGTAGTTGATTATAGTTGAGATGGTTGTCTTTGTGATAATTGTCTGGTTTGCTACTACCTGATATGCTCTATATGCCATTACGATATGCTATAAGTATTAGTGGTAGTAGGAGGGGAATAGTCCCATGATTCGGTCGTTAGGACCGAAGGGTAGGTCGGACCCCCCAGATATGTCTGACAGCATGATTATGATATTGTATTATGTGATAGTAGTAGGGTTGAAATGGTCCCCGTGACCGGGTGAGATAGACCAGAGGGTAGGCAGGCACCCTAGAACGGACTGACACGGGTAGGTCAGCACCCCATAATTGCTTGACATGGGTAGGTCAGCACCCCATAATGGCTTGACACGGGAGGTCGGGCACCGCCGAATTGCCCGACAGTATGTATGATTGTATGGTATGTGGTATGATGGGGGAACTCACTAAGCGTCGCGCTTGCAGTTTTAGTTTTGGTTTCAGGTGCCTCTTCAGCTAAGGGGAAGGAGCCGGCAGGGTAGCAGCGCATCGCACACACATAATTTTCGCTTTGAGAACCCTGCGATTGTACTATTGATGTTTTGAAATGATAATAACGATGTTATGGTTTTCGAGAGTTGTGATTTGTGACGTGATGTTTTGAAATGATAATAATGATGTTTTCTGTAACTATTTTTATAAGTAATATAATTAAACAAAAAATTTTGGGTCTCGATTTTGGGATGTTACAAAATCATCTTTATAAAGAAAGTTTTTTCAAAAGATTTGGGAAGACCATAGTTGTCTGAACATAGACATTTATGAGGAAGAAATTCAAGTTTAGTTGATTTTAGTCCATAATATAACACCCAAATGAAATATTAAGGCTAGGACCCAAGACAATACTTTACAATTGGGAAGAGGGATGCCGTAATCCAAATTGCAAAATATTGGAAGGTATGTAAATGACGATTTACCAATTTCCACCACGAAAAACAAAATTTATTATTAAGTTTTAAATGGATTGAAACTCCTGGATGCTTTGAGATTCATTGAACAATTCAATGGCATGTTTAAATCTCGATTGTGCCCTTCAAGTTTGTGACTTGGATGCCGAAGATCACAAACAATGTGTGAATAACCATGCAAATTAGCTCGGTACACCCAATGTTACAACCACCTAATCAATGTGCCGGTTAGCCACACACGCTCCATTGAGCTATGATTAACATCAAGCTACCCTTTCCCGCGCACTGCTAGTCCCAGATTAGTGTGTCGGTTAACTACACACACTCCACTAACGACTTAACAAGGTGCAAAGTGCAATTTCATGGGTTAGCACCAAATTCACATTTTTCCTAAGTAACTAAGATTAGGAATTTATGAGTGTTTAGTTATTTAGCATTTCATTATACTTTTAATGAGATATCAAAACCGTTCGGCTAACGACCCTCCACCAGTCAAGGAAGCGGCGGGTGAGAGTGGACACCCATTAAACTGCCATTTTATAGGCAGTAACCTTAAACCCCCCTTATAGACCGACTTCGTGAATGAGGCCTACTAATGGTAAGACTGACTTTACTGTTATACATATATATATATATATATATATATATATATATATATATATAAATAGTAAACCTATAATATTATAATAGTATAAGGGTTGAATTTTAAACTTTTAAAACTCTAGGGTTTGGAGCTAAAGTATTCAAAAAGTGAAACTTTACAAGTTCCAAAACTTGAGGGCATGTTTTGAACTATTCAAAAACTTTTGGAATCCATAACATATGAGTTTAATATATACTTTAATGAAAAGACCCTTGAAAATCCATAACCTATGAGTTTAATGAACTCTTTAAAAGAAAAACTTTTCACATTCCATAACTTGAGGACAAGTTATGGAGTACATTAAAGGCCATTAAGATCATCAATTAAACTAACAAGCATGTCAAATAATGTTCATGATCTAGATTAAACTCATATGAATAAGATAATTCATATCAAACAAATTTCATGTAATTAGCCTAATCATGTAAACCAATACAAAACATGAAACTTTGACAATTATCTTCTAAATTGTATAAGCATGATTATTACCACATCAAAAACAGGTTTATAAGTTCAGAAAGAGCTTAGGTAATGATCCTAGTCCAATTCTAGCCAAAAACGTCGAAAATCTACATTCTGGAGCATCAACTCGTCGAGTGCAAGAACAAACTCGATGAGTTGGTCAGAATTGTGCTTGGACACGGCGAGTACGCCAGTGGACTCAGCGAGTCCACTGTCCAGAACAGCAGAAAATCGATTTTTCAAGCTTAAACAACAAGTAGCATCAAGTATAATTAAAAACAACCCTAGGCTCTATTTTACCACTGATGGGTTTTAAGCATTCTAACACTCCTAATGTGTACATGCAACCCTAAATACCTTGGATCTATGTTTTCTCTATTATACATGCAAAGTTTCATTTTCCAAGGTATTACCCTAAGTAGCATACAAAGCTTTGATACTTGGGTAATAAAACAAGTTAGATAACATACCTTTTGTTGTAGCTTGCCATCCTTGATGTATTTGGCCTTTAAGAACTTAGAACCAATAGTGTGAATTCCTCAAATGGAATCACAACACATCTAGGACAAAGGATGACATTTTGAGAGAGAATCTTGAACCCAAAATCGTCCATGAACTCCAAGAACTAGTAGTCTACGATTTTGGCTATGGAGTCACATATTTATATGTGGGATTCCAAGGGTCATGGGTTAACCATAATCCATAGCCATGGGTTTATGATCCTTGGTTCATGTGGCCCAACTCTTTATGTATCCATACATAAACTTAGTCCAACATGGATCATAAGCCCAACATATAAATATAAGTAATTTACACAATTAGTCCCCATTGATTTAATTAGTCTCTTTTGATCACTAAATTAATTCCAAACCAATTCTTGATCAATGCTAATTAAATCATATGATTTCATATTAATATATTAGAACTTATAATATATTCATAAATCATAGATAACCTCTTCTCAAAAGTCCATCCTAACAAATTATCCTGATGATATGCAACCCAAACGGACCATGCTACTCTCGGGTCAAGTGCATACTAATTATAGTTATGGGCTTAGACACCTAATTCAACAAAAACACCACTGCCCCTAATTCCAGGTCGTGAATGGGTAATTCGCCTCATGAGATTTCAACTGGCTCGAGGCGTAAGCAATTACATGCCCCCTTTGCATCAGTATCGCCCCTAACCCTGAGATCGATCCATCACAATAAACTACCAAATCATCCAGCCCCTCTGTTAGCACTAGAATCGGGGCCTTACATAACTTCCACCTCACGATTTCGAAAACTGAGTGTTGGTCCGGGCCCCACCGGAAAGTCACATTCTTCTTGGTCAAACGGGACAAAGGCACACCAATCTTTGAGATATCCTGGATGAATCTCCGATAATAGTCTGCTAAACCCAAGAAGCTACGGATCTCAGGTGCATTCTTCGGTACTTCCCACCGCATCAGTGCCTCAACCTTGGTTGGATCCACCGAAATACCCTCCTGGTTGATGACGTGCCCCAAAAACTGCACCTCTCACAGCCAGAAATCACACTTTGAGAACTTGGCATAAAGCCTTTCTGTTCTCAGTGTCTCCAATACCTCCCTTTGATGATGTTCATGCTGCTCCTTGGTGTTAGAATAGACCAGGATACCATCAATAAAAACGATCACCAAATGATCCAGCATCGGTCTACACACCCTGTTCATGAGATCCATGAACGATGTTGGGGCATTGGTGAGCCTAAATGGCATCACCATAAACTCATAGTGCCTGTACCGAGTCCTGAAAGCTGTCTTCGGTATATCCTCATCCCGAATCCTCATCTGATGGTACCCAACCAAAGATCAATCTTGGAAAACCAAGATGCACCCTGGAGCTGATCGAACAAATCATCGATCCTCGGTAGCGGATAATGGTTTTTTACCATTAACTTGTTCAACTCTCGATAATCAATACACATCCTATGTGACCTGTCCTTCTTTTTTACGAACAGGATCGGCGCTCCCAATGGGGAACTGCTTGGACGGGTAAACCCTCGGTCTAGCAGCTCCTAAAATTGCATAGCTAGCTGGTACGGTGCCTTGGCTATCGGAGCGGCACCCAAAACCAAATCAATACGAAACTCCACTTGCCTCTCCGGAGGCACTCCAGGCAACTCTTCAGGGAATACATCCTAAAACTCTCATACCACTGGCACACTACCCAAATCTGTCGAGGTCTCGACCCTCGTATCCGAGATATATGTCAAAAATCCCGAGCAACCCTGTTGAAGAAGTCTCGTAGCCCTGACAGCTAAACAGAGGGTTGGCCCCTGCGAGGCCCTCTCTCCATGAATAAACAGTTCTCCCCCACTTGGGGTTCGAACCCTCACCAACTAGCGCTCACAATCGATCATGGCCCCATTGGCCCCTAACCAGTCTATCCCGACGATCACCTTTAGTCCTCGTAACGGTATCGGGACTAGGTCAACATGAAACCTCTCCCCAAGAACATTCAGGACACAATCCCGATAGACCCTTGCAACACTCATAGTGTAGTAGTCCACAACCTCAACCTTAAGCGGGGAACCCAAAGTCCCCGGCGCATCCCATAACTTCTTGCTAAGCGCAAGAGATAAAACGATCATAAGTATATTAGTGTGTGTGTTTGTATGAAAGCATTTGTAAGATGTTTGTAATGTATAAGTTTTGTAAAAGTTTGTAGTTGTTTGAACTCTCCCAAAAAACCCTATGTTTCCTACTAAAAGTAGCCTTCTACCAAGGCATCTAGTGTCTCTGTGTGTGTCTCTTGTAAGAGTGTGTATTTTCCCAAATCTGACTATCATTAACCAAAAATATAGTTCTTACATTATTGTTTATTGTGTGAATATTACAAAGTAAATGTAAAGGGAAAATAAAATAGTACTGTAGTGTTGTATTAAGTAATTACTGCTGTACTAACTACTTTAAACTAATTGTTATTTAAAGTACCATGTGATCGGCATGTACCCTGCTACCGACTCTAGTAAAACGACAATGTAAGATGTCGTAAGAAATGACGTTTGGCACCCGTAGACTTGCAAGTCCCACTGTAGCGAGCAGCAAGGTGTAGGATAGTCAATCCAGTATAGATCTATACACAAACTCATACGCTCCCCAATTAAGGAGATTCTGGATACAAAACAGGTCATGACAGGTAGTGCCATGTTCCCCCATTAAGTGGCTCACATAACTGTATGTAATGTATATGTATATGTATATGTATGTGCTAGCTGTATTGTGTGTTCTTTCTCTGTCTAGCTTGTATGTTTTGTTTCTCATCACTGTGTATTATGTTTGTTTCTCATCACTTGTGTTATGTTTGTTTCTCATCACTATGTATTATGTTTGTTTCTCATCACTATGTATTACTCATGAATGAACTGACTCATTGTATGTTTCATTGTTCTAGTAATAGTATCTTCCTAAACTATACCTATTATAGTTTACTAGTAATGTTGTTTGTGTATATGAACATGTTTGTATACCTTTGCTACCCAAAGGCATTGAACTGAATGAAAGAAGTAACCTTTTATATCTACACACATATACATGATATATAACTAGGATTCAAACGACCTTCGGACAGATAACCTGAATGCCCTAAGTCCACAACCAAACAAGGAACAGGAAGTAAGGTGAGCTATCAGTCCTAAGTCCTTTCAATCCTACTTATATAACTATATCTATATAGATACACATAATATAAGTTAAAAGAGTTTAATAAAAGTATTTGATATGTAAAAGAGTTTGTAAAACAGTTTGAAGTAAAACAGTTTGGTAACACAGTTTGAAAAGTAAGAAATCCACTTGTTTGGTACTTATTAATCACATGTGATTGATATAATAACTATAATAATTCAACTTGTATTCCCCCCCCCCCCATAAAAGCATTTAAAAACATTTAAAAGGTTATTTAAGGGGTATGAACTCACCTGTAGTGAGTGGTTTGGATGAACGGATAGTATAGGATGCTAAGTGTCAAGTGAAGAGTTGAACACACACAAGGATCCTAGTTAACATATAATATCACATATATGTATCCAATTAGTCTTTAAACAACTAATTAACAAAGTTAAGACATCATAGGACATGTAAAACACTTTATTTAAGTGCTATAAGTCCTTAGGATTGCATCTAAGTGTTGCATGGCATGGCATTGGAGTTTATGGCCCTAGAACCACTCCTTATGGAGTTTACGGCCCTAGGTCACTTCCCCCATGAGTTTACGGCGGTAAACTCATGGTACTAAGTGCCATTGTGTGATTTAAGGTCTTATAAGTCAAGGGTAAGCCTTCTATGATAAAGTCCAAGCCTTAGGAAAGCATTAGGGGCACAATAACCCTAACTTGTAGAGTTTATGGCCTAAGGACCACTTCCATAGGGGTTTACGGCCGTAAACTCTTATGGGGAGTTGTTTTGATTGTTGTTTAAGGTCTTAAACACTTCTAAGAAGGATCAAGGTTGGCATCCAAGGCTTAGGAAGGGACTAAAGTCCATTTAACCACCTTGAAAGGGGTTTACGGCCCAAGAACATCCTTGGCCATAAACTCCTTTGTTCTTATGATTCTTGATATTTTCAAGTGTTATTAAGATCATACTAAGCACACAAGAAGCTAGGGCAAGTGTACTTACAAGATAGAAGCTCGATTGGGTGTTTAAGGTCCAAGAACACTAGTGTGTGTTCTTGGTGTTTTGAAGATCTAGATGAAAATCAATAATGAATGGATGAAATGATGTATAAACACTAGGTGATAGGTTATAACAACAAATCAAGTCAAGTGAAACTTACGTTTTCGGAAGATCGGGTGAAGAACGGGATGCTACTTGAGAGAGAAAGGTAAGTGTTCTTGAGGGTGAAAGTAGGAAATGAACCAATTGGGAAGTAAACTCATGCCTAAGGCATGAGTTCACGGCCACACATGAGTTTACAACCCAAACTGCAAAAGTTTGGCCGTGAACTCTTTATTAGGGTGCTAAGTGTGGGTTTGCTACTCCAAGACCCGAGACAGTACTTCTTTTCATCCGCTCGATACATGAATAATTAATATAAATACTCAAACGGACTTTATACCGGCTAAAATTTAGCAGAAAAGTATTTAACTTTTAATTGAAGTGTTGGACTGTAGCGTTTGTACGAATGAAAATTTCGGGTTGTCACATTGGGTCCCTACTCAAGTGACCCGGTTGGCCACATGCGTAACATCCTGAGCCTGCTACCCTACAAGCCCCACTCTACGGTTTACCGCACTTGGCACACCGGTCACGGCCCTACTGACCCTTGCTGGAAGAATCTGAGATCTTAGGCTTTTTAGCACGACATACTGTTGTCTATGCCTACTCGGGTTTCCGCTTGGTTCGGAACTCCAACTCCATCTCCCGCTCACCGGCCTTTACCGCCATCTTTTTTAGGGTCTTGCACCCTGTAAAGCTCACAAGCTCTCGGATATCATCCCTTAGCATGGAATGATACCTCGTCCTCCTAATATCCTCATCCGCAACATACTGCAGGATTAATAGTTCACGTTCCCGAAACTTGGCGGTGATCTGCACCACAGTCTCGGTGGTCTGCTGAAGCTCCTGAATCTCCCTCACTAACCGTTGCACCTCAATAGGTGCTGTAAACTCCAGATAAAATCGTCTAACAAACTCGGCCCATGTCATCTCAGCCACACCGGCTGCCCGCACCTGGCTATTCACCTCTCCCCACCAGTCTCGGGCTCAATCCCTCGACATACATGAAGCAAACCCCACATTTGCTGCATCCGGGCAAGAACTCGTGTGTTGGGCATTCTCTATGTCCGCCACCCAACGTCGGCTAACTATCTGATCCCTGACCCCAAAGAACTCCCGGAACGAGGGAGTTCGGGCCCCGAACTTGTCGGCAGCAATCTCGGCTCTGAATGCCCTGAGCCTCTCCTCCATAATATCCATTATCCCTTCCTTGACTGTCCCAAAAAATCAGTGGGGTAGTGTCAAGGATGCCCCTCGTAACCTCGGTTGCAATGAGCTCGCGCAACCTCTCATCAATGGGCTCGGTACCGTCGCCCGATCCAGATCCGGATCATGATCCTGATCCCCCTGCTCCAAATCGTGTCACAACCATACTGAGCTACAATGTCATAAATTATAATGATCAAGATGTCCAAAAATGGGATCCTCCCTCACCGGTTCTCCTTAGAGCTTCCAAGTCTAACATCAGTTCGGGTACAGGTCCTGTGGTTTCAGTAGTACGAGCCCAATACCACTTTCCACACCTACCTGGACCTTTCCCAAGGTTCTACCTGATAACTCTAATTCGTCCCAAAACAAAACATGTCACATCAAATCAAATACCGGAGAGTGCATGACACGCCATCAAGCCTTTCCCTTGCCCTTTGGCTCAGAAGTACGTGAAACAAATCAACAAACGATAATCTAATGCATAGTGAGTTCCCCAGAGCATACCCCACACAAACCACATGATCACATAATCCATACTATCTATAAAAGTTACACAAACCATATAAGCTATGCATACAAACATATAAGGATGTCGTGGGCTCCTCCCAGGGTCTTACTGCAGGATGTCATGGGCTCCCCCACATGGTCTTACACCTAAATGCCATGGGCTCTCCCCATGGTCTTTAGCTGGAAAGCCATGGGCTCCCCCACATGGTCTTACATCCAAGTGTCATGGGCTCCCCCCGTGGTCATTACTTGAAAAGCCATGGGCTCCCCTACATGGTCTTACATCCAAGCCTCATGGGCTCCCCCATGGTCTTCCCTGCAAGTATGACATATATAACTAGCATACCACATAACAAATAACTAACTATCATACCACATATCACCACATCAACTAGTGTACCACATATTACAAAATGGGTCGGCCTTGGTGCCTTCGACCCATTGGTATGGTGAGGAGACTCACCTCACAAGAATGCTGAACCGATAAGATTGGATCAGATAAGTCCTAACACGCGGCTCCAACTCAACTGCCTATAACCATCAAGTGATTAACTTGTCAAAATCTCAAAATACCATAAATACCCTCAAAGTCAAACTTGGTCAACCATGGTCAAAGTCCAAGTCAACAGTCAAGGTCAACTATCCATGTTGACCCCAACTCGTCGAGTGCATCAAGCAACTCGTCGAGTTCCTTTAGAGTCCAGAAAACTGGGACAAACCCTAGCTGTAACGCCCGGGTTTCGGGGCTAAGCATTTTTAGACGATGTAATAGTCTAGGTCAACTATTGTAACTCTTTTGATGTAATAAAAATGAAATATTTGAGTATTTTGTGAATTATGTGAATTTATGTGCTTATTATTTAATTATAAATGTATAATTAATAAAGAATAAAAATAAGCGTCAAAATGAAATGTTAGATAAACCCGATATCTATGAAGGATGTGGTAGTAGTCGTGACGAGGTTTCCGAATATATAAAGAATGCCAAATCCGAGTTATAACGAAGAAGTTATGACCCGACGAAGTTTCACGACGGAACCGACACGATACCGGGAAGCGTAAATAGTGAATTTACGATAAAGCGAGTTTTAGCCTTAGCGATCTAAACGAAAGTCGTAGAGTTCGTTAAACCGAAAGCGTGCATAAAAAGAATGCCCAAATCTGACTTCATATGAGGAAGTTATGATTTTTCTAAGTTTCAGCTTAGCGGTATACAGCCCAAATACTCGATTTGAGATCGAGCGGTTTTTAGCCGACACAACCTAAACGAGAATTGAAGATCTCGTTAATAGTAATGCAACGGTAAAAAGACAGACGAAAACGGACGTCGGATGAAGAAGTTATGAATTTTTAACGGACTAATCCTGTCCCGGCCTGTTAAAAATATAACTGTTAAAATAAATTCAAAATTAGCCGATGGAGTCTAAACGAAAGTTGTAGATTACGTTCCCGCCTACGCGTGGATATAAAGAACGTCGAAAACGGAGTTCATATGAAGAAGATATGAATTTCCAAAGTTTTTAAAATAATTAATATTTATTTTTAATTATCTATTTATTTATTATTCGTTCTTTACAACCGACCGGAGGAATCTACTTTACACCGGAGAAAAGGAAAAGGAGCCGGCAACTATTCGAGTACTGCACGCTTACGCCCAGCGTAATTCGCGAGTACGCCCCGCGTACGGACTACGCCCAGCGTAGTCATGGAGTACGCCCCGCGTAAATCAAGGTTCCAGCGACTATAAATAGATACCGAAGTTCAGCCATTTTCCTTACCAATATTCATTCCTTCTCTCTAAATTTTGCCTTGGTTTGCGTGCCAATAATATCCCGAAGCCCCGATATTATTCCCGAGCCCCGAAGCAAGTTTTGAAGCCCCGAAGATCCCGAGAAGTGCAACTCTCGAGCCGAAGCTCTGCTCGCGAGAAGCTCGTTTTTTGTGAAGATCTTCCAGGACTACCGAGGAATACTACTTCTACAAGTCGTAGTGCTGTCCGGTTATCTTCTGAACAAGTGAGTGTGTAGTTACTTTCTTCTAACGCATATTATAAAGTATTTATTATAAAATATGTGTGATGTGTATATTTGGTTGTTATATGTGTGAATGTATATTCACTTTCTTCTATCTCATATATATAATATATTATCTATGAAATATGTGTTATATGTGTGTGCCTTATCTGTTATGTGGAATATATATTAAATGAACATGCTTTACAGGTTTTAAAACTATGCATAAAAATATATATTTTTATCTACTAATATGTTGGGTAGAACATGGGTATATAGTTGATGTGTGATAAACAGATGAGAGGCCTCGATGTTGTTGTTGATCTAGTCATCTAGCGGAGTATGGATGACGACCACGGACTCTTCTAGGCAGTCCAGTGGAACACTAGCAGGCTCATAACCTGTAGGTGTTGTGAACGACGTGTTCACCGGTGTACTCTACTCTCCCACATGGTTGCCTTTAGGACATCTATTGTTGAGGAAACCCCTTAGCAGTAATGTCCGTCCCGATGAACTTTCGTAGATTAGGTCCCTTTAGATAGATGTTATTTTAGGGACGTAAAGTGAGGATAACGGGAATGGGTAATCGGGTTATTGTTGGTCGGTAAAAATTAAATATAATTATTTATTGCGGGTTGAAAACCCTATATGCTCACCAGGCTCCCAAGCCTGACCCACTCAGTTTATTTGTATTACAGGAAGTGGCGCAAGGGCATAAGATGGATGAATCATCAAGTTGTTTTGTTTTTGAGCCTTTATATGAATTCAACTGTTGTATTGCTTGTAATATTTGTTTATGCTTTTGGTCTGTTTATCGGAACATGACATCCCGAATATTGTTATAAATTGATTATGCATCTTTGATAAAATGCTTTGATAAACTTTATTTTATCATATTTTGTTTTGGTACAAATTCCGCAACTGTTTTGAATAAAAGAAAAAGATTTACTCTGAAAATATTTTTAAAAGCATAAATAAAACCGGTCTTTTCTGGCCGAGATTTTGGGGATGTCACAGTTGGTATCAGAGCATTAGTTTAAGCGAACTAGGAATTTGTAGGATTTCTAGACTTAAACGTAGAATGCTAAGCGATGATTGTGAGGTGTGAGCACTAGCTTATTTTAGGAATTGTGCCTAAAATGCTTTTATGTGCTAAATGATTTATGCCTTATATGCTGTTATTTGTTCGGATCTATGGTCTGTTGCCGACCGGATCTGGAAACCTTATGTGTTTAGGATTCTAAACGTACGACTACGATATTAGAACTAACATGTAAACGTTTCGGAGAGATAAGGATGATTTAAACGTCTATCATGAATAAAGATCTAAATTCACCTTATTCGGGGTATAGATCAAAATGGCAAGAACCCGCAGTGGAGCTGGAAACGCAAACGAAAACAGGAATCGACCACCTGTAATTGAGCAAATACCTGTTGTAGCTGCAGCACCTGAGCCAGTAACGATGGCTGGTGTACAATTGATGATTCAGGCGATGTTGGATAATCAGATGGAAGAAACTAGACGTCTGCTTCGACAAAATCGTGAAGAACTTTCAATCCAAGTTGAAGAGCCCGAAGTGAATGGAGGGCCATCGGAAGGTGGAAACTTCAGTGGTACCGTTGGTCAAGACAACCCACAAATTGTTAGACAAGGCAATCGTAATGGAGGAAATGATGGAAGAGGATGTAAATACAAGGATTTTATGGCGTCTAAGCCACCGTGTCTATCCGGAAGCCCGACGCCGGTGCAAATTATGGATTGGATCTCCGAAATGGAGACAATGTTTGAAAGTTGCGAATGCAGCAACAGGCAGAAGACCGCTCTTGCTATCCCGTTATTGAAATCTGGCGTGTTGAGTTGGTGGAAGCTGTTAGCTGACTCTATGCCCAAGGGAGAAGCGAGTAAAATGTCTTGGGAAGATTTTGTGGAACAACTGAAACTGCAATACTGCTCAGAGCATGAGCTACTGGAAATCAATAATGAGTTTCAGAATTTGAAGAAGGGAAAGATGAGCGTTGCTGAATACGCTGCAAGTTTCACGGAGAAAATGAAGCTTATCCCATACCTAGTTCCAACATAACTCTCAAAGGTCAATAAGTTTGCCTTTGGACTACCAGCGGACTATGGTCCAATGGTTAAGCAAGCAACCACGTTGAAAGCCGCCATCTGGGCTGCCAGAAATGTTGAGACCCAGATCAGGGAGAAAGGTCTGGAAAGGTCAGAGGTTGGTGAGAAGAGGAAGTTTGACGGACCCTCGGGGTCCAGCAAAAAGGGTAAATTCTCAAAGTCTAGTTCGAAAGGAGGTGGAGGAGGCGAAGTGAAGTGGTGTGACAAGTGCAAGAAGAAGCACTCTGGGAAGTGCGACGGAGGGGTCACTTGTTTCAAATGTGGGAAGCCTGGGCACTATGCCAATGAATGCACATTCACTAAGAAGGTCTGTTATGAGTGCAACGAGGACGGGCACATTTCGAGGGACTGCCCAAAGAAGAAGGAAGCAGGAAGACCCAACATTCCACCAAAGCCGAAGGCTAGAGCCTTCCAGATGACACTGGAAGCTGCTAAGGAAGAAGCTGATGTCGCTTCAGGTACCTTTCTCGTAAACAAATTGCCTGCCCAAATTTTATTTGATTCTGGAGCCAACTACTCCTTTATTTCGCATGAATTTGGTAGAAAGCTAGCTTTGCCTGTCGATAGACTAGATAATGCCTTATTAGTCGAAGTTGCTAGTGGCAAGTTTGTACCTGTTAACCATCATATGAAAAACATCTTAATTGATTTGAACGGGAATAAGTTTCACGAGGAATTATTGCCTATCGAACTTAACGGTTTCGACATCGTGTTGGGAATGGATTGGCTTAGCACCAATGATGCGGAAATACTGTGCAAAAAGAAGATTGTAAAAGTAAACCCGCCTGGGAAAGAGTCGTTTATGGTGTATGGGGACAAACGCAGGGTAAATTCTGGAATCATTTCTCTAATGAAAGCCAGAAAATGTTTGACCAAGAGATGTACGTCATATTTAGCATTCGTGATCGATGCTAAGAAGGAAAAGAAGGTGATATAGAGCATTCCTGTCGTGTGTGATTATCCAGAAGTATTTCCCGAAGATCTTCCCGGATTACCGCCTGATCGACAAGTAGAATTCCGTATTGACTTGTTACCAGGAACGACACCAATAGCAAAAGCACCTTACCGATTAGCACCGACGGAGATGAAGGAACTGATGATACAACTTCAAGAGTTATTGGACAAAGGTTTCATTAGACCTAGTTCATCACCCTGGGGAGCTCCGGTGTTATTCGTGAAAAAGAAAGATGGAAGTATGAGAATGTGTATTGATTACAGAGAGCTGAACATGGCAACAATAAAGAATAGATATCTGTTGCCAAGGATTGATGACCTGTTCGATCAACTGCAAGGTTCAAGTTATTTCTCAAAGATCGATCTTAGGTCAGGATATCATCAACTGAAGGTGAGAGATCAGGATATTGAGAAGACTGCGTTCAGAACGAGATATGGACACTACGAGTTCTTGGTTATGTCGTTTGGACTAACTAATGCTCCAGCAGCATTCATGGATCTGATGAACAGGGTTTGTAAACCATTCCTCGATAAATCCGTGATAGTGTTCATAGATGACATTCTCATCTACTCGAATAGCCAAGAAGAGCATGGTAGACACTTGCGGGAAGTGTTAGAAGTCTTGAAGAAGGAGAAGTTGTATGCTAAATTCTCCAAATGTGATTTTTGGATTCGAGAAGTCCAATTCTTGGGTCACGTGGTCAACCAAGAAAGGATAATGGTCGATCTAGCAAAGATTGCAGCGGTAATGAAGTGGGAACAACCAAAAAGTCCCACGGAGATCCGAAGCTTTTTGGGATTAGCCGGATATTACCGAAGGTTTATCCAAGGATTTTCTTCAATCGCTAGTCCATTAACAGCGTTAACCCACAAAGGAGCTACCTATGCTTGGAGTGATAAGCATAAAGAAGCATTCGAGAAGCTAAAGAAGAAACTATGCGAGGCACCGATACTTTCTCTACCCAATGGAGTTGAAGACTTCGCTGTTTATAGTGATGCGTCTGGTGTTGGGTTGGGTTGTGTTTTGACCCAAAGAGAAAAGGTGATCGCATATGCGTCTCGACAGTTGAAGGAACATGAAAAGAACTACCCGACTCATGACTTGGAGTTGGCGGCGGTAGTTTTCGCTCTAAAAATATGGAGGCATTACCTCTATGGCACGAAGTGCAAACTTTTCACCGATCATAAGAGTCTCCAATATCTCTTTAATCAGAAAGAATTGAACATGAGGCAACGACGCTGGCTAGAATTACTCAAGGACTATGACAGTGAGATACTTTACCACCCCGGTAAAGCAAACGTTGTCGCTGATGCTCTCAGTCGAAAAGTCAACCTTGAAAGAAAAAGGCCAAGAGCGTTGAGAATAGAAGTTGTCTCGACCATTGTGGAAAGTATCAGGGAAGCTCAAGAAGAAGCCTCAGAGAAGAGTGACCGAAAAGAAGAACGTTTGGGAAAAACATTACTGTTTGGTACAAACAGTCAAGGACTAAAGGTATTCCAAGATCGGATTTGGGTACCTAAGACTGGAGGAATAAGAGATCTTCTGATGGAAGAAGCTCACAAGGCCATGTACTCGATTCATCCCGGTAGCACTAAAATGTATAGGGACCTAAAACCCTACTACCGGTGGCCGACGATGAAGCTCGACGTTGCGAAATATGTGGCCGAGTGTGTAACTTGTGCAAGAGTTAAGGCACAACATCAGAAACCATATGGGAGTTTAGAACCCTTACCTGTACCCATGGGTAAATGGGAAGACATCACCATGGATTTTGTGACTAAACTACCCAGGACGAAGAACGGTCACGACATGATTTGGGTGGTCGTGGATCGTTTCACAAAGAGTGCACACTTCATAGCTGCCAATGAAAGGTGGTCTATGGATAAGCTTGCAAATGCTTACGTGAAGGAAATTGTGAGACTTCACGGTGTTCCTCTAACAATTGTATCCGATCGTGATAGTCGTTTCACGTCAAGGTTTTGGAGAAGTCTACAAGAGGAATTGGGTACGAAGTTATGTCTGAGTACAGCTTACCATCCGCAGACTGATGGTCAGAGTGAAAGAACGATTCAAACGCTTGAAGATATGTTGAGAGCATGTACCCTCGAGTTCCAAGGTAACTGGGATGAGCACTTACCTTTGGTAGAATTTTCCTACAACAACAGTTTCCACTCGAGCATCAAGATGGCACCTTATAAGGCTTTGTATGGACAAAAGTGTCGTACGCCTTCTTGTTGGCTTGAGGCTGGCGAAAAGCAGTTTATGGGCCCCGAGATAGTCCATGAGACTGCTGAGAAGCTGAAGGTGATCAGGGAAAGGATGTTAGCAGCTCAGGATCGTCAGAAGAGCTATGCTGACAAGAAAAGACGACCGATGACCTTCGAAGTTGGAGATTCCGTTTTGCTTAAAGTCTCACCGTGGAAAGGACTTATACGATTCGGGAAACGAGGAAAGCTGAGTCCAAGGTTTATTGGACCGTTCAAAGTTCTTCAGAAGATTGGGAACCAAGCTTACAAGCTAGAATTGCCCGAAGAACTCGATGGTATTCATAACACCTTCCATGTATGTTATCTGAGGAAATTCACGGGAGAAGTTCCCGACATAATTCCGATCTCGGAGTTAAGAATGGATGAGAATAAGAGGCTAATCGAAGAGCCCGAGGCAATTGTTGACCGTAAGATTAAGAAGTTACGACCCAAGATGGTCGACTTAGTGCTAGTCCGATGGAAACATTTGAATGAGCCGAATCTCACTTGGGAGACAGAGGATGACATGATGAGTCGCTATCCGCATCTGTTTGCTGACGCATGATTCCGGGACGGAATCATCCTAAGGGGGAGAGAATTGTAACGCCCGGGTTTCGGGGCTAAGCATTTTTAGACGATGTAATAGTCTAGGTCAACTATTGTAACTCTTTTGATGTAATAAAAATGAAATATTTGAGTATTTTGTGAATTATGTGAATTTATGTGCTTATTATTTAATTATAAATGTATAATTAATAAAGAATAAAAATAAGCGTCAAAATGAAATGTTAGATAAACCTGATATCTATGAAGGATGTGGTAGTAGTCGTGACGAGGTTTCCGAATATATAAAGAATGCCAAAATCCGAGTTATAACGAAGAAGTTATGACCCGACGAAGTTTCACGACGGAACCGACACGATACCGAGAAGCGTAAATAGTGAATTTACAATAAAGCGAGTTTTAGCCTTAGCGATCTAAACGAAAGTCGCAGAGTTCGTTAAACCGAAAGCGTGCATAAAAAGAATGCCCAAATCTGACTTCATATGAGGAAGTTATGATTTTTCTAAGTTTCAGCTTAGCGGTATACAACCCAAATACTCGATTTGAGATCGAGCGGTTTTTAGCCGACACAACCTAAAGGAGAATTGAAGATCTCGTTAATAGTAATGCAACGGTAAAAAGACAGACGAAAACGGACGTCGGATGAAGAAGTTATGAATTTTTAACGGACTAATCCTGTCCCGGCCTGTTAAAAATATAACTGTTAAAATAAATTCAAAATTAGCCGACGGAGTCTAAACGAAAGTTGTAGATTACGTTCCCGTCTACGCGTGGATATAAAGAACGTCGAAAACGGAGTTCATATGAAGAAGATATGAATTTCCAAAGTTTTTAAAATAATTAATATTTATTTTTAATTATCTATTTATTTATTATTCGTTCTTTACAACCGACCGGAGGAATCTACTTTACACCGAAGAAAAGGAAAAGGAGCCGGCAACTATTCGAGTACTGCACGCTTACGCCCAACGTAATTCGCGAGTACGCCCCGCATACGGACTACGCCCAGCGTAGTCATGGAGTACGCCCCGCGTAAACCGAGGTTCCAGCGACTATAAATAGATACCGAAGTTCAGCCATTTTCCTTACCAATATTCATTCCTTCTCTCTAAATTTTGCCTTGGTTTGCGTGCCAATAATATCCCGAAGCCCCGATATTATTCCCGAGCCCCGAAGCAAGTTTTGAAGCCCCGAAGATCCCGAGAAGTGCAACTCTCGAGCCGAAGCTCTGCTCGCGAGAAGCTCGTTTTTTGTGAAGATCTTCCAGGACTACCGAGGAATACTACTTCTACAAGTCGTAGTGCTGTCCGGTTATCTTCTGAACAAGTGAGTGTGTAGTTACTTTCTTCTAACGCATATTATGAAGTATTTATTATAAAATATGTGTGATGTGTATATTTGGTTGTTATATGTGTGAATGTATATTCACTTTCTTCTATCTCATATATATAATATATTATCTATGAAATATGTGTTATATGTGTGTGCCTTATCTGTTATGTGGAATATATATTAAATGAACATGCTTTACAGGTTTTAAAACTATGCATAAAAATATATATTTTTATCTACTAATATGTTGGGTAGAACATGGGTAGATAGTTGATGTGTGATAAACAGATGAGAGGCCTCGATGTTGTTGTTGATCTAGTCATCTAGCGGAGTATGGATGACGACCACGGACTCTTCTAGGCAGTCCAATGGAACACTAGCAGGCTCATAACCTGTAGGTGTTGTGAACGACGTGTTCACCGGTGTACTCTACTCCCCCACATGGTTGCCTTTAGGACATCTATTGTTGAGGAAACCCCTTAGCAGTAATGTCCGTCCCGATGAACTTTCCTAGATTAGGTCCCTTTAGATAGATGTTATTTTAGGGACATAAAGTGAGGATAACGGGAATGGGTAATCGGGTTATTGTTGGTCGGTAAAAATTAAATATAATTATTTATTGCGGGTTGAAAACCCTATATGCTCACCAGGCTCCCAAGCCTGACCCACTCAGTTTATTTGTATTACAGGAAGTGGCGCAAGGGCATAAGATGGATGAATCATCAAGTTGTTTTGTTTATGAGCCTTTATATGAATTCAACTGTTGTATTGCTTGTAATATTTGTTTATGCTTTTGGTCTGTTTATCGGAACATGACATCCCGAATATTGTTATAAATTGATTATGCATCTTTGATAAAATGCTTTGATAAACTTTATTTTATCATATTTTGTTTTGGGATAAATTCCGCAACTCTTTTGAATAAAAGAAAAAGATTTACTCTGAAAATATTTTTAAAAGCATAAATAAAACCGGTCTTTTCTGGCCGAGATTTTGGGGATGTCACACTAGCCAACTCACCGAGTTGTCTCATCAACTCGATGAGTTCACTCAATATCCAGAAAACGGGGAAACGTTATCCAACTCGTTGTGTTGCCAGAGCAACTCGTCGAGTCCCCCCCTGTTTGCTTATTCTGATGATATATCGATTGCAGAGACCATATGGCTTAGATCTGAAACTTAAAGGTGTCTAGAAGGATAAAGTTTCCAACTTTATCCTCTAGAACCACTCTGAATGCTCTAAATCCCTTAACAAATGTTGGAAAGCACAAAAGCTTAGCCATGTGGTTCAAGACTCTAGGGATCTGGAATCCCTCCTTTCCAGAAGAGGTTCTAATCCTCAAAATGTTCCAAAGATGGAGGCTTTATGGACATGCATGTCCAATGTATGTCTTGAAGTCAAAATAGCCAACAAGGGAAAATATACCCTAAGATCCATGCATGGCATGCATGCTTGACTAAAAGCTAAATCTAGCCCACCATAGGACCATTTTTCCCTGGAGATTCATAAAGTTGCAAATTGTATGAACCCCATGCATGCAATCAACAAGAATGATGGGAAATGAAGAGTGAACTCAAGATCTAGTCATATTTTAAGATAAAAATCGAATCTTGAATGCTTACAATAGTCCACAAGATGGTCAAGCTCAAGAGTGAGGGCTTTGTTTGCTGGATCTCCTCCTTCTTGTCACTATCTTCTTCCTCTCAAGCTCCAAAAGTCACACTAGCTCACAATATGAAAGGAAATGGGGTTTAGGGTTTAGCACTGACGTTCTAAGGGTTTGGAGGCTAATGGAAGGTGAGCCTCAAGGTTTTAAGCAGATTATATTGGGTGCAAACCCTAAAATTCAGGGTTTTCCTTTACACCGTCTACTCGTTGAGTAGGTCCTAAATCCTGCGTCCCATAATGATCTCTACTCGGCGATTTTGAGCTCCCCAACTCGTCGAGTTCCAGTCTTAAACCCTAAAATTTTAAAAAGAAATAGATAGCTAAAATGAGCGTTACAGGAAACAATTGTGGTTGATTTTTATAAGTATAAAAGTTAAAATTTTGTGTAAAATTTGGGATGTTACATGAACCCATCTGGGTCTGGTGCTTTCTCATTGCCACAAGCCTAGACAGTAGCCTTTATTTCCTCAAGTGAGAAACACATTTCTTGATCTCGTCCTCCATAACCGGCCTACTCGATCCACTCATCTTCCCCCACCATGTTTCAAACTTTCGTTGCCTCAAACTCTACTCAAAACATATCTAAAAACAATAATCACAATAATCCATGTTTTTCAAACAATCGGGGGAGATAGACTAATCAATGCCGCCAACCGTCTTCTTTGTCACCATCTTAGTCATCATCGCTGCTTTGGCAACCCTACCTGATGCCACGCCAACTGGCCTCTATGTCACCATCTTAGTCATTGTCGATAACTTGTCACCACCTTTGTGGTTAGGGTGGCAAATCTCAACATGACACAAACCTGCGACAAAAATAAACAAATTTGTGTAAGAGATTTCAAATTGTTTAATTAAACGAATTTAGACGACACTATGAAAATTAAACGCATAAGGTCAGGGTCCAAATTTTTAATAAGAAATGACATGAAAATGACCATTTTATTTAAATGCATCTTACTTTAATCTTTTATGTAATTTGGTATGCCAAAAACAAAAACGAAATGTAAACAAAAACTTTGGATTTAGTCATTTTGTAATGGGGAAGCCAATAATTAGCCGCATGAGTTATCACCTATTTTTAGTTTTTCACTTTTTTTTAATATCCCATACTCCACAATCTGACTTAGCCACTTCGCTTCACTATGACTTCCCTCCTCTAAATTTATTGTGAAATTCGCCCATTCAACTCCCTACTACTACTCCATGCTTGTCACTTTCTCTTTTCCACCTCCTCTAAACCCTAAACCCATCAACCCAACACAACTCAAAATGGAAATAAACTAGTTGATACAACACGATAATTAAAAAAGTCGGGTTAGGTTCAAGCTATTGCAACCCATTTAAATGTCAAATAGATAAAAAAACATGACATGACACGACGCGATATGGTTGTCGCTTATACTTTGTCAGATGTTACCGATTGCCAACTGTTGATCCATACTCCATAGTGGTATCATCACCAATGTTTTAAAAGTTATTTTGAACCGACCGGTTGAACCACTCACACTGGAAAGCGGGGACAAGAGTTGTTCAACAGCGACCAATTTTATGCCAATTTCTAGACCGGATCGAACCGACGATTTCTTTAAAAACCGAGTAAAACCAGTGTGACAGAATCAGTAAAAAGCCTTTTGAACCGGTTTGTTGGACTTGTATAATTTGATTTCACTTAGCCCATTAAAAACAGTCCATTCCCAAAGAAAATTGAATAGCTCGATCGATTAGGATATACGTAGTGTATACAACTCGAAGGCCGATGCACACCACTGCCAGATGTAGACCAACTGTTGAACCAGTAGTCGAACCGGGAATCAGTTATTATTCCAGTTCAACTAAAAATTGATTTTTTAAAACATAGAGAATCATCCCTAACCATCGCAACAATAAGAAGACATGCCCATACATTCAGGAAGCCCAATGGCCGATATAGAAGTTATGTTTCATACTTAAGCTTATGATGCTTCCATTACTCAACCTTGGCAGTGGTTTCCCCTAACGATATATGACAATGAAAAATAATTTTGTTAATGCTTTCTAGACAATGACACTCAAGACACAACTGACGTTGGATTGTATACAAATATTATTGGCATCACATCTCATCTTTCCTCAAACATAGGTATACTCTTTTCTATTACCTCTAAAAGACCATTTAGTTCGTCCTTGTTGGCAATGGTTTATCCATGTCTGTCACCCACGTTGGACAAACCCAAAGATAATAAAGTTACTATTGAATTTGATGAATTTTGATATTCGTTGATGGATTATTGTACCCGCCAGATCCTCATTCAGTATGACAGCTCATGTGACTTATATCTGGCCATTCAATCTCGATCTCATGTTGCTCTCTTTTCCACCACCGGGTCTTTTTGGAATCAATTATTGGCATGTCCTCATGTCCTTGATTCTTTTTTAATTAGTTGTTTTATCTCATGTAATAAAAGCGACGGTAGTTTGTCTTGCCATGCTTGTCATCTTGAAAAACACATTCATTTAGCTTTTGATAGTTTAAATACAAATGTTTCTTATATGTTTTGTATTGTATAGTCTAATCTTTGGACTTCCCTTAATATCAGTTATCAGTGTAAGTGGCATAAATTATTATATCATGTTTTTAGATCATTACTCTTATTTCTTCTGGGTTTATCGCTTATGCAATAAATCTGACACATTTGCAAGATTTCTCCACTTTCAAGCTTATGTCCAAAACTAATTAAACATATTTTTTTTGAACGGCTAATCTAATCTAATACTAAACTACTCATAAATCACCTGTCTCAGACGATATATGATACCGTTGGTTAGAAGGGCGTTAGTTAATTAAAGAGAATTAATCAAATCCTTCCATTGTGATCATGGCACGGAATTTGACAATCTCCGCTTCTTGCAAAAGAATGGAAACATCATTGAAATGCCTAGTAATGTTTGATTCGCTTGATACAAAAATGGATAATGAAGATATTACCTATATATACAGTGACATTTAAATTTGGTTATATGCTAATATTTTTTGGTTTCTTTGTGTTAAATTCTCTTTCTTTCATGTTAATATGCCAGTTTTTGAATAACACTCCCATTTTTTTTGTCTATCATTTTGCTTGCATTTTGTGCTTCCATATTCAAACCAAAACTGTAGCAATATTTTTCATTAAAGTGACCAAGTTAAACGATTCAAGTTTCAAATGAGAGCATATAATACATATTTTGTAAATATAAAAAGCTACAACAAATGAATTCGAAATTTACTCAAAATCAACCTTCGGTTTTGGAATTATTTTGGCATAGATACGACCAACTATGCACATATATTCATAATTTTTTAAAGGCATTTCTGGATTTTGGTTTGGAAATCATTTAAATCATTGTCTATTGATTAAAATATCAAAAACAAACAACTATATCTATAGTGTTTAATCCATAAATTTCATTATTAAAGTAAAAGCAAACAACCCCTTATAAAACCACCAACCAACTTCTAAAAAACAAACAATCACAAGAAAGAAACAAAATTGTATCTAATAATTTTCATAGGTCCAAAAAAAGTCATAACATCCAAAAAAACCGTTCTCCAAAGTTAAAACTAATGTATGTTTTTCTATGTTACAATTCTTATTCATTTTTTTTTCTTTTCGCTTTTTTCTCTGTTTATTATTATTATTATTATTATTATTATTATTATTATTTGTATTATTATTATTATTATTATTTTTCATGTTTTTATGTGTTAAATGAACATCTCAAAACATCATTTCAATATGCCAAAAAAAATCCATGATATCCCACATAATTCATCATCGAGATCTTCTCTTTAAAAAAAAAAAAAAAAAAAAAAAAAAAAGTAATCTGTTACTTATAAACCATCTGTTCCATCGTTATTCGCATTTATACCCGAGCTTCACTTGAGCCATGGTTGCCCCCTGAAAACCATGGACGCCTCCACCATGTTGCAATTCGATACCGAATTACCATTAAAGCTTTCAACATTAATGGAACTTGGGATAATCCATCTCATCCAATCATTTCGCTTCCTCAGCTTCTCACCCTACAAAATGAATTTTAGTATCAAGCCCCATAACATAGTTATATAGAATTTAATATTTTTATGAATTAACACATGTTTGGTCGACTTGAAAAAGATTAATACACACCCGCACTTCCACAGCTCTTGATGCCCGCATTACATCAACAATTAGCTGAACACTGTCAGTTAAACACAAAACCTGCAATAAAACAGGGATATTAATTGATATCAAATGAAGCATAAAAAAGAGAGTGTATGAAGAGATCAATATCAATGTGGCATGGTGGTAATTAATCACTTTATATGAAACACTTTAAAATGGAGTTGACCCAAGTTTGAATCTCATAAGCTTCAAAAAATGTGTATGCATCTTGTATATAATACTTACTTTCTTGAAGCCTGCTATTAAACTCACATGAACCCAGCCTTGTTCGTCCATCTTTTGTCGCAAGTATATATCTTTAACCAAATTCTCATCACTGCAACAAACCGAGATAAGACTAGATGTTAATTGTCTGGAACTAATTATAAACCACCACAAAAGTTTTAGATATAAGAGATTATAAAGAACCTGAAATAGTAATCAATTTGTTTCACAATCTTTTCATGCAAATCTTGATTTTGACCAGGAAACGACACTGGAGATTGCATCCGTGTAATCAGCGATGGAGAAGGAGTTGAACCTTGAACATAAGACGCCAAATCTGCATGTACATAAAATGCATTATACAAATAAAACAGAAAAAGGTTTGTAAAAATTAAATACATCAACCTAATTTGTATTTGCAGTTGGATTTCTTTTTTCTAACTTTGAACAACTTGTCACTAATTTAAGTACTATTTTTCATATTATGAAATATAATGAATTATTTATTTAACAAGTTAGTGTTGTAAAAATACATCAACCTAATGTTAGCCCGTGTGATAAATAAGTTGAGATGGGTTACAAAATCTAACCCGTTTATCAAAACCAGTTTGGTTAGAAATTCATAACCTGTTTAATTCAACATGGAGAGTTGAATTAACAATTTTCTAATATATTTAATTAAACATGTCAACTTGAACCCAACTCAACAAAATTGATTCACAACCTAATAATAAAAAGCTTACCAGGGTACATGAAATTGTTGCCAAAAGGGCGAACTGGCACATGCATTTGTGGAGGCATAAAAGAATTTGAAACGTGTGGAGAGGTTCCACGATTCACAAAACCCCTATGAAAGCCCCTCTGACGCTGCATGTTGTTAAACCTTGTATGCTGGTTCCACTCCCGAATGCCACTTGGACGTTGTCCGCCATTGTTGCCTCTTCTTGAAGAATCCATTAATTGCAACAGTTGCAGGTTTTCCAGATATTCTTTACGAGGGAGTTTCGACTTTCGGATGTATGTATGTATATATATGCATCAAGCACAGGTGCTGCATTATTTAGTATTGTAGTAGGATTCAAATTATCCCACCACAGCTCTGTTTCCATGTATAATACTAACGATTTCCACAAGTTTAGATAGGGTATCGTAGCTAAGGTTTATCAAGATTAAGGAACTCGAATTTGTTTCCTTATGTAGCAAGAATTACATGAACTACCCCTTTGAAATTAGGTTTATACCTACCGACTTTCGTCCGCAGTTCCATGTCATTCAAATGTACACGTCAGCCCCCCATTTTATTAGAATCTTCCACAATCCACCCTAAATAAATGTAATTCAGTCACCGATATTGGTTACGGGATAATTTTGTATTTAAAAATGACCGTAATTTCATACAAAACTTTCAAAACAAATAAATAAAATTTAATAAGAAAACCCCCAACTATCCACAATTTTTATAAACCACCGCCTTGCAAAAATCTTGATGGCTTGCAAATTTTTTCGGCCAATCCACTCTAAATTAGTGTATGTCAATCACGGAAATTGGTTATTAGATAATTTTCTATTTATAAAGGACCATGATAGCTAATCTTTCCAAAAAAAATTAAAAAATAAAAAGAAGAAAACCTCAAATAGATACAATATTTGCAGGCGGTGGCCTGCAAATAATTGAATTTCACTCAAACAAACAAAGATGAACTTAAATATGTTGTTCAGATTGCAAGAACTAAATCTTCAGGTACCAAATATCTCACAAGAACGGTATCAACACCTTCTTCGACTTCTCAATCACACAAAGATTTAATCATTTTCCAGTCATGCCAATTCGTCCATCCTTGAAGGTGCAATGCATTTCGACAGTAATTTCTTCTCATTTTCACATTTTGCTTAATGTGTATAAATCATTTGCCATATTTCAACCATACTTATCCTTCAACATAGACATTGGAGAAACCGAATATATGTGTTCTAACCAAAAAAGGTTTTTGTTTTTTTTAACCGACAAAAGAAGATATATATCAAGAAAAGACAACCCCTAGCAAGATGCTAGGAGAAAAATTACAAGGCTAAGAAACATCAAAGGCAAGCAAACATTACAGGTTACAAATATAGAAAGGAAGGGTGTTCCATTCAACCCAATCTAAATTTCCGCTACAACCCTCGTGTTTGAACCAAAGAAAAGTCATGGATTTGATTATATCGGCCACTTTTGTGGCACACACCTTTTTGTTGTTAAAGAGTCTTTCATTTCTCGCTTTCCAAATACTCCAAAGGGTACCATAACAATGTCTATCAATATTTTCTTTTTCTTTGGACAGTTTCCCCAGTTGGAGGCATAATCAAGCACATCTACCCTGTTGAAGTTGGATTGTGGCACATTGCACCATTTAAAAATTCATTCCATGACATTTGTTGCAAAGGGGCATTGTACCAGTGTGTGATCGCTAGTCTGATCTGACAAATCACATTGACAACACGAGACAGATGGAAGAGGTATGTTTCGATTAGAAAGAGCCACTACATATGGAATTAGCCCAATTCTTGCCCTCCAGATAAAGCACGTGACTTTTAGTGGGACCTCTTTGAGCCAATCGAACCTGTTTATATCCGTCAACCTTTTATCTTCTAGAAAGTGTCTAGGAGCTTTTACCTCATACTTGCCATCCGCTATCAGATCACATTTCCATGATACTCCGTTAACCCCCTGATTTTGTCGGATGATTTCCTTGTGTGAGATACCCTTTTTGGTGAGTTCCTGACTGACACATGTAATGTTGTTCCAGGCCACAGTCGTCGTTTTCAAAGAGTAACAATTATGAGGTTTATTTTGTGGCTGATGAATACAGGTGAGTTTTTTCCCGAAGCGAGGATGGTTCAGTCTTGAGTCTCCACCACCATTTCACAATCTGGGAGATATTGAGGGATTTGATAGACCCAACTAGTGGCGAATCCAGAACAAAAAATCACGTGGTTCCTAAATTAAGTGCGGCAAATAAAAAAAATCAACAACACTTTTGAGGTCGGGTCGGGTCGGCTCATGTACCTTAAAAGAACTGAACCAATTCAATCGACTCATGTACCTTGTGCCACCGATTAAAAATTTTAAAAAACCGATTGAAATATAACTGAAAAATGCGTACGGTTTAACGAAAAACTAGTTGATTATTAGTCCATGGATAAAGCGACGAACGGAGAGAGAGAGTCTTTGGAATGTGGGCTTTCATTTTATTAGAAAAACTTATTTAAAATAACAAATTGCATTTAATAACTTATATTTTTCTCTTTTTAAAATGGTTTTTTAAGAAATTTTTTTAAAAAACAAACTCAAGGTAGGTCTTCTATTTTTTCTAAGGTAGTTCCTAATTTTTCTACTATATACATTGTAAATAAATTTGAGAACTTAGGTAGGTCCTAGGACCTACCTATGCATATGGTGGATACGCCCCTGGACCCAACGCCTAGTCCACCCATGGTTTTATCAGTGATGACTTCATCCCAAGAAACCCAATGCATTTTTGCTTTGTCATCCGAACCACCCCAAAGAAATCTCCTTCTTAGTTTCTCTAGTTTGTTCAAAACACATGTGGGTGCGACGAAGAGTAACAGGTAATAGTTTGGGAGATTCCCCATAACGGATTTGATAAGTGTCAAATGACCACCAAAGGATAACAACTTCGACTTCCATGCTGAAAATTTGTTCTGAAATCTTTGAATAATAGGCGTCCACTGTTTAGTGAGTTTCATGTTAGCACCCACACGTGCCCCGAGACACGTGAAGGGTAAGAAGGAAGGTTTGCAACCTAAGGGTCTTGATCAACGAGAAACGTCCTACATATTAGCACCAACACCAAAAACTCTTGGTTTTTTGAAGTTTACTTTAAGTCCCGAGGCCGAGTGGAAGAATCGAAGGATTCTTGATATTGTGTTTGGACCATTCTCCTATAAAGAGTGTATCGTTATCGTAGAGGAGATGTGAGATTTCCAGTCCACCATGTGGCAACTATAGTCCTTGAAAGACGCCTGTGTTACACGCCGCATGCATTGCCACACTCAAACCTTCCATGGCAACAACAAATAAGAAGGGAGAGAGGGGCCCCTTTCCTAACTCCTTTCGAATTCGAGAATTCTTCTGTTGGGTTCCCATTGACTAATACTGAAGCATGCACTGAGTTTAGGCAACCTTTCATCCAAAATATCCACATATTTCCGAATCCCATCTGCATGAGATTACTATGAAAGAATTCCCAATTGATGTTGTCAAACACCTTGTCGAAATCGACCTTGAAGAGAAGTACTTGCTTCTTGGATTTCTTTGCCCATGAATAGATTTAGTTTACCATTAGTGGTCCATGTAGAATGCTTCTACTCTCCATATAAGCCGATTGTACCTACTAATGCAATGTCCCATTACCTTTTTAATTCATAGGGCTAGCATCTTGGCGATGATCTTGTGTATGCACCCGATAAGACTGATCGGGTCCTTGGTTTTGGGGATTAGGGAGATAAAGGATGAGCTACATGATTTATCTAGTCGTTCAAAGTACTTGACCACAGCCGCAAGGTCTCCAAATAGGACCTACCAATATTTTTTATGAAGTTGAATGTGAAATGTAATTCTTTGTTACATTATAAGTTTATTTATCCAACTGTTTGTATTTCCTTTGGGACTCGGTGAGCTGTAAGCTTCAACTCAGCATGTCGATAGGGCTTTGGCTTCGAAAATTAATGAACCAACTCAGCGAGTCGAGGTGTCTCAACTTGGCGAGTTGGCGGTTGAAAAGGAAACCCTAACTTTTTGGGTGTTGCACCCTATTTAAAGACCTTAAGTCCCTTGGCTGGCCTCTTTACCAGCCTCCTCTGCCTAGAAACCCTAATAGTGTGTCTCATCTTCCTTTCTGAGTGTGTGAGCTTGTGGAGGGCCTTGAGTGTTGATCTTTTTGTACTCATTTGAAGAAGCTTTGAAGTTGAAGGTGTATAGCTTGGAGGGAAGACTTAGATCCAAAACCTCCCCACTTGTTGCAGTCTCTTGGAGGTATCAAGTTTATACCTTTCTTTGTTGTCGTTTAGATCTCTTTGTTTTAGGGTTTTATCTTGCTTTTGGGCTCACAGTTGGGTTGTCCAAGAAGTTGAGTGTTCTAGGGGTTGCTATGTTAGATCTGACCATTTTATGGCCTCATTTGATTAAAGTTGCAAGCTTTACTAAGTTCTAGGTCCCATTCATGCAATAAGTCCTTTATTAAGCCCATCTTGAGCCCTAGGGTTTCTTTTTTTAGCATGCATGGACGTAAAGTTGGAAACTTTACGTGATTTTCCAGTCATTGGATGCCAGATCTGTATTTTCGGAGTATCTCTTTGGAGTTTAAGGGCTTAATGGGTCAAGCCTCACTCTAATGAGTCTAGGGTTCGGGTTTGACTCATTTTGATGGTTCTTAAGGGTAAAGTTGGAAATTTTACCCTTCTAGACATCATTTTCGAGGAGATTTGAGATTTGGAGTTCCTAGATTCGATGGAAACAGCTTAATGCATTAAGTTGTTAGATTTCTGGCTAACTCGGCGAGTTCATTAGTGAAATCGGCGAGTTGATAAGATTTTTCCTGATCTTTGCAGTTAATGGAGAAACATGGAGAGTTGAAGGACAACTCGGCGTGTTGGGTCAACATGGGCCGTTGACTTTGACTTTAGTATTTAACCAAGTTTGACTTATAAGGGGGTTTGGGGCATTTTGAGTTGTATTTAAGGAATTGTTTCTGTTTAGGGGTTGAGTAGAGCTGATATTCGGAGTCGAGACCTAGTCAGCTATAGTTCAGTATTCAAGGTGAGTCTTCTCACTACACTCATGGGTCGAAGGGACCAAGACCGGTCCATTAATTGTTATGATATGATTTGTATTGGAGTATGTAATTGTTTGCTATTTGATCTATATGTAGACTTATGTGTAGTTCATGGGAGGAGCCCATGGCATTTGGCAAGACCATGGGAAGAGCCATAGCTCGGGGATATAAGACCATGGGGGTAGCCCATGGCATTCCAATAAAGACCATCGAGGGAGTCCATGGAAAACTTATATGTATGTGTGCATGGTATTATGTGTTTTTTTATGTTTTGAGTGTTTTGGGAAACTCACTAAGCGTGTGCTTACAGTTTTGTTTGTTGTTTCAGGTACTTCTGGTTCTAAGGGCAAGGGCCCGGCTTGATTGTGTGGCATGCATTCTCCAATATTTCTGCATCTAGTTTTTTTGATACTCTGATATTTTGAAACACTATGGTTATGTAATAAGATTTTTTGGAAACAATTGTTGTTGGTTTTTATACGTATAAAAGTTAAAATTTTGTGTAAAATTTGGGATGTTGCAAGTTGGTATCAAAGCCTTGGTTTGAGAGATTCGGGCACACTCTTGGGTGTGTCATAACTCAAACTGAGGAAATGGTAAAATTGATTTTTTGCTAAGTGTATGCTTTCAACGTTGTACATGCTTAGGATTGCATCGCCCTAGAATGAGGGAATCCACCTTATTCGTGTTCCTTGTCTGGTTGTGGTTTAGGGTAGAAGCTTTATTTGACAGTATATGTGATTCTCTTTGTGTATAACTTGCATGCATAGGGAAACCTGCTATGATTGATTTGAGTTTCTGGTTTGATGAGAATTGAGAATCCTAGAATAGTTTAGGATCCGAGTTAGTGTTCTATTTTTGGGTCACGATCTGTGGTTGGATGATTAAGGGTTATCAAGTATGGCCTTGGGGAAGGTACTGATAGGTGTGGAAGGTAGTATTGGGCCCGTACTACTGAAAGCATAGGAACTGTACCCGAATCAATGACAGATTTGATAGCTCTTAGGAGTCCGGTGAGGAGGAATCCCTTTAGAATTCTTCATCATTGTTATTTATGATATTTTCAAGTTGAGGATGGTGATGATCACGCGAGGTTCGGGTTCAGGATCTGGATCAGGTTCAGGCTCCGGTATAAATCCCATTGACGAGAGGCTGGACGATCTTATCGCAACCGATGTTACTCGTGGCATCCTTGACGCTACCCTGGTGATCTTTTGTATCGTCAAGGAGGGAATCATGGAGATCATCGAGGAGCGGCTCAAGTCTTCCCGATTAGAGATTGTTGCAGGCCAGATTGGGGCACGAGCTCCCTCATTCAGGGAGTTTAAGGCATGTGGAGCGCCTAAGTTCTTCGAGGTCAGGGATCTCATCAAGTTGATGCTGGGTTGAAGACATGGAAGAATGCCCAACGCATGAGCTTTTGCCCAGATCCGGCAAAGGTGGGGTTCGCATCATGTATGTTGAAGGATCGAGCACGAGACTGGTGGGAGGAGGTTACCCGCAAGGTGGGATCAGCAGGTGTGGATTTGCTGTCTTGGGAGGAGTTTGTGAGGAGGTTTGATCAGGAGTTTGCACCATCCATTGAGGTGCAGCGTTTGGTGAGAGAGTTCCAGGATTTATAGCAGACTACCGAGACGGTGGCGGAGATCAACGCCAAGTTTCGGGAAAGGGAATTATTGGTCCTATAGCCAAGGCGTCTCCTAAGAGACAAGTGGAGTTTCGTATTGATTTAGTGTCTGGTGTGGCTCCTATAGCCAATGCGTCGTATCGTCTAGCTGCGCCTGAGATCTAGGAGTTGTCCGAGCAATTCCCCCTGGGGATTCATTTGACCGAGCAATTCCCCCAGGGGAGCACCGATCCTGTTCGTGAAAAATAAGGATGGGTCACACAGGATGTGTATTGATTATCGGGCGCTGAACAAACTAACACTGAAGAACTGTTATCCACTTCCGAGGATGGATGATTTGTTCGGTCAGCTTCAGGGGGTCATCTTGGTTTTCCAAGGTTCATCTTCGGTAAGGGTATCATCAGATGAGGATCAGGGATGAAGGCATACCGAAGACGACGTTCAAAACTCGTTGTGGTCATTATGAGTTTGTGGTGATGCCCTTTGGACTCACCAATGCCCCAGCAGTGTTCATGGATCTCATGAACCGTGTTTGCAGACCGATCTTGGATCGGTCTGTGATTATTTTCAATGATGATATTTTGGTCTATTCTATGATCAAGGAGCAGCATGAGTAGCATTTGAGGGAGATGTTGGAGGCCTTGATGAAGGAGAGGCTTTATGCCAAATTCTCCAAATACGATTTTTGGTTGCGTGAGGTGCAGGATCTGGGGCACATCATCAACCAAAAGGGTATTCTGGTAGATCCGGCCAAGATTGAGGCGGTAATGCGTTGGGAAGTTCCGATGAATGCATCCGAGATCTGGAGTTTCTTGGGTGTAGCAGGGTACTATATGAGATTTATTCAGGATTTCTCCAATATTTTTGTACCCTTGACCCCTTTGACCAAGAAAAGTCACTTTTTGGTGGGTTCTAGATCAAGAATCAGCTTTCTAGACATTGAGGCACAGATTATGCGAGGCCCCGATTCTAGCTCTAACCGAGGGATTGGATGATTTTGTAGTTGAGTACGATGCTTCTATTTCGGGGTTAGGAGCTGTTCTGATGCAGATAGGGCATGTGATTGCTTATTCCTCGAGGCAGCTGAAGCCTCATGAGGCGAATTACCCCACTCATGATTTAGAAGTGGGGGCGGTGGTTTTTGCGCTCAAGATTTGGAGGCTTTATTTATACGGGGTCCGATGCACCATTTTCACCGATCACAAGAGTTTAAAGTACTTGATGGCTTAGCAGAATTTGAATATGCGACAGAGGAGATAGATGGATGTGGTAAAAGATTATGACTACGAGATCTTCCATCATCCTAGAAAGGCCAATGCGGTGGTTGATGCTTTGAGCCGTAAGGCGGCGAGTGCTCTGATTCAAGATGTCTGCTTGAGGACAAGGGAGGCTGAGAGGATAAGGGTTTAGAGGATTATAAGCTGTTTAAATAGGGTGCAAACCCTAAAATTAAGGATTTGTGGTCTGCACTCGTATGTCGCACGTACTCTTTGGTACGCTGCACGTACGTGAAAGGCATAAGCGATCATTCCTTGTTAGTACGCTTCACGTACACAGGGTGGTACACCCAGTATACGACACCCTGAAGCCCACTTAGTAAGGATCCAATGGATCCAAACCCAATCCATATAAAATAATTATCCCAATAAATATATAGATAATACCTTGGAGAATTACTGAGCGTTACAATTATCCCCTAATTGAATCAGACTTCGTCCTCGAACTCTGTTGCGGCTGGAAATAGCTCTGGGTAGTGACCCATCATCTCGTCCTCTGGCTCCTACGTCCATTCCGAGCCCTTGCGGTGCTGCCACTGCACCTTCACCAACTCTACCCTCTTGTTGCTCAGATCCTTCGTCTTCCTGTCGAGAATGGCTACTGGTCTCTCGATGTAGTTCAGGCTATCATTCACCTGAATTGAATGAACCACTGCGGTATCATCGACTATGCAGTTCCGCAGCTGCGAAACATGAAAAGTGTTGTGGATCTGTCTAATCTCTTCCGGGAGATCCAACTGATATGTTATCTTTCCCATCCGGGCTATCACCCTGAAAGGTCCGATATACCTGGGGCCCAGCTTGCCCCGTTTTTTGAAGCGAATGACACCTTTCCAAGGAGACACCTTCTGAAGGACCATGTCCCCGACCTGAAACTCCATGTCTGATCGGCGTCTGTTGGCGTAAATCTTCTGCCGACTATGGGCTGTCTGGAGTCTACTCCGGACCTAATGGATCTTCTCCGTCGTTTTGTGTACCACCTCGGTACTCCCCATAACTCTCTGACCAACCGCACCCCACCATATTAGGGTCCTGCACTTCCTCCCGTAAAGCATATTGAAGGGATGATGGTCCATACTGGCGTGGTAGCTATTATTATAGGAAAACTCTGCCAAGGGAAGATAGGTATCCCAGCTACCACCGGAGTCTATATCGCACGCTCGCAGCATATCCTCCAAGGTTTGGATGGTCCACTCGCTCTGACCATCCGTCTGCGGGTGGAAAATCGTGCTGAAGTGCAGAGGAGTACCCAACTCGTCATGAAATTTCTTCCAGAATCTGGAAGTGAACCGCACATCCCTGTCAGAAATCATACAAACTGACACCTCGTGTCGAGCTACTAACTCTCTGATGTAGATGTCTGCCAGCTTCTCGGTCGAGATACTCTCCTGAATCGGTATGAAATGGGTGCTCTTGGTCAATCGATCCACGATGACCCATATTGCGTCAACTCCGCGCACCGTCCGAGGCAATTTCGTAATGAAGTCCATGGTAATATCCTCCTATTTCCACACACGGATATCCAATAGTTGCGTCTTACTATGAGGTTTCTAGTGTCCGGCCTTGACCTTCCTGCAGGTCAAGCACCTCTCGACGTACCAGGCTACATCCCACTTCATGCAAGGCCACCATTAATCAAGACAGAGATCTCTATACATCTTTGTCGCCCCGGGATGGATGGAAAATCTGGATATGTGTGCCTCCCCCATTAGGATTTGTCGCACACCGCCCGCATACGGAACCCACACTCTACGATGGAGTGTCAATAGCCTGCGACTATGATAGTCCAAGGAGCAAATATGACCCACGATACGCTCACTCTTCTGGTGTTCCTCCTTCATAGCCTCCTGATGAGCCTCCCGAATCCGCTCCAGAAGCGGAGTCACTACTGTCATCCTTAGGCAGGTGTCTCTTATAAGGGCCACAACATTGGCCTTCCCTGGGTGGTAGAGGATCTTGCAATTGTAATCCTTCACCACGTCCAACCGCCGTCGTTGTATCATGTTCGGATTTGGCTGGTCCATCAAGTACCTCAAACTCTTGCGATCTGTGTAAATGGTACAACGGACCCTATAGAGGTAGTGTCGGCAAATCTTGATGGCAAAAACAACCGCCCCCAACTCCAGGTCGTGCGTTAGGTAATTCACCTCATGAGGCTTCAACTGCCTCGAGGCGTAAGCGATGAAGTGCCCTCTCTGCATCAACACTGTGCGCAAACCTGAGTTAGACGATTCACAATACACTATCTTCTGCTCAGGCCCTCTGGCAGGGCTAAGATCGGCGCCTCGCACAACCTTTTCCTCAAAGTCTCGAACGCTGCCTTCTGCTCTGGCACCCAGCAAAAGACAGCAACCTTCTTCGTCAGTCGGGTCAGGGGTACCGTTATCTTGGAGAAATCATGAATGAATCTCCGATACTGGGTTGCTAGGCCGAGGAAGCTCCGAATCTCGGATGGACACCTCGGAACCTCCCATCTCATCACGGCCTCCACCTTGGCCGGATTAACCAGTATACCGTTTTGGTTGATGAGGTTCCCCAGAAACTACACCTCGTGCAACCAAAACTCACACTTGGAGAACTTTGCGAAACGTCTCTCCCTCCTCAGTGTCTCAAACACCTTCCTCAAGTGCTCCTCATGCTGCTCCTGCGTCTTGGAATAAACCAAGATATCATTAATAAAGACTATCACAAACCGATACAGCATCGGTCTGCATACGCGGTTCATGAGACCCATGAACCTGACAGGAGCATTGGTAAGCCCAAATGACATCACCATGAACTCATAGTGGCCATAGCGAGTCCGGAAAGCAGTCTTCTGTACATCCTCATCTCTGACTCTCATCTGGTGATAACCTGAACGCAAATCGATCTTGGAAAACCAAGATGCCCCATGAAGCTGGTCGAGAGATCGTCAATCCACGAGAGTGGGTAAAGGTACTTCACCGGTAGTCTATACACATCCGGTGTGACCCGTCCTTCTTCTTCACAAACAGGATAGGGGCTCCCCATGGTGAACTGCTCAGCCTGATAAATCCTTTGTCTAACAGCTCCTGCAGCTGTGTAGACAACTCGTGCATCTCGGGAGGAGCCAACCGATATGGTGCCTTGGCTATCGGATCCGCACCCGGAACAAGGTCAATCATGAACTCCACTTGTCTCTCCGGAGGTATCCCAGGCAAAACCTCCGGGAACACATCCGAATACTCCCGCACAATTAGCACATCGCTCACTGTCGCCTTACCCTCCTCCCGAGTATCCATAATATAGGCAACAAAACATGTACATTCCTTATGAAGGTAGCGTCTGGCTCTTGATGCTGAACACATGACCGGTCCACACTGCGATCTCTCACCCTGAATCACCAGCTCTCCCCTACTTGGGGTCCTGACCCGAACCAACTGCTGCCCACAGTCGATCACCGCCCCATTCTGGCTCAACCAATCCATGACTAGGATGAACTTATTCCCACGCAAAGGAATGGGAACGAAATCCACGAGATAACGCTTGTCATATATCCTCAGGACACAATCTTTGTTAACCTCTAATGCCCGGACGGATCGGTCGTCTGCAATCTCGACCTCTAAAGGACAATTTAACGTGCCTGGAGACTCAGCAAACCTCTTGCTGAGTGCAAGAGATATGAATAATTGGGTAGCCCCCGAGTAAAATAATACTAGTACTGGGATGCCGTTCATGGAACGATCCTAAACAAAACACATATAATATAAATATCGAAACTGACATATAATAAAAGTTAGGGTGAAGAAAACATACCCGTCACCAAATCCGGTGCGACAAGCACCTCTTCGGCGGTCAGCTGGAAGGCTCGGCTCCTCACCACAGGAGCATCTGTCTTGCCTTAGCGGCCATTTGTGATCCACATGGTCGCTGGAGCTGGCGCCGCCACTGGTGCTCCTAATACCAATCTCGACCAGGTGGCCTTTTATGGCCTCGATGATTGCAGTGAAAACAAAGCATGTATGACGTCTGGTGGGGGTAGGGGCAATACAATCCCTGCTAAAGTGCCCCAACTTGTCGCACTTATAGCAACCCGATCCCCTAATCTGAAACCACCCTCATGCGTTTTGCCGCATTTCATACAGCGGCTCCGGCCCAGCTGGCCCTTCGACCTCAAGTCGAATCCCTTGGGTTTCTTCACTGAAACCCCAGTCGTCTACCAAGTCTCCGCCTTCCTCTTCCTGATGTGCTCTATATCAATCTCCCTCTCTCGTTCCCTAGCTATCATATCATCCAAGGTCGCGCTAACATATTTTCGAATGTCAGCTCTCAGCATATCATGGTATCAGATTTTCTTCATCTCCTCATCACCCACATACTGAGGCACCAACAAGGCCCTCTCACTGAACTTGGCGGTAATCTCCGCCACTATCTCAGTAGTCTGTCTCATATCCAAGAACTCCTTGGTTAGCTGTTAAACCTCCACAGCTAGCGCAAACTCTGCTCGGAATCTGGTCACAAAATATGACCAAGTCATAGCCTCAATGGCTAGGCTCCCAAAGTGTCACCAACTGCCTCCCACCAGTCTCTAGCCCGCTCCCTCAAACAACCAGCAGCAAATCTGACCTTCGACCCCTCAGGGCAGAAGCTCGTCAACTGTGTAGACTCAATGTCTGCAATCCTTCGTCTCGCCACAATGGGGTCTTTCACCCCGCAGAAGTCTGGCGCTCCGCATCAGCTGAAATCCTTGAAGGAGAGCATATGAGTCCCTGAATGGCCAGATGCGATGTTACTCCTGAATGCCCTAAGGCGACCCTTCATCAGCTCAATGATACCTTCCTTGATCGACCCAAAAATCATAGGGGTCGACTCAAGCATGCCCCTCGTAATCTCGGATGCAATGAACTTGTGCAATCCATCTTCAACTGGTTCAGAACCTGTACCCGAACCAGACCCAGACCATGATCCCCCTGCTCCATGACGTGTTATCAACATTCTGAAACAAACCACACAATCGTAAGAGTCATACATAATATCGAGAGACCTCACGCACAGCACAAGTTCCCTGGTTTAATCTCAGTTCTCCTTGACTCTAGTACGGATCCTCTGCTTTCAGTAGTACGAGCCCGTACTACCTTCCACATCTATCTGTACTTTCCTCAAGGATTGCCTTGACTATACCTGTTGGATTAGATGTCTAAGCCCATAACTATTATTGGTATGTACTTGACCCGAGAGTAGCATGGTCTATTTGGGTTGCATATCATCAGGACAATTTGTTAGGATGGACTTTTGAGAGAAGGTTATTTATGGTTTATTAATATATTATAAGTTATAATATATTAATATGAAATCATATGTTTTAATTAGTAATGATCAAGAATTAATTTGGAATTAATTTAGTGATCAAAAGACACTAATTAAATCTATAGGGACTAATTATGTTAATTAGTTATATTTATATGTGTTGGGCTTATGATCCATGTTGGACTAACTTTATGTATGGATACATAAAGAGTTGGGCCACATGAACCATGGATCATAAGACCCATGGGTATGGATTTGGGTTATATCCATGACCCTAGAAATCCCACATATAAATACATACTTCATTGCCCAAAATAACCACCGATGTGTTCTTGGAGTTCATGGTGGTTTTGGATGCATGGAGATTCTCTCTTAAGTTCATATTTTGTCCATGGTGTGTTGTGATTCCACTTGAGGCTTCCACACTATTGGGGCTAAGCTCTTAAGGCTAGATACATCAAGACTTCAAGCTCGCCCATAAGGTTTGTTATCCTAACTAGATTCTATGACAATTGTATGCTAGTTATAGGTTTAATACCTTGGAAACACCATTGCATGTATAATTAGTGAAAACATAGATCCAAGGTATTTAGGGTTGCATGAACACCTTAGGAGTGTTAGAATGCTCAACACCTATCAGTGGTATCAGAGCCTAGGCTTGTTTTCAATTATACTTGATGCAAACTGTTTTTTCGAAGCCAAGAATCTGTCAGGACCTGAAACTCGACGAGTTTTGGAGGTAAACTCGACGAGTTCATGTATTAGAGCATGAAGTCGACGAGTTCCATGAAGAACTCGACGAGTTTGTCTTCCAGAATGCATATATTCAAGTTTTTTTTTGCTGGAATTGGACTAGGAACATTACCATAAGCTGTTTTTGAACCTATAAACTTGTTTTTGATGTGGTAATGATCATTCTAATCCAATTCAAAAGAAAATTGTCAAAAGTTTCATTATTTGTATTAGTTTAATGTTTAAGCTAATTACATGAAAATTATTTGATTTGAATTGTCAATGTTCATATGAGTTTAATCAAGATTATGAATATTGCTAGATATGATTGTGATAGTTGTTTTCAATCCAAATTAATCTACAATTTATTCATAAAATGTGTTTTTGTAACTTGTCCTCAAGTTACATGAAAAGTCTCATTAATGAATTTTATTAAAAACATAGGTTATGAACTTGAAAAGTCTTTTCTCCATAAATTGTTTTGTGACCTCCATAACTTGTCCTCAAGTTATGGATTTTCAAGAGTCTCTTCATTAAAAGTTTTAAAAACATATATTAAACTCATATGTTATGAAATTGAAGAGTTTTGAAAAGTTTCAAAACTTGCCCTCAAGTTTTGGAATTTGGAAAGTCACCCCCCATGTACACTTGAATTCCAAACCCTAGAATTTTAAAAGTTAAAAGTTAAAAGTTTATTGACTTCATTAAATTAATTAAAGTGTTTAATTAAAAGAGTTAATAATTCCATAAAGACATGGTTTAAGTTTAATTAAATTAATAGTATAGTTTAATTAATAGATTAAACCACCAGGTATTTTAAATGTTTAAAATACACCCTTATACTATTATTATAATTTTAATTATATAGATATGTATAAGATAAAGTCAGTCTTACCATTAGTAGGCCTCATTCACGAAGTCGGTCTATAAGGGGGGTATAAGGTTACTGCCTATAAAATGACAGTTTAATGGGTGTCCACTCTCACCCACCGCTTCCTTGATTGGTGGAGGGTCGTTAGTCGAACGGGTAGGAAAGGACTCTAATTCTCCTTTCATTAAAAGTATAATGATAAATACTAAGTAACTAAACACTTATAAATTCCCAATCTTAGTTACTTAGGAAAATGTGAAATGGTGCTAACCCATGAAATTACACTTTGCACCTTTGTTAAGTCGTTAGTGGAGCGTGTGTGGTTAACCGGCACACTAACATGGGACTGACAATGTGTGGTAAAGGGTGACTTAAGTTTTATCATAGATCGGTGGAGCGTGTGTGGTTAATCGGCACATCGATTAGGGATAAAATTAAGGGTACCAAGTCAATTTGCATGGTTATTCACACCTTGTTTGTGATCCTCGGCATCCCAGTCACAAACTTGAGAGGGCACAATCGAGATTCAAACATGCCATTGAAAGTTCAATGTATCTCAACAGATCTAGGAGTTTCACATGCAATTAAAACTTAATTATATTTTGTTTTTCATGGTGGAAATTGGTAAATCGTCATTTACCTACCTTCAAATATTCTATAGCTTGGATTACGGCATCCCTCTTCCAAGTTATAAAATAGTTTGTTGGGTCCTAGCCTTAATATTTCATATTGGGTGTTATGTTAAGGACTTTAAATCAACTAAAATTGAATTTCTCCCATCATAGATGTCTTGTTAAGACATCTGTGGTCTTCACAAATCCTTAGAAACAAGCTTTCCTAATGAAGATGATATCCTAAATGGCTATCAAGGAGAAAGATCAATCCCTTTGTTGTGCATTAATGGGACTGGAAAATCATGCTTCACTTCCTCCACCTCCTCCTATTATTCTCCCTATCCCACAAGTTCAAATACTTGAAAATTCTAAGTCACTCAATCCCTATTGGCAAGCCGGGAGAGTCGGATGTTAAAGGCTCGAGGCAGTTGACTGTTGACTTGGTTCTTCAGTCACTCCCTGATGACAGATCATGACATGACCTTTAGTGATCTTACCTATTTGCTTGATAATGCTAAATCAGCAATGATTTGGGGCATTAATAAAGTAAATTAGATTGGAAGATCAACTTCCCGAACCCAGTTGGACATTGACAATGGTGACATTGGAATTCCAGAAAAGCTTTCTCTTCCCAATGGAAAGGGATCGGCCATGGTCAAGTCACTTGAGCTAATGCTAAAGAGAATGGCTAAGTCTGGACAATCAAGTGTACCATTTCCAAAGAGTCCATTGCCAAAAGAAGGGACATTGGTTGCGAAGCTGCCAATTTTACCTGAAAGTTCATAAGGATGGTAAAAGTCAAAAGTTTGACTTTGCTTCAGGTAAAGTCCATTATCTAACTCTATTAAGTCTCTTTTGGAGATTCTCAATACATAATGTAATCCACTTACATTTTGATGTTTTGAAAGAATCAAAGGATGCTTAAAGTAAAGAATATGCTGATTCTGATCGCGAAGATGGATTTCGATCGCATGGTTCGATGATCAGAATTTTGAACTGCTGCTTAAGAGTTATGATATATTGCTTAAAAATAGATAACAACATAGTTTTCATATGTATTTGCATTGTAAGGATAAGATTTTTTCCGCAAGTGTTTTGAAATAAAAGAAAAAGTTTTGATTTTATTTATTTTAAATATCCTTACAATGGCATTTGTGAAAAAAATGTTATTTATATGTTTCCATTGATAAGCAATATTGGAAGATGGATTTGATTCTTTCATTTGTGGTAGTGTCATAATTTACCAAATAAGGAAAAAAATTCTCATCACCCAAGTTTCAGTTGGATAGAAACTTGGAATCGTGCAAGTTGTATTGTAGGATGAATGAGAATTTTCATTTTTGGGAAATTAAGACTAAGTCTTTATTCACATGTATGTGTGAGTCAAGTGAAGGATTGGGTACACTTAGTTGTGTGCTGGTCAAGTCCACCACAAAAAATGATAAGACTATTCGTCATGATTTACTAAAGTTTAGTAAATATGGTTATGCTTACAAGTTTAAGTATAATTCTGGATCATTGGAAGAGTTACAATGATAGGCAGAACGAATGAGAAGAATCAAATTTGGCAGAAGGATAAAAGTTTTCTCACATCTGAGAAGATGGGAGAGTACTTTAGTATCATGTTTTATGATTATCTTACTGATTAGAAAAACCATATCACAATTGATCCTCTAAGGACACCTTAGTGCATTTGTTTGGCTAAGGAGAGGAATCGTGAATTGTTGAAATGGTTAAATCAAAAGATAAATTATACTTCGTTCCAAAATCAAGTCTTAGATTCACACTCTAAGATTGTAACTTGAGTGATATAATTTTAAGAAAGGTTTCTAACACTTATCAAATGTAGAGTAACATGTTTCTTTCTCTGGTACATTTGGGATTGGTAGGTTGTGATGTTTTGGATAAGACAAAGACCAACTAAGATCAATTGTGTGAAGTGTTAATCTTGATAAGAATTCTCACCAACTCTTGGATATTTGTCTGTCAAGGAATGGTTCTTGACAAAGAGAATCTTATATGTCAAGAGGACAGTGGGAGTCTTAAAAGAACTTGAGATAGTTTCAAGAACTAATCAAGAGTATTGTTAATCACTAGCCCACGACTTTGGGTTTGTAACCTATCGTGTTGACACATTCTTATTTCTGTGACCATTCCAGTTAAAGTGGTCCATGCATGTGAGTTCTAAGAGTTCTCAGTTGTTTGCATAACAACCTGGAAGCAATGGTAGGCCCTTGTGCTGCCAGATGGCAAGAAATTAAGATTGAACAAGTTCAGTCCATATGAGTTTGGATTTGTTACAAATCTTGTCTTGTGATTAAGGTTATGACAAATTCACATGGATAGGAACACTTACACCATAAAATCTAAGTGTCATAAGGTTTCTCTTTGATTCATGAAAATGATGGTAAGGAAACTCTTTCACTAAGTATATTTTGAGTAGATAGCAATTGTGAGAATGACAAAAGGTCTAAACATTATGATTACGACATCCCTCTTCATAATTGTTTAGACACACATGTGAGCTATCTAAGGAAAGGTGTATGTTTTTGATAAAGTCTTATCAAAGCATCTCGTATCAGAAATCTGAACTTTGGTAAGAAAGTCATTAAAGTATTGATTTCTAGAAGTCCAGTTGATTTCTAGGTACATGTCAAAGCTAGTGGGAGCATAAGTGTTATGCTAGTAAGATAATAATCATTATGCTAGTGGGAGCATGATTATTATGTTAAGAATTGCAAGTTATCAATGTTAATTATAGAAAACAAAAGGTTCAATTTGCTTTGAAAATTTGTTTTACTATAATTAAGGGAGAGGATTTTATACTTCATTCCAATTCTACAAGTTTAGATTGAGATTTTAATCAACTTCAGTCAAGGATATATATGAATGTTATGTTGGAATGGTTCGACATAAGGAAGTTCTATATATGTTGCATTCTCAAAATTCGTTTATGAATACGGCATCCCTCTTCATAGTTCGAATTTTGAGAACATGGCAAATAAAAATTTTATAGCATGAATCGTGTCCCATATGCTTCGGGTATAGGATCGATTACATATGCTATGATATTCGTCCATTCTAAATTTTCCAAATGCTTAGGGCATTAAGAGGGAAAAAGGAATAGAACTGGATATGACTAAAATGATTAAGCCATTGGCGAGGACAATATGAGGTTTACCAAAGATTGGTTGCTCATGGACAATTGGAAGTATAGAGATAGGACCATATTGAGACATTTTGAAAATAGGCAACTCTTGTACAGAAGTGATGGTCACAATAGGAATATGGAATTGTTTCCATAGGTGGAAGTTATTCTTTGAATCTGTGTAAGATTAGGGAACTTAATGCAAGAATTTGAGACTTCATTTCCATGGAATTGATCTCCATTGGAATAGTTTGTAATGTTTGGTGTCAAGTCTTTGTGATTTGGGCATAGTCATTACAAGAGGATCATTGCATATAAGTTTAGAATCTAACAGATTACTGTAATGACAAGAGTTTGGCATTCTTACATTTACAATAAGGATTTGGGATTGTGAAATAGAATCATTGGAATTATGTTCAATTGATCTATTTCACAAAGTAAAGATCATAGACAAACATAGTATGCATACTTGGTGTATGGCATGACTATTATTTGGACAAACATAGTGGGCATGCTTGGAGCATGACATGACTATTGTTTTCAATTCAAGTATAAAGTTGATAAATCGAAACATAAATAATGAGTAATCCATATGGTGCTTAGATAAAAGGTGTTTTTATTTACACTCAAAGTGTTGGGGCCATATAAGATTAGTATTATTCTTGTGTTTCACTTTGCATGTTTTGACTTCCAGAATAATTGAGTCATTCTTCCCGAATGACTGAGTTATTCAAACCATCCACAGTCAGTCATATATTGGAAGTAGGTATGAATCAAGACTGTCATGAATTTGGCTTGTACGATTTGTCTAAGGTGCATTAGACATTGCGATGGTTGCTGCAACGTTCATGAGTGCTCCTAGAATAAGATTTGAGTATTGGATTAAACCCACGCTCATTTGAATCACTTCATGGATTTTATCACGAGTGAATCATGAGACGATAATATCTTATATTCTTCAAACCTAGAGATATGAGTTGTTACTATGAGTTGGTTATACATTGATTGCACGAAAACGCATTCCGTAACTCGATGTTATAAAACGTGCCTTTGTGTATGATTCAACAAGTAGTAGAACAAGACATATGAGTTGAAGTTTATCCATTCCTTTTACCTTCGGGATTAAAGCGATATCTGTGGGCCCCTCGATGATTTAGTGATGACACCCCTAAGTGCTTGGCCAAGCCTGGACTGATTTGATTTGTTCAATTAGTCGGTCGTCATAAATCAGAAATCGGAAAACAACAAATGGACAGAGAGAATGATTCTAATCCATGTCTCAGTCCATATGATATCTAGAATGGAGGAATATATGATCACTTATATAATGGACGCGTCATTGATTTGTTCAGAGTTCGACAACGACTTTAAGAGCTACGATTGCTAGCCAGGTTATGAAGTCGTACTTGCAATAATAGTTTTAGACTTATCCAAGTGGGAGACTGTTGGATTAGATGTCTAAGCCCATAACTATTATTGGTATGTACTTGACCCGAGAGTAGCATGGTCCATTTGGATTGCATATCATCAGGACAATTTGTTAGGATGGACTTTTTAGAGAAGGTTATTTATGGTTTATTAATATATTATAAGTTATAATATATTAATATGAAATCATATGTTTTAATTAGTATTGATCTAGAATTAATTTGGAATTAATTTAGTGATCAAAAGAGACTAATTAAATCTATGGGGACTAATTATGTTAATTAGTTATATTTATATGTGTTGGGCTTATGATCCATGTTGGACTAACTTTATGTATGGATACATAAAGAGTTGGGCCACATGAACAATGGATCATAAGACGCATGGGTATGGATTTGGGTTATATCCATGACCCTAGAAATCCCACATATAAATACATACTTCATTGCCCAAAATAACCACCGATGTGTTCTTGGAGTTCATAGTGGTTTTGGATGCATGGAGATTCTCTCTCAAGTTCATATTTTGTCCATGGTGTGTTGTGATTCCACTTGAGGCTTCCACATTATTGGGGCTAAGCTCTTAAGGCTAGATACATCAAGACTTCAAGCTCGCCCATAAGGTATGTTATCCTAACTAGATTCTATGACAATTGTATGCTAGTTATAGGTTTAATACCCACCATTACATGTATAATTAGTGAAAACATAGATCCAAGGTATTTAGGGTTGCATGAACACCTTAGGAGTGTTATAATGCTCAAAACCTATCAGTACCAAGTCCCTTTCACTATTACTGCTCTCCACACTAATCTCATCCTAGGCTTGGCCTAGGGTAATCTCTGACCTACTCTCCGCCGTCAGCTGCATAAGAAGTCCCTTGTATCTCTCCCTAACTAGCTCGCGAATACCATTACATATTACTAAGACCAGATAATTCTTCGAGTGAGAGGCCCTACCCTACAACGGATGGACTCACACAAGAGCTGCGAAATAGGGCTAGGCCTAACCTTCTGAAATTATTTAGTCCTGGTAATATGAAACTTAACGTATTCGTTTACTAGTTAATTAAAGATAACTAGAACTCCTATAAGCACAAAGTAAGCATCATTCGAGCATTGAGTAACCAAAACCAGACATATCCGAAATAGGCCATCATATCACTGACTATTCAGTACTAACATGTAGTTATATAAGCACATACAATACACATACAAGGCATCCCTCCTAGATCATTAGCCTTAATCTAGCATGTTCACATATTCACACTTCATATCCTAACATAACATGTATGGGTATCTTAGGGAAAACTTACTTGAGCTCGGCCGATTGCACGCATCACACTCCTTGTTCTTTATTAGAAACCCTTAATTTTAATTTTTAAAAAAATATTTTTTTTCCTTGTAAAAGACTCTCAAACCCTCGATTTGAGTCTAAACACCCCCGAAAGTGTGTCCGAATCCTTCAAACCAAGGCTCTGATACCAACTTGTAACATCCCAAAATACAAGACCAAAAAAGTCATTTTTAATTAAGTAATTATAAAATCAATAGTCCGAAAACATCCATAGTGTCATCCCATATTAAAATCAATATGCCAATAATCAAAACATGTCATAATAAAACAACATCAGAGTTAAACGCCCAAGTATCTCATGTGTGGAAAAAATGGTGTGATACGCTTCGATCATGTTGGCTCCTTTCCTTTTGAAGAAGAAGTACCTGAAACCAAAATTGAAAAGCGTAAGCACGAAGCTTAGTAAGTTCCCCCCATCATACCACATACCATACAATAAACATACTGCCTAGCATATCCGGGTGCTGGCCTACCCCTTTGGTCTCGTTCAACCGGTAACTGCCTAGCATATATGGGTACTGGCCTACCCCTTTGGTCTCTTTCAACCGGTAACTGCCTAGCATATCTGGGTGTTGGCCTACCCATTCGGTCACTTTCAACCGGTTATGGGGTCTATTTCGCCCCTACCAATACCACATAACAGCATACATAATCATACATAAACATACTTTCAGGCATATCTGGGTGCCCGACCTACCCCTTCGGTCTTGTCTACCGGATACGTGATCTATTTCACCCCCTACCACTACCACATAATATAATAGCATACTAGCACATAAATCATAACAGATAGTGGCATACCAGACAATTATCACAAAGACAATCATCTAACTACAAACTCCTACTAGTGGGCCAGACTCACTGCTACCGAGAAGGTAACTCACCTCAACAGTGTGTGCTGAAATCTTACTCCTCGGATGGCTTGGCACTCCTCGCCCTAAAGCATAACAAGTCCCCTAGTTAGTTATTGGGCCCAAGTGTGACTCCCTAATGGCCCAACTTCTAATTCATGTCCCAAGGTAAAGTCCCCTAGTCCTTTCCCTAATGGGCCTTTTCCCCCATGGTCCAACCCATAATCAATTTTAGGCCCAAGTCCATTCCTTTAAGCTTTAAAGCCCAATAAGGCCCAAAAAGTCCCAATACCATGAATCTCAGTCCTAGGCCCAGAGGCCTTACTCCACAGTGGGCGATGAGGCCCAACAAATTCAGGCCCAATTTCCCAAGGCCCAAAAACCCATGTTAACCACTCTACATGTGTACGCGCGGCGTACCTGGCATGTACGCCCGACGTACGCTGGCCTCGACCGGAAGCGAGAAACTGACCCAGAATGCGTAGCGTACTAGGGGGTACGCCCATCGTTCCTGCCAGTCACCCTAAAGTTCTTCTTTCGACTTAATCCATTAAGTCCCAACGTCCAGAACATAGACCTAGGCCCCTAACAACGTCCTTAACCATAAAGTTATGAACTTTATACTTTTGAATGCGTGGATGGGGATTAAAACACCCATTAAGTCTATAAGCTCACTTTGTGGCCATCTATCACTTGCATGGTTGGGCTAAACCATCAAGATCCGATTTTTATGGTCCTAAATGCTCCGAAGAGCTCAAAAGGACAGCTCTTATGGACAGATTCTTCCAAAACTCCAAGGACCTCAAGTATGGGACCAAAATGTGACATAAAACACCCCAAAACTACATCTAAGCATGAAATGGTCAAGGTTGGAGCTTGATACCTCAAAAAAGTCAGAAAAGATGCCAAACTTCAGGATCTACAAGCTCTCTTCAAGTCCTTGCTCCTTCTTCAAACTCCTGGCTTTTCAAAACCACCAAAACGACACCAAAATGCTCAAAGTAAGCTCAAGATACATGCAATGGAGTTAGGGTTCGAGTTGGGCACTGTGAGGACAAGGGAGTCTGAGAGGATAAGGGTTTGGAGGATTATAAGTTGTTTAAATAGGGTGCAAACTCTAAAATTTAGGGGTTGTGGTCTGCACTCGTACGCCGCACGTACTCTTTGGTATGCTGCACGTACATGAAGGGCATGCACGATCATTCCTTTTTAGTACGCTGCACGTACACAGGGTGGTACGCCCAGCGTACGGCACCCTGAAGCCCACTTAGTAAGGATCCAATGGATCCAAGACCAATCAATATAAAATAATTAACCTAATAAATATATAGATAATACCTTAGGTGGAGGGTTTGAAAAGGGAGAACTGGAAAATTAAGCGGATTCAGGGGCAAATTCCTTTGTTTGTTCAAGATAGTCGTGCGTTATTGACTCTGTGTGGTAGAGTTTGGGTTCCAACATTCGGGGGTGTGAGGTAAAGGATCTTAGAGGACATAACTCCAAGTTTTCTATTCATTCGGGGGACATAAAGATGTACCGAGACCAGAGGTTGAGCTATTGGTGGCCCTGCATGAACCGAGAGGTTGCATGGCTTGTTGAGCGGTGTTTGAGCTGCAGGAAGGTCAAAGCGAAACATAAGAGGCCTCACGGCAAGGTCCAGCCCCTACCTATTCCCATGTGGAAATGGGAAGGGATCACCATGGATTTTATCACGAAGTTATCTAGGACGACACGGGGTGTGGACAGTGTTGGGTATCAATTAGAGTCTTGAGCACAAACAAATCCTATTTAACATATAATTACACATATATGAATACATTTAATATATTTATCCACAAATGGTGATAGGGACATGCCTTTAGGAGATAGAAACACTCAGCATTAAGTGTTACTAATTCCTAGGGTTACACCTAAGGGGTGTATGGCCCTATTTTGGAGTGTAAGGCCACAAAACCATAGGTTTTGTGTGTGTGCGGCCAGAGTGTCCGGCCATGTGTGTGTGCGGTCGCACACTCACTATGAAGTGTGTCTAAAATGTTTTTCCAAGCCTCAAAGATGTTCTAGGGAAGGTGTTTTGAGCATTGGCTAGCCGGAATGGGAGTTTATTGCTATATTTGACCCTTAAAAGGGTGTGTGCGGCCACACTTGGTGTGTGCGGCCGTACACATGGTGTGTGCGACCGTACACACTTGAATATCATATGAAATGGCATTTTTCATGCATAAATTCTAGTGTCCTTAGCCTATAACAAGCTATTGCAAGTGTATACTCGAACTAGAGGCTTAAAAGTGTAGTTAAAAGCCCCAAAAGTAGTGTGTGTTCTTGGTGTTCTTGGTGTTCTTGGTGATCTAACACCAAATAGGTGTTTTCATGGATCAAATCAAAGGGAAAGGCTAGATAAGGTCATGTATTAACTAATCAAAGGATGTATCGCTTACTATATTGAAGATTGAAGAGAAATGTTTGATGATACTTGAGAGAAAACGAGTTCTAGCTTTGAAGAAGTGGAAAAAGTTTTAAAAATGACTAAGTGTGGAATATATAGGTGGAGTGTGCAGCTGGGATGAGTGTCTGCGACCGCACACCCAAGTGTGCGGCCGTACACTCCAAATGTAGGAGTGTTTGGCCATTTTGCAAGGTTTTACACTTACTATACTCATCCCACGACTCATACCTTGATTATATTAGGTTTTAAACAATCTAATTGACTCTAAATAGTGCTAGAAGATAGCAAAAACGAGTCTGACCTTAATTGATTTGAATAAGAGTACAAGATAAAAATTTCGGATTGTCACATCATCCCCCCGTTAGAAGGAATTTCGTCCCGAAATTAGAGTTTAAGCAAATAAGTAGTTAAAAATAACTAAGTAAAAAGATGAGGATATTTCAGTTTCATCTGATCCTCTCGTTCCCAAGTGAATTCAGGTCCTCACTTGGCGTTCCAGCGAACCTTCATTATCGGGATACGGCTTTGCTTTGTTTGCTTGACCTCTCGGTCCATGATCTCTATAGGTTCTTCCACGAAGTTGAGGCTCTCGTTGATCTCGATCTCGTCGAGTGGGATTACAAGAGTCTCATCGGACATACACTTTTTCAAGTTCGAGACGTGGAAAGTAGAATGTACGTTACTAAGTTCACGAGGTAAGTTAAGTTTGTAAGCTACAGGGCCGATTCTAGCGGGAATCTCGAAAGGCCCTATGTATGTTTGATTCAGCTTTCCACGCTTTCCAAAGCGTATCAAGCCCTTACAGGGTGAGACCTTAAATAGAAAACGGTCGCCCACCTGGAATTCCAATGGTTTCCTTCGTTTATCAGCGTAGCTTTTCTGTCGGTCTCTAGAGGCTTTCAATCGTTCACGAATCCGAACGATCTTCTCTGTCGTTTCCCGAATGATCTCCGGACCCGTGAGAGTGCTGTCAGGAACTCGTCCTTTAGCTAACTGGGTATCACCCACCTCAGCCTAGCACAGAGGGGATCTGCACTTTCAGCCATAGAGGGCCTCGAATGGAGCAGCCTTTATGCTCGTGTGATAACTGTTGTTGTAGGAAAATTCGACAAGGGGTAAATGAGTATCCCATGCTTTCCCAAAGTCGATCACACAGGCTCGCAACATATCTTCCAAGGTTTGGATAGTCCTCTCACTTTGTCCATCGGTCTGAGGATGATAGGTTGTACTCATGTCCAGCCTAGTTCCTAGGGAACTTTGTAGCGACTGCTAGAACCTCGAAGTGAATCTACTGTCTCTGTCCGAGATAATCGATATGGGAACACCGTGCAGTCGTACAATCTCCCGTATGTAGGTTCTTGTAAGCTTCTCCATCTTGTCTTTTTCTTTGATAGGCAGGAAGTGTGCGGATTTGGTCAATCTGTCGACGATGACCCATATGGTATCAAGTCCACCCGTTGTCTTGGCAACTTGGTTATGAAGTCGATAGTGATCCGCTCCCACTTCTATTCCGGTATCTCCGGCTGTTGTAGTAGACCTTAGGGTTTCTGGTATTCGACCTTGACCTTGGCGTAAGTAAGGCATTTACTTACGAAGGTAACAATCTCTGCTTTCATGTTAGGCCACCAATATAGCTTTTTAAGATCCAGATACATCTTATCTGAACCTGGGTGGACGGAATAACGAGTGTTGTGCGCCTCGTTCATGACCAAGTCTCTGAAACCACCGTGTTTCGGTGTCCAGATCCGATCCATGAGATAAAAAGCTCTGCCACCCTTAACTTCCCAAGTTCTTATACATCCCTCTCAGGGATTCACCCGCCACATTTTCAGGTTTCAAAGCGTCGAGCTGAGCCTCCTTAATTTGTGTGGACAAGTTTGAATGGATAGTCATAGTCAATGATTTGACTCTACGACCAGAGTATTCTTTCCGACTTAGGGGGTCAGCTACTACATTAGCTTTACCCGGATGATAATGAATTTCGCATTCGTAATCACTGAGTAGCTTGACCCACCGTCGTTGTCTCATGTTGAGCTCCTTCTGGTCGAATATATGTTGTAGGCTTTTGTGGTCTGTAAAGATAGTGCTTTTTGTACCATACAGGTAGTGTCTCAAGATCTTCAGAGAAAACACAACTGCTCCTAGCTCAAGATCGTGTGTGGTGTAGTTGACCTCGTGTGTCTTCAGCTGTCTCGAGGCGTAGGCAATGACCTTACCTCGTTGCATCAAAACACATCCGAGCGCTTGATTTGACGCATTGCAATAGACAACGAAGTCTTCTATCCCTTCGGGGAGGGATAGTATTGGTGCGATGCATAAGGCTCGCTTGAGCGTTTGGAACGCTCTCTCCTGTTTCTCTTCCCAGTCAAAGGCTACACCCTTCTGGGTCAGGGTTGTAAGAGGTTTCGCAATTCGGGAGAAGTTCTGAATGAACCTGCGATAGTAGCCAGCGAGGCCTAGAAATTAACGAATTTCGGTAGGCGTCTTCGGTGCTGACCAGCTCTTAATGGCCTTGATTTTGGAAGGGTCCACGTGTATATCCTCTTTGCTAACCACGTGCCCTAAGAATTCGACTCTTCGGATCCAAAATTCGCATTTTGAGAACTTCGCATAGAGTTTCTCCGAATGTAGTGTTTCTAAGACTTGTCGCAAATGTTGACTATGCTCCTCCTTACTTCGATAGTAGATAAGTATGTCATCGATGAATACGATGACGAACTGATCCAAGTAAGGACGATACACCCTATTCATTAAGTCCATGAATACTGCGGGTGCGTTTGTTAATCCGAATGGCATCACTACGAATTCGTAGTGCCCATAACGAGTTCGGAAGGCTGTCTTCGGAACATCCCCCCTAGCACTCGTAGCTGGTGATATTCGGATCTTAGATCGATTTTTGAAAAGAAGTTCGCCCCTTGCAGTTGATCAAATAAATCGTCTATGCGAGGCAGAGGGTAACGATTCTTGATGGTTAGCTTGTTGAGCTCCTTGTAGTCGATGCACATACGGAACGATCCGTCTTTCTTCTTGACTAACAAGACCGGAGCTCCCCAAGGTGAGAAGCCCTTGCTGAGCAGTTCGTTAAGTTGACTGGACAGTTCTTGCATCCTTGCAGGTGCTAGACGATAGGACGATAGGTCTTATAAAGCCCTTGCTGAGCAGTTCGTTAAGTTGACTGGACAGTTCTTGCATCTTTGCAGGTGCTAGACGATAGGACGATTTGGCTATGGGGGGTAGCCCCTGGAACTAAGTCGATTCTAAACTCGACTTGACGTTGCAGAGGTAATCCTGGGAGTTCTTCTGGAAAGATGTCGGGAAAATCGCGTACTACTGGAATGTTCTTAATGTCTTTCGTTTCCTGGCTCACGTCGACCACATGAGCAAGGAATGCTCGATATTCCTTTCTAAGGCATTTCTGGGCTTGAATACTCGAGATGATACGAAGGTTCGTTCCGGGTTTGTCGCCATAAACTACTAGAGTTTCGCCAGACGGCAGATTAAGGCGAACAGCCTTTTCATAACACATGATGCAGACTCAACCAATCCATGCCGATAATGACGTCGAAACTTTTAATTGAGACCGGCATGAGGTCGATCGAAAATGAATGACTATCTAGAGTTAGGGTACACCTTATGAATATACTGCTAGTGCTTTCTATCTTTCCATTAGCCATTTCTACAGTGAACGGTTCTTTAAGTGCTCGTGATTTTTGCTTAAGTAAATGAGCAAATTTCTGATTCACGAAACTCCTCTCTGCTCCACTATCAAATAGAATGCATGCATAAGAGTTATCGAGGAGAAACGTACCAATGACCACTGTAGGGTCGGCAACCGCTTCCTCGTGGCCTATGGCCAGAACTCTTCCCACTCCGCCGGCGATCCCTGCCTTAGCGCAGTTCCTCTTGTAGTGGCCCGCCTCGCCACAACCGTATCAAGCTTGGCCCACTCCTGTGCCGGGGACTTGGTTGATTGGCCTCGCCGGAGCTTTGCAGAAACGGGAAGTGTGCCCCTTCCTGTTGCAGTTTGAACACTGCATTTCCCGGCAGGCTCCGATGTGGTGGAAGTTGCATTTGTTGCACTGAGGCAAACTTCCAGCATACTGCTTGACCGGAGTAGCTGCGGCAGGTGCTAGCGCAGCATGAACTGCCACGACCTGCTACTTTTTGGCAGCCTTCTTCTTCTTCTTGTCATCCCAGAACTTCCGCTTGGAATCAACGGTTTTGGAGGGTTCCGAGATGACTAGGGTCGTTGTTGCGGCCGGGGTACGAACCCCATGGTCAATGAGCCGCTGTGCCAACTGCTTGGCACTATTGAATGTAGTGGGGTTTGAAGCCAAAACATTTCCCTGGAATGGAGGTAATAACCCCCAGATGTATCTCTCTATCTTCTTTCCCTCTGTATGAACCATGTTGGGACAGAGGGCCACCAGCTCGCTGAACCTGGCGGCATAGGTCACAATGTCGGAGCCCTTCATGGTTAGGCTCCATAGTTCCTGTTCCAATTTCTGGATCTCGCCCCTCGGGCAGTATTCCTCAATCATCAGCTCTCTAAGAGCTTCCCAGCCTATAGCATTAGCCACCACTAGAGATAGTGACTTGACATGGCTATTCCACCATGTCAGGGCTTTTTCCTCGAAGGTGCAAGCAGCGAACTTGACCTTGCTCCCTTCTGGACAGGAGCAGATTTCGAAAACCGATTCAGTCTTCTCGAACCATTGCGAGAGGGCAATGACTCCGCCAGTCCCTCTAAAGGACTTGGTCTTGCAGTTGGTGAAGTTCTTATAGGAGCACTCTCTCAAGCCCACAGGAATTTCACCGTGAGTAGAATGAACAGGCGTTCCTCCTCCAGTGGAACCGGAAGAATGATATTGAGCCATGGCTGTTGCCACAGCCGCAACTACGGCAGCATTTAGAGCTACCATATCGATTTGAGGAGTAGGTGGTGTTGCAGTTACTGGAGGATCGCGTCTCGTTGATCGGCGTGGAGGCATCTTTTAACTGGAAGTTTACAAAGATGATAACATTGATAAGAATTTAATAGGGAGAATTTGATGAGTATGACTCATGGACTAACTCTCCATAGCCCAACAACACAATTGAATAGCATGCTTGAAGGAAGATGTAATTCTAAAAGATGATAGTATTTGGATAATAATTTCCATGAGATTAGGTATCTGTCAGTATTACTGGTATTACAGATGCAACAAGTTCGGGAAAAATGACCTAGAAGTACGTCTTACATCAAACCAAGATAGAAATTTTTTGACAGAACTACGACCTAATCAAGACCTAACAGGTCTAAGTTTTAACAAAGATGGGAAATTAGACTAGAGTTTTTACATAAACTAAGTTATATCTAAAAGAGAAGTCGAGAAGACTCTATCTGCGACGAGAACTACTAGAGTGAGTTCTTGATTCGGACGGAAGGCGTTCTATGTCCCTCACGCGCGTGTCAGATCTTACTTGTTGAGCTCGAATTTCCCTGACTTCGGCTTGGGTTTCAGCAAGTTCTCTCTACAGAGCTGCATTCTGGTTTTGAGTTCAAGCATGAGCAGATTCCAGCTGGCAGATGCGGACAGTGTTGACTCCAGTGTCAGCATCAACCTGCAGGATTTGATTGATAGCCGCTCTTCCCTGCTCATCAGTACGAGCAACCCTGCAGACTAGAATAGGCAAGATTATGTCCACTGAGCCTCCCTCGCTCAAGTCATAGAAGCTTCGGTCTCCGTTGTAAGGTAACGGCTGACCTTTCTCGTGACTCCATCTGTTCAAGTTTGTGGCCCACAAGGGTGTGGAACCTTGAAATGCTGGACAAGGGTTAGGATTTGGGTTTTGAGCTACTGGCGGTAGCTTGTTGACTTCTGGCTCTGAGTCAGAACCATCAAAAAAGCCTTCAGCTAGGTGATCATCCAAAGGGATTGGGTGATCATCTTCTAGCTCTTCTCCCAGCCATCCTGCATTGTCGTTGTTGGGATAGTACGAGTCTCCGGGAAGATGGAATCCAGCCATGATATCTACGCGAGAAAAGGGGTAAAGAAATCATTAATAGACGAACTAATTAGATAATTATAAGATGATCTTTATTAGTTACTTCAATACTTGCTTAATGCATACCAGTTATATGAAATCAAAACAGGATAGACCTTCGAATAAGTGATCCTAACTCCAAATCCACAACCAAACAAGGAACAAGAAGAAAAGCAAAGATCACATATTCTAAGTCTATGACATCCTAGTCACATATAACCTTAGCGCATCCATTTAGCAATTATTGACCTACTAATAAAAACCTTTAATTCTTAGATAAGTAGTTATAGTAACACAAAATACTCCGATGGTATTTTAAGTTTATGTTCTGTTCTAATCTTTTCATTGTAGTATTGTTGGTAAGTTTTTAGACTTGTTGCAACCTCACAACCACTCTTAGGCACATGCTAGTCACTCCTCGGATAATATAGTTGATCAGGCTATATCTTCCCAGGGTTGACTATATGTCTCTAAGTCTGACTGTGCTGTCCAACAATCGTAATACTTTTGTTCTGTCCTAGTGACACTGATTTTAGTATGAATGCAGGTATGTATACTTGGTTAAATATTTTATTATTTAAAAGTATAAACTCTTGGTCAGAGTATTTTAATCCCGTTGTGTTTATAGTTTGTATATCCTTTATGGGTTGATATACTCGATTCACTATAAACAATGCTATGATACCAATCTGTCACATCCCAAAACCGGAACGGCGGAATCGTTCGGGGGTGGAGGACGTCATGTACAGTATCACACCAATGCATAATAGTAAACAAGCAACAACATCATCCATTGTATTAATAATATAATTTAATACAAGTGTGTTCTGTGAAGTTTAATAGACACGAAAAATATGAAACAAAATAAAAGTTGAGTCTTGAAGTAGCTCCATCTTCTCAAAACCAGGCACCGGTACCTGTCTACTGGTGACCTGAGAATACAAGTTATTTTGAAAGAGTTTATCAGCTTTAAAGCTGGTGAGATCATAAGTATATTAGTGTCATTGCTTGTATGAATGTGTTTGTAAGTATGTGATGTATAAGTTTGTAAATGTTCGTATTTGTTTGTAAATGTTTGAACTCTCCTAGAAAACCCTATGTTTTCTACTAAAAGTAGCCTTCTACCAAGGCATCAATTGTTTGTATGTGCGTCTCTTGTAAAAGTGTATATTTTCCCAAGTATGACTATCATTAACCAAAATATAGTTTTACATTACCGTTCATTGTGTGAAGATCACAAAGTGAATGCAATGGGGAAATAATAAAGTATTGTAGCGTTGTATTAAGTAACTACTGTTGTACTAATTACCTTAACCAATATGTTATTTAAAGTAACATGTGATCTGCCTGTACCATACTACCGACTAAAAACACGACGATGAAAGACGTCGGAAGAAATGACATTTGGCACCCGTAGACTTGCAAGTCCCACTGTAGCGAGCCACAAGGTGTAGGATAGTCAATCTAGTATAGATCTATACCCAAATTCAACGCTCCCCATTTAAGGAGATTCTGGGTACAAAACGAGCCATGACAGGTGATGCCATGCCCCGTTACGTGGCTCACATAGCTGTTGTAATGTTCTTGTATATGTATTGTGTGTACTAGCTGTATTGTATGTTCTCTCTCTGTCTAGTATGTATGTATGTTCTCTCTGTATGTTATTGTTTGTTTCTCGTTATAGTATTCTCTATCTATATGTTATGTTTGTTTCTCATCATAGTATGTATTGACTCATGTATGAACTGACTCGTTGTACGTTTCACTGTTCTAGTAATAGTATTGTAACTTCCTAAACTATACATATTATAGTTTACTAGTAATGTTGTTTGTATGAATGAACATGTTTATATACCTTTGCTACTCAAAGGTATTGAAATGAAAGAAGTAACTTTTATATCTATATTCATATACATAATATATAACTAGGATTCAAACGACCTTCGGACAAATAACCGATACCCTAAGTCCACAACCAAACAAGGAACAGGAAGCAAGGCGAGCTATCAGTCCTAAGTCCTTTCAATCCTACTTATATAACTATATCTATATAGATACACATTGACAAAGTATAAGTTTGAAAGAGTTTGATAAAAGTATTTAACATGCAAAAGAGTTTGTAAAACAGTTTGAAGTAGTTTGTTTGATAACACAGTTTGAAAAGTAAGAAATCCACTTGTTTGGTAGTTATTAATCACATGTGATTGATATAATAACTATAATAGTTCAACTTGTATTCCCCCCCCCCCCATAAAAGCATTTAATATCATTTAAAAGGTTGATTAAGGGGGGGTATGAACTCACCTGCAGTGAGTAACTCGAATGAAAGATCGATATAGGATTGTTGGGTATCAATTAGAGTCTTGAGCACAAACGAATCCTATTTAACATATAATTATACATATATGAATACATTTAATATATTTAGCCACAAATGGTGATAGGTACATGCCTTAAGGACATAGAAACACTCAGCATTAAGTGTTACTAACTCCTAGGGTTGCACCTAAGGGGTGTATGGCCCTATTTTGGAGTGTAAGGCCACAAAACCATAGGTTTTGTGTGTGTGCGGCCAGAGTGTGCGGCCATGTGTGTGTGCGGTCGCACACTCACTATGAAGTGTGTCTAAAATGTTTTTCCAAGCCTCAAGGATGTTCTAGGGAAGGTGTTTTGAGCATTGGCTAGCCGGAATGGGAGTTTATTGCCATATTGGACCCTGAAAAGGGTGTGTGCGGCCACACTTGGTGTGTGCAGTCGTACACATGGTGTCTGCGGCCACACATGGTGTGTGTGACCGTACACAATTGAAGATCATATGAAATGGCGTTTTTCATGCATAAATTCAAGGGTCCTTAGCCTATAACAATCTATTGCAAGTGTATACTCGAACTAGAGGCTTAAAAGTGTAGTTAAAAGCCCCAAAAGTAGTGTGTGTTCTTGGTGTTCTTGGTGATCTAACACCAAATAGGTGTTTTCATGGATCAAATCAAAGGGAAAGGCTAGATAAGGTCATGTATTAACTAATCAAAGGATGTATCACTTACTAGATTGAAGATTGAAGAGAAATGTTGGATGATACTTGAGAGAAAACGAGTTCTAGCTTTGAAGAAGTGGCAAAAGTGTTAAAAATGACTAAGTGTGGAATATATAGGTAGGGTGTGCGGCTGGGATGAGTGTGTGCGGCTGTACACTCCAAATGTAGGAGTGTTTGGCCATTATGCAAGGTTTTACACTTACTATACTCATCCCACGACTCATACCTTGATTATATTAGGTTTTAAACACTCTAATTGACTCTAAATAGTGCTAGAAGATAGCAAAAATGAGTCTGACCTTAATTGATTTGAATAAGAGTACAAGATAAAAATTTCGGATTGTCACAGAAATTAGAACAAATTTATATGCGGGAGGTGATGGTGAGGCACGGGGTGCCGGTATCGTTGGTCTCAGACCGTGATGTTCATTTCACCTCCAGGTTATGGAGGAAGTTCCATGAGGAATTGGGTACTCAATTTCATTTCAGCACTGCTTTCCATCCCCAAACTGATGGCCAGAGTGAATGAACGATTCAGACGCTCGACGATATGCTTCGGTCATGTGTATTAGACTTTGGGGGGAATTGGGATACTTACCTTCCACTAGCAAAGTTCTCATACAACAATAGTTATCATGCTAGTATTGACCGAACCCTGTTTGAGATGTTGTATGGTCGGAGGTGTAGCACTCCAGTTTGTTTGGGTGAGGTTGGACTTCGAGTTAGGGAAGCACCGAAGTAGTTCTTAATAGCACTGAGTTGATTCAGCAGGTGCGTGATAGACTGAGGTTTGCACAGAGCCATTAGAAGAGCTATATTGACCGGCATCGATCACATCTTGAGTTCCAAGTGGGTGATTTAGTGTTGCTAAAAGTGTCAGCTTGGAAGGGTGTCATTCGATTTCGGAAGATGGGCAAGCTGGGACCCCGATACATTGGACAATTCAAAATTTCCGCCCGAGTTGGCAGATTGCTTATGGGTTGGACTCCTGGTCGAGCTTAGTCAGATCCATAACACCTTCCATGTGTTCCAGCTCTAGAAGTGTGTATCAAATGAGACTGTAATTATTTCTTTGGAGGATATTCAGGTGGATGACCGCCTGAATTATGTTGAGACACCAGTGGAAATATTAGATCGGAAGACGAAAACCTTGAGGAATAAGGTTGTGGAGCTAGTGAAGGTGCAGTGGGAGCATCAGCAATGGGTCAGAGTGGACTTGTGAGCCCAAGGCAGAGATGAGGGATTATTACCAGGATTGTTGGAGGCAGCGGACTTCGAGGACGAAGTCTGATTCAAGTGGGGGGAGAAGTGTAACGCTTGGTTTCAGTTTAAGTTTAATTCTCCAAGTGTTTGTATTTCCTTTGGGACTCGGCGAGTTGGAAGCTTCAACTCAGCATGTCGAGAGGGCTTTGGCTGCGACATATTGATGAACCATCTCAGCGAGTAGAGGTGTCTCAACTAGGTGAGTTGGCGGCTGAGAAGGAAACCCAAATTTTTAGGGTGTTGCACCCTATTTAAAGACCTTAAGTCCCTTGGTTAGCCTCCTTACCAGGCTCCTTTGCCCAGAAACCCTAATAGTGTGTATCATCTTCCTTTGTGAGTGTGTGAGCTTGTGGAGGGCCTTGAGTGTTGATCATTTTGTACTCATTTGAAGAAGCTTTGAAGTTGAAGTTGTATAGCTTGGATGGAAGACTTAGATCCATAATCTCCCCACTTGTTGCAGTCTCTTGGAGGTATCAAGTTTATACCTTGCTTTGTTATCATTTAGATATCTTTGTTTTGGGGTTTTATCTTGCTTTTGGGCTCATAGTTGGGTTGTCCAAGAAGTTGAGTGTTCCAGGGGTTGTTATGTTAGATCTGACCATTTTATGGCCTCATTTGGCTTAAAGTTGCAAGCTTTACTAAGTTCTAGGTCACATTCATGCAATAAGTCCTTTATTAAGCCCATCGTGAGGCCTAGCTTTCTTTTTAGCATGCATGGACGTAAAGTTGTAAACTTTACGCGATTTTCCAGTCTTTGGATTCCAGATCTGTATTTTGGGACTATGTCTTGGGAGTTTAAGGGCTTAATGGGTCAAGCCTCACCCTAATGAGTCTAGGATTCGGGTTTGACTCATTTTGATGGTTCCTAAAGGTAAAGTTGGAAACTTTACCCTTCTAGATATCATTTTGGAGGAGATCTGAGATTTGGAGTTCCTAGATTCGATGGAAACAACTTAATGCATTAAGATGTTGGATTTCTGGCTAACTCGACGAGTTGATAAAATTTTCCCGATCTTTGCAATTAATGGAGAAACACGGGGAGTTGAAGGACAACTCGCCGTGTTGGGTCAACACGGATCGTTGAATTTGACCTTTGACTTTAGTCTTTGACCAAGTTTGACTTACAATGGGTTTTGGGGCATTTTGAGTTGTATTTAAGGAATTGTTTCTGTTTAGGGGTTGAGTAGAGCTAATATTTGGTGCCGGGATCAAGTAAGCTATCATTCAGTATTCAAGGGGAGTCTTCTCACTACACTCATGGGTCGAAGGCACCAAGGCCGGCCCATTAATTATTATGAGATGATTTGTGTTGGAGTATGTAATTTTTTGCTATTAGATCTATATGTGGACTTATGTGTAGACCATGGGAGGAGCCCATGGCATTTAGCAATACAATGGGAGGAGCTCACAGCTCGGGGATATGAGACCATCGGGGCAGCCCATGGTATTCCAATGAAGACCATGAAGGGAGTCCATTGCAAACATATATGTATGTGTGCATGGTATTATGTGTTTTTATGTTTAGCGTGGTTTGGGAAACTCACTAAGCGTGTGCTTACATTTTTGTTAGATGTTTCAGGTACTTTTGGTTCTAAGGGCAAGGGCCCGACTTGATAGCACGACATGCATTCTCAAATATTTATGCATCAAGTTTTTTTTATACACTGATCTTATGAAACACTGTGGTTATGTAATGGGATTTTTTTTTTGGAAATGTAACGATCCAGATTTTCAAATAAATTTTTCATTTTTAATTAACCAAACGTTCCCATAAAATATGAAGTAACATTGACCATTGTTTTCAAATTTCATAAAATTAACATTTTATTCCAAACATCAGACTGTCCCATCAAATCAAATGTCGGAGAGTGCATACCAGGCCATCAAGCCTAGCCCTTTCCCTTAGGCTCAGAAGTACCTTAAACAAATCAACAAACTGTAAGCTAACGCTTAGTGAGTTGCCCAGAGCATACCCCACACAAACCGCATGATCACAAAATCCATACTAGCTATAAAAGCTACACAAACCATATAAGCCATGCATACAAACAAATAAGGATGTTGTGGGCTCCTCCCGGGGTCTTACTCCAGGATGCCATGGGCTCCCCCACATGGTCTTACACCTAAGTGTCATGGGCTCCCCCCATCATGTTTAGCTGGAAAGCCATGGGCTCCCCCACATGGTGTTACATCCTAGTGTCATGGGCTCCCCCATGGTAATTACTTGAAAATCCATGGGCTCCCCCACATGATCTTAGATCCAACCGCAATGGGCTCCCCCCACGGTCTTCCCAACAAGTATCACATATATAACTAGCATACCACTTAACGTATAATTGACTATCATACCATATATCACTACATCAACTAGTGTACCACATATCACAAAATGGGTCGGCCTTGGTGCCTTCGACCCATTGGTATGGTGAGGAGACTCACCTCACTAGAATGTTAAACCGATAAGATTAGATCAGATAAGTCCCAACGCGCGGCTCCAACTCAAAATCCCAAAATACCATAAATACCCTCAAAGTCAAACTTGGTCAACCCTGGTCAAAGTCCAAGTCAACAGTCAAGGTCAACAGTCCATGTTGACCCTAACTCGCCGAGTTCCTTTGGAGTCCAGAAAACCAGGACAAACCCTAGCCAACTCGCCGAGTTGTCTCATCAACTCGACGAGTTCACTAAATATCTAGAAGATGGGGAAACCCGATCCAACTCATCGAGTTGCTAGAGCAACTCTTCGAGTCCCCCCCCTGTTTGGTTATTACGATAATACATCGATTACAGGGAACCTATGGTTAAGATCTGAAACTGAAAGGTGTCTATAAGGATAAAGTTTCCAAATTTATTCTCTAGACCCACTCTGAATGCTCTAAAGCCCTTAACAAAGGTTGAAATGCTCAAAAGCTTAGCCATGTGGTTCAGGACTCTAGGGATCTGGAATCCCTCCTTTCCAGAAGAGATTCTAATCCTCAAAACGTTCCAAAGATGGAGGCTTTATGGACATGCATGTCCAAAGCATGTCTTCAAGTCAAAATGGCCAAAAACGGAAAATATACCCTAAGATCCATGCATGGCATCCATGCTTGACCAAATGCTATATCTAGCCCACCATGGGACCATTTTGCCCTGGAGATTCATAAAGTTGCAAACTTTATGAACCCCATGCATGCAATGAACAATAATGATGGGAAATGAAGAGTCAACTCAAGATCTAGTCATATTCTAAGATAAAAATTGAATGTTGAATGCTTACAATAGTCCACAAGATGGTCAAGCTCAAGAGTGAAGGCTTTGTTTGCTGGATCTCCTCCTTCTTCTCAAGTTCCAAAAGTCACTCTAGCTCACAATATGAGAGGAAATGGGGATTAGGGTTTAGCACTGACGTTCTTAGGGTTTGGAGGTTGATGGAAGGTCATCCTCAAGTTTTTAAGGAGATTACATAGGCTGCAAACCCTAAAATTTATGGTTTTCCTTTGAAGCGCCTACTCGTCGAGTTGGGCCTTCCAACTCGTCGAGTATGTCCTAAATCCTGCCTCCCATAATGATCTCTACTCGGTGAGTTGGAGCTCCCCAACTCGTCGAGTTCTAATCTAAAACCCTAAAATTATGAAAAGAAATAGATACCTGAAATGAACGTTACAAATCTCCCCCACTTGAACTAGACTTCGTCCTTGAAGTCCGCTGATGCGAAAAAATCCGGGTAGTGCTCTCGCATCTCCTCCTCCGGCTTATTTGTACATTCAGAGCTTCTTTGGTGCTGCCATTCCACCTTTACTAACTTCACCTCCTTGTTCCGAAGAACCTTGGTCTTCCTATCCAAAATCGCAATGGGCCTCTCAATGTAGTTCAGGCTCTCGTCCACCTGAATTTCATCCAGCGAAACAACCACGGCCTCGTCTATGACACACTTCCGAAGCTGAGACACGTGGAAGGTGTTGTGTATCTGGATAACCTCGTCTCGCAGATCCAAACGATAGGCCACTTTTCCCACCGGGGCTGTAATCCTAAATGGTCCAATATATCGGGGCCCTAGCTTGCCCCTCTTACGAAACCTAATGACACCCTTCCATGGTGACACTTTCAGTAAGATGAAATCCCCCACCTGAAACTCAAGATCTGATCGGCGCCGGTCAGCATAGCTTTTCTGACGGCCTTGTGCAACTCGCATCCGGTCACCCACCTGTTGGATCAACTCAGTAGTCTTAAGCACCACCTCGGTGCCCTACCTTACCCCAACAAACAGGGGTCCTACACCTCCGACCATACAACATCATAAACGGTGGTCGGTCGATATTAGCATGATAACTATTGTTGTATGAAAACTCTGCTAGTGGGAGGTGTGTCTCCCAACTCCCTCCAAAGTCCAACACGCATTCCCGAAGTATATCCTCGAGTGTGTAGATCGTCCTCTCGCTCTGGCCATTTCTCTGGGGGTGGTACGTCGTGCTGTAATGTAACTGAGTGCCCAGTTCCTCGTGGAACTTCATCCAGGATCTAGATGTAAATTGAACATCTTTGTTAGACACTACTGACACCGGCACTCCGTGTCTAACCACCACCTCTCACACATAAATATCTGCTAATTTCTCAGCGGAGATGCTCTCGGAAATCGGAATAATGCAGGTACTCTTTATCAATCTATCCACAATGACCCATATGGCATCCACACCCCTCACCGTCCTTGGTAACTTCGTGATTAAGTCCATGGTGATCTCTTCCCACTTCCACATAGGAATGGGTAGCGGTTGAACCTTTCCATATGGCCGTTGATGTTCGGCCTTGACCTTCCTACAGGTCAAGCACCGCTCCATGAACCAAGCGATCTCTCGCTTCATGCAGGGCCACCAATAGCTCATTCTCATATCTCTATACATTTTTGTAGCCAACAGATGTATAGAGAACTTGGACTTGTGTGCCTCCTCCAATATCTTATGTCTCGCTCCCCCAGTCATCGGTACCCACACCCGGCCACACTGTGTCAAGAGCCCCCGACCATCCCTTAGAAATAAAGGAAACTGCCCCCGAATCCGCTCTATCTTCCAGTACTTTTTCTTCAAACCCTCCACTTGAGCCTTGTTGATCATATCTAGTAGTGGAGAGACCAGCGTCATTCTAAGAAAAACGTTCCCGATCGGAAAACCTGATGTCTTGCGGCTCAAAGGATCGGCCACCACGTTGGCCTTCCATGGATGGTATAAGATCTCACAGTCATAATCTTTCAGCACATCCAACCACCTCCTCTGTAGCATGTTGAGCTTCTACTGATCCATCAAATACTTCAAACTCTTATGATCATTATAAATAGTGCATTGTACTCCATAGAAGTAGTGTCTCCATATCTTGAGGAAAACTAATGGGTTTTGAGCATTCTAACACTCCTAAGGTGTACATGCAACCCTAAATACCTTGTATCTATGTTTTCTCTATTATACATGAAAACTATCATTTTCCAAGGTATTACCTTAACTAGAATACAAAGCTTTGATACTTGGGTAATAAAACAACTTAGATAACATACCTTTTGTTGTAGCTTGCTATCCTTGATGTATCTGGCCTTTAAGAACTTAGCACCAATAGTGTGAATGCCTCAAGTGGAATCACAATACATCTAGGAAAAAGGATGACATTTTTAGAGAGAATCTTGAACCCAAAATTGTCCATAAACTTTGACACAAATGCTTGCTTGTACTTACTCATCAAATCACACACAACGATATGTTTTATAACATCAAGTTGCTGGTGTGTTTACATATGTCAATGTGCAACCGACTTGTAAATTACAACTCACATGTCTTGGTTTCATGAATATAAGATATTATCGTCTCACTAATCACTAGTGATAAAATCCATGAAGTGATTTAGATGAGCGTGGGTTAAATCCAATACTCGAATCTTATTCTAGGGGTACTCATGAACATTGTAGCTATGTATAACACACCGAGACAAAACAATAGACCCATTCATGACAGTCTTGCCTCAATACGTACTTCCAAAGTATGATCGACTGTGGATGGTTTGAATACCCTAGTTATTCAGGAAATCAAAACATGCAAAGTGAAACACAATAATAATACTAATCCTATATGGCCCAAAAACTTTTGAGTCGTATTAATTACTTATTATTTATTGTATAATGTCTCGAATAATCAACTTAACACTTGAATTAAAACAATAGTTATGACATGCTCCTAGCATGCACACCATGTTTGTCTAAACAATAGTTATGCCATGCTCCAAGCATGCACACTATGTTTGTGTATGGTCCTTACTTTGTGGAATAGATCAATTGAACACATCTTCAATGAAACTCATTTCATAATTCCAAATCTTTATCACCAGTGTAAGAATTCCAAATTCTTGTCACTGCCAGAATGTGTTATATTCTAAACAATCATGGAATGATTCCTTTGTAATGTCTAGGTACCAAAAGTCACAAAGACTTGACCAATGATATTACAAAGTATTCATTTGGAGATTGTTTCCAGACAATTCCATGGAAGCGAAGTCTCAAATTCAAAGTACATTCCTTTGAATATACTTCTTGCATTAAGTTTTCTAATCTTTCACAGATTTAAAGAATAACTTCCAGTTATGGAAACATTTCCATATTCCCATTTTGACTATCACTTCTGAACAAGAGTTACCTCTTCTCAAAGTATGTCAATATGATTGATATGTGTATTTATATATATATTTTTATGCATTATATCTTAATATTTTGGCCTTTATTATTCTCTTTTAGAACTAAAAAGTACTTATAATGCTTTGAATTATGATTTGCAGCTATTCGTTGCCGATAGAGCACAAAAGAAAAGACTGAAGTGGAAATCGGGCTTAGAAGCTAAAAGAAAGGAAAAATGCTGGAGGAGCCATTTACGCCCCGCGTAATGAACTTGTACGGCATGCGTAATGGCTAAATTAGAGTTACGCCCAGTGTAGTTAAAGTTACGCCCAGCGTACTGGGTGTTTATCCAGACTTCCCAATCGCGATACAACTCTTGCTACGCCCAGCGTAAATCAAGTTACGCCCAGCGTACGTAAGTTGGTTCCAAAGGTTATAAATATCGATTATTGGCCAGCCAGGAGGAGAGATTCGACTTCCAACTTAATTTAGTCGATAATTAATTTCTGTTAAGCCGTTTTGAGGGTCTAGAAGGCGGCCGGAAGGCCGTTAAGCTAACGGGAGCGGAGATCGGAATGATTGGAGAGCGGATACATGTTGGTAATCATATGGGTTGTTAATGTGACCATGTTTAGCATTCCATTGTGTTACTATTATGTGTTTACTTTCTGATTTAGGTGTAAAAACCTTTTACTTTGCGTTTATGATTGAATGAAGCTTTGATTATTAGACTAATTTGCTATATTGAATTGTTTATTTATGTTTAATTTATCTTGCCAAGCTTGTTAAAAGATCCTTACGTGTTAATGATAATTATTTGCTGTTAATTATTAAGTAAATTGAGTTGTATGTGATGGGTTTTGAGCATTCTAACACTCCTAAGTGTACATGCAACCCTAAATACCTTGGATCTATGTTTTCTCTATTATACATGCAAATATGATTATCCAAGGTATTATCCTAACTAGCATATCAAAACATTGATACTAGGATACTAAAATAGATAGAATACATACCTTGTTGTTGTTGCTTGACTCCATGAAGCTTGAGAGCCTAGTGCCCCAAGTGTGACACCTCAAATGGTTCACACAACATCATGAACTCTTGGACTAACCATGAGAAGAAGACATACATGTTCAAATTGGCCAGCCCTCAAAATATGTATCACTAGTGCCAATTTCTTGAACTAAAGGGGTTCTTATATAGTGTGGCTATTAGGGTTACACCATGTAACTCATGACTTTACCCATTCCTTATGCTCCATGGGTTTTAACCTCCATGGAGTATCCATGGATCACCACATGGGTTAAACCCAACATAAAGGAATCTTGGATCATAAGCCCACATATATAAGAATGAATGATTTACACAATCAATCCCCATATGTTTAATTAGTCTCTTTTTGATCACTAAATTAAGTCCAAATTAATTCTTGATCAATACTAATTAAATAACATGATTTCATATTAATATATTAGAACTTATAATATATTAATATGTCACAAAATGTCTTTTCCTCATAAACGGTCTATCCAAATGTTCCGATGCCATGCAACCCAAATGGACCATGCCGAGTCGGGTCGAGTACATACCAATTATAGTTATGGACTTAGACACTAATCCAACAGTCTCCCAATTGGATAAGTCCAAAACTATTATTGCGTATGACTTCAGGAACCAACTGGCAATCGTAGCTCTGAAAAGCCGCTGTCGAACTCTGACCTTGTAGATGAACTCTGACCTTTGTCAATGACTTGTCCATTAGATAAGGGATCATATATTCCTCCATTCTAGATATCATATGGACTGAGACATGGATTATAATCATTCTCTCTGTCCATTTGTTGTTTCCCGATTTCCGATTTATGACGACTGACTAATTGAACAAATCAAATCAGTCCAGGCCCGGCCGAGCACTTACATTTGTCATCACCAAATCATCGAGGGGCCCACAGATATTGCTTTTATTCCGAAGGTAAAAGGAATGGATAAACTTCGACTCATATGGCTTGTTCTACTACTTGTTGAATCATACACAAAGGCACGTTTTATAACACCGAGTTACCGAATGCGTTTTCGTGCAATCAATGTACAACCAACTCATATCTCTAGGTTTGAAGAATATAAGATATTATCGTCTCATGATCACTCGTGATAATATCCATGAAGTGATTCCAATGAGCGCGGGTTGAATCCAATACTCAGAACTTATGAGCACTCATGAATGTTGTAGCAACTCTTGCTATGTCTAATGCACATTAGACAAATCATACAAGCCAAATTCATGACAGTCTTGATTCATATCTACTTCCAACATATGACTGACTGTGGATGGTTTGAATAACTTAGTCAATCAGGAAGAACGACCTAGTTATTCTGGAAGTCAAAACATGCAAAGTGAAACACAACATAATACTAATCCTATATGGCCCCAACACTTTGAGTGTAAATAAAACATCTTTTATCTAAGCACCATATTGATTACTCATTATTCATGTTTCGATTAATCAACTTAATACTTGAATTAAAACAATAGTCATGCCATGCTCCAGGCATGCACACTATGTTTTCTAAACACTAGTCATGCCATACACCAAGTATGCATACTATGTTTGTCTATGATCTTCACTTTGTGAATTAGATCAATTGAACATAACTCCAATGATCCTCTTTCACAGTCCCAAATCCTTACTGCAAATGCAAGAATTCCAAATTCATGTCATTTACCGTAATCTTGTTAGATTCTAAACTTATATGCAATGATCCTCTTGTAATGAATATGCACACAAGTCACAAAGACTTGGCAACAGACATTACAAGGTGTTCCAATGGAAAGCAATTCCATGGAAGTGAAGTCTCAAATTCAAAGTACATTCCTTTGAACATCCTTCTTGCATTAAGTTCTTTAATCTTACACTTATTCAAATAATAACTTCCACCTTTGAAACATTTCCATATTCCATTTTGACTATCACTTCTGAACAAGAGTTGCCTCCTTACAGATTATGTCAATATGGTCCTTCCAGAAATAACACTATACTTCCAACTATCCTTGAGCAACCAATCTTTGGTAAACCTTAGATTGTCCTCGACAATTGCTTAATCCTTTTAGTCATATCCAGTTCTAGACCTTTTCCCTTCTTAATGCCCCAGGCATTTGGAAAATTTTAGAAAGGATAAATATAGCACATGTAATCGATCCTATATCTGAAGCATATGGGACTCGAGTCATGATGTCTCACATAAAGATTAAACCAGTCTTTTGCTATAACATTCCCATTTCTATTTGCCAAGTTCTCATAATTCAGATTATGAAAAGGGATGCCGTAATCATAATCGAATTTTAGAACGCAAATAATGGACCCATATATAGAATTTCCTTATGTTGAGCCATTCCAACATGAAATTCATATATATATCCTTGACTAAATACGATTAAAATCTCAATCTAAGCTTTTAGAATTGAAATGAAGTATAATTTTCTCTCCCTTAATTATAGCAAAATAACTTTTTCAACCCCTGCAGCCTCACGAATTGAAACTTTTGTTTTCTATAATTAACATTGCTAACTTGCAACCTTTATCATAATTATCATGCTCCCACTAACATGACGATTATTAGCATAACACTTATGCTCCCACTAGCTTTGACATGTAATCAGAAATCAGCTGGACTTGTAGAAATCAATACTTTATTGACTTTCTTACCAAAGTTCAGATTTCTGATACTAGATTGCTTTGATAAAACTTTATCAATATCATACACCTTATCTTAGATAGCTCACAGGTGTGTCTAAACAATTTTAAGAACTATGAAAAGGGATGCCGTAATCATAGTCTCAATTGTTTAGACCTTTGCCACTTCTCACAAGTCCATGTTAGTGTGCCGGTTAACCACGCACGCTCCACTAACGACTTTGAGAATGCAAATATCACAATTGCTATCTAGCTAAAATCTACTTAGTGAAAGTGTTTCCTCACCATCATTTTCATGAATCGGAGAAAAACCTTATGACACTTAGATTTTATGGTGTATGAGTTCTTATCCATGTGAATTTGTCAAACCACAATCACAAGACTAGGATAATGACAAATCCAAACTCATATGGATTGAACTCAATCTTAATTTCTTGCCATGTGGCAGCTCAAGGGCCTGCCATTGCTTCCAAGTAGCTGTGCAACCAATTGAGAACTCTAAGAACTCATATGCAAAGCCAACTATAATTGGAATGGACACAGAAATAGTCAACACGATAGGTTATAAACCTCAAGTCGTGTGCTAGTGAATAACTTCAGGTTTTATTCTTGATTAATTCTTGAGACTTTCAAGATCTTTAAGACTCCCACTGTCTTCTTGACATATAAGACTCTCTTGTCATATATTCAAGAGATAGTGTGGATTCTAATCAAGACAAACACTTCACACAATTGGCCTTAGTTGGTCTTTGTTTTATCCAAAACATCACAACTTACCAATTTCAAATGTACAAGAGTAGAAAACTTTTACTCTTACATTTGACAAGTGTTTTAAACCTTCTTTAAGACATGTCACTCAAGTTACAATCTTAGAGTATAACTCTAAGAATTGTTTTTGGAATGAAGTATAAATCATCTTCTTGATTTAACCACTTCAACAATTCATAGCTCCTCTTCTTAGCTACCAGAATGCACTTAGAGGATGAATTGTGATAAGGTCTCTTAATCATTAAGATGATTATATAACATGATACTAAAGTACTCTCCCATCTTTTCAGATTTGAGAAACTTTTATCTTTCTGCCTAAGTTGATTCTTATTATTCGCTCTGCCATACATTGAAACCTTTTCCAATGTCTCAGAATTACACTTAAGCTTGTAAGTATAACCATATTTACTGAACTTTAGTAAATAATGACGAATTATCTTAACGATTATTTGTGGTGGGCTTGATCAGTGCACAAGAATGTATACTCGATCCTTTACTTGACTCACACATCCATGTGAACAAGTAGTTAGTCTTAATTTTTCCAATGCTTGAAAGTTCTTATTCATCATGCTATACAACTGGCATGATTCCAAGTTTCTACCCAACTGAAACTTAGGTGATGAGAAACTTTCCTTATTTGGTATATTTAGACACTACCACAAATGAAAGAATCAAATTCATATTTCCACTCTTGCTCTTAATGGAATCTTATAAGCAACAAAAATTTTCACAAATGCCATTGTAAGGATATTTTAAAATAAATAAAATCAAAAATTTTTCCTTTTATTTTAAAACTTTGCGGAAAAACTATCCTTACAATGCAAAAGCACATGAAAACTTTGTTGTTTTTTTATTCCTAAGCAATATATCATAACTGTTAAGAAGTAGCTCAAGAATCCGATCTTCAAACTATGCGATAGAAATCCATCTACGCGATCAGATTCAGCATATTCTTTCTTTAAGTTTCTTCACTTTTTCTTTGATTCTTAAAACATCAACATGTGACCCAGTCACATCATGTATCAAGAATCTCAGAATAGAAACTTAGTAGAGTTAGATAGTGGACTTTACCCGAAGTAGAGTCAAACTTATTGACTTTAACATCCTTAGGTAAATTTGGCAGCTTCGCAACCAATGCCCCTTTCTTTGGCAATGGACCATTGATAATGGGACTATCTCAGACTTAGCCTCTCTCTTTACCATTTGGTCAACCGAGTTGACTATGGGCGATCCCTTTCCATTGGGAAAAGAGAGCTTTACTGGATATCCAATGTCATCATTGTCAATGTCCATAAAGTTTTAGGAAGTTGATCTTAGCAAATAGATAAGATCATTAAGGGTCTTGTCATAGTCTGTTTCATAGGAGTCCCAAAGGAACTCACTATGTGACTTAGAAAGTGATTGATCATCAGCTTCCTCTAGACTTTGACACCCAACTCTCCCGGCTTGTCAATATGTGACTACATCTCCAAGATGTGATCACACATAGACCTTTGCTTGCCAATAGGGCTTGAGTGACCTTAAACTTTTCAGGAACTTGTGGGTTAGGGAGAATAATTGGAGGAGGTGAAAGAAGTATGATTTCCATGGGACATCATCTTCATTTAGGAAAGCTTGTTTCAAGAGATTTGGGAAGATCATAGATGTCTGAACTTAGACATCTTTTGGGAGATATTCAAGTTAGTTGATTTAAAGTCCTTAATATAACACCCAATATGAAATATTAAGGCTAGGACCCAATAACCTATTTATAAATGGAAGAGGGATGCCGTAATCCAAGTTATAAAATAGTTAAAGGTAGGTAAATGACGATTTACCAATTTCCACCATAGAAAAACGAAATATAATTAAGTTTTAATTGGATTTGAAACTCCTAGATCTTTTGAGATACATTGAACTTTCAATGGCATGTTTGAATCTCGATTGTGCCCTCTTAAGTTTGTGACTGGGATGCCGAGGATCACAAACAAGGTGTGAATAACCATACAAATTGACTTGGTACCCTCAACAATATTACCTAATCGATGTGCCGGTTAACCACACACGCTCCACCGATCTATAATAAAGTTAAGTTACCCTTTGCCACTCTTACTAGTCCATGTTAGTGTGTCGGTTAACCACACACGCTCCACTAACGACTTGGTAAGGTACAAAGTGTAATTTTATGGGCTAGCACCAATTTCACATTTTCTTAAGTAACTAAGAATTGGGAATTTATAAATGTTTAGTTACTTAGTATTTATCATTAATACTTTTAATGAAGGGAGAATTATAGTCCTTTCCTACCCGTTCGGCTAACGACCCTCCACCAGTCAAGGAAGCGGTGGGTGAGAGTGGACACCCATTAAACTGCCATTTTATAGGCAGTAACCTTATACCCCCCTTATAGACCGACTTCGTGAATGAGGCCTACTAACGGTAAGATTGACTTTTCTTATACATATCTATATAATTAAAATTATAATAATAGTATAAGGGTTGAATTTTAACTTTTAAAATTCTAAGGGCTAACTTGCAATTAAAGTATTCATTAGTGAAACTTTTCAAATTCCAAAACTTGAGGGCAAGTTTTGAAACTATTCAAAACTAATTAATTCCATGACTTATATGTTTAAATTAGATTTAATTAAAAAACTCTTCAAGTTCCATAACTTGAGGACAAGTTATGGAAGACTTTAAACTAATAAAAGAATGTAACTTTTCTTTATTTTATAACTTATGGAATTAATTAAGGTTACACATTTTATTACTTAATGAAGTGACTCTTGAACCTCCATAACTTGAGGACAAGACTCTTCATTTTTTGTAACCATTGCCAACTTTTATGAGTTTTATGAAACTTAAATGTGACTTTTCATATAACTTGAGGACAAGTTACAAAAACACATTTTAGAATCAACTCTTAGATTAAAATGGATTGAAAACACATAATCAATTAACTTTTCTATTAATCTAAGCAACTCATAAGAACAAGATAATTCAAATCAAACTTTTTCATGTAATTAGCCTAATCACTAAACTAATACAAAACATGAATCTATTGACAATTATCTTTGAAATTGGATTAGCATGAACATTACCACATCAAAAACAAGTTTATAAGTCCAAAAACAGCTTAGAGTAATGTTCCTAGTCCATTTCTAGCCAAAAACCTCGAAAATATGCTGTCTGGGGCTCCTACTCATCGAGTGTATCAACCTACTCGCCGAGTAGGATGATTTTCTTCATGTAATCGGCGAGTTCATCAGTGGACTCGGCGAGTACAGTGCCCAGAATGCCCGAAATTCGACTTTTTCAGCATTTTTCAGCAATTTGCATCAAGTATAATTGAAAACAAGCCTAGGCTCTGATACCACTGATGGGTTTTGAGCATTCTAACACTCCTAAGTGTACATGCAACCCTAAATACCTTGGATCTATGTTTTCTCTATTATACATGCAAATATGATTATCCAAGGTATTATCCTAACTAGCATATCAAAACATTGATACTAGGATACTAAAATAGATAGAATACATACCTTGTTGTTGTTGCTTGACTCCATGAAGCTTGGGAGCCTAGTGCCCCAAGTGTGACACCTCAAATGGTTCACACAACATCATGAACTCTTGGAATAACCATGAGAAGAAGACATACATGTTCAAATTGGCTAGCCCTCAAAATATGTATCACTAGTGCCAATTTCTTGAACTAAAGGGGTTCTTATATAGTGTGGCTATTAGGGTTACACCATGTAACTCATGACTTTACCCATTCCTTATGCTCCATGGGTTTTAACCTCCATGGAGTATCCATGGATCACCACATGGGTTAAACCCAACATAAAGGAATCTTGGATCATAAGCCCACATATATAAGAATGAATGATTTACACAATCAATCCCCATATGTTTAATTAGTCTCTTTTTGATCACTAAATTAAGTCCAAATTAATTCTTGATCAATACTAATTAAATAACATGATTTCATATTAATATATTAGAACTTATAATATATTAATATGTCACAAAATGTCTTTTCCTCATAAACGGTCTATCCAAATGTTCTGATGCCATGCAACCCAAATGGACCATGCCGAGTCGGGTCAAGTACATACCAATTATAGTTATGGACTTAGACACTAATCCAACGAATGTGAAACTAGGATTAACTTGAGAATAAGTAAGTTAATGTGTAAGCCTTGTCCGATGACCATCAACAAGAGGTTAATTGAACGACCAATTTGATTAACTATATTTACAAGTCTTGCTTGATACGAACTGAACACTAGGAAGCATGTTAGTTTAACCAACTGATCACTGTTTGAATTGACTTGTTTGCTAAAGGATTAGTTATAGTGAACGCGAATCTAATCATCTTAGGAATCGGTGAACATGAATAAATGAATTTGTGTATGCAATTGTCTATGTTTTTAAGGTGTAATTTATCTAAACCAAAGTACCTGAAGAGATTTGCTTTCCTGTTAGTTTATCGAGAGTTGTTAATTAATTATTCGTTTGAGATTTATTAAATTACTTCTTTATTCTTTTCGTGTGACCTGTAACCTATAATCAAATATTTTAAATTAATTCACCACCGTTCCCTGTGATCGACACCCGACTTACCTAAGCTATACTGTAATCTGACTAGGTACACTGCCTATAAGTGCATAGTTAGTCTAAGTTTGTTAGGTTATAAATATTAAAATTAGTGGGTACTTTTGTGCACATCAATGATCTTTTCCAAAATTTAAAATATACTTCCAACTGTCCATGAGCAACCAATCTTTCGTAAACCTCAGATTGTCCTCGACAATTGTTTAACCATTTTAGTCATATTCGGTTCTAGACCTTTTTCCCTCTTAATGCCCTAGGCATTTGGAAAACGGATGAATATTATAGCACATGTAATCGATCCTATACCCGAAGCATATAGGACACGATTCATGATGTCTTACATAAAGACATTATACTTGACCAGTCTTTTGCTATAATATTTCTACTTGCCATGTTCTCATCATTCGAATTATGAAAAGGGATAACGTAATCATAGTCGAATTTTGAGAACGCAATTAACACATCCATATATAGAATTTCCTTATGTTGAACCATTCCAACATAACATTCATATATAAATATAAATATATATATATATATATATATATATATATATATATATATATATATATATGTATATATTTGACTAAATCTGATTAAAATCTCAATCTAAGCTTTTAGATTTGAAATGAAGTATGAATTCCTCTCCCTGCAACTTACGAATTGAAACTTCTGTTTTCTATAATTAACATTGCTAAACTGCAACATTCATCATAATTGATTATGCTCCCAACAGCATAATAATCATTACTTTTACTAGCATAACTTTTATGCTCCCACTAGCTTTGACATGTACCCAAAAATCAGTTGGACTTCTAGAAATCAATACTTATTGACTTTCATTACCAAAGTTCAGATTTCTGATACGGGATGCTTCGATAAGACTTTATCTAGGTTTCTCAAAAAACTTACACCTTTCCTTAGATAGCTCACATGTGTGTCTAAACAATTTAAGAACTAACAGCAATAAGTCTCAAATGTTTAGACTTTTTGCCATTCCTCACAATTCGAATTATGAAAAGGGATGGCGTAATTATAATCAAACTTGAGAATGCAAATATCACAACTGCTATCTCCTTAAAATCTACTTAGTGAAAGCGTTCCCTCACCATCATTTTCATGAATCGGAGAAAACCTTATGACACTTAGAGTTTAGGGTGTAATTTGTCAAACCATAATCAAAAGACAAGGTTAGTGACAAATCCAAACTCATATGGATTGAACTAGTTCAATCTTAATTTCCTGCCACTTGGCAGCACAAGAGGCAACCATTACTTCCAGGTTGTTATGCAAACAACTGAGAACTCATAGAACTCACATGCATAGTCAACTTTAACTGGAATGGGCAACGAAACAAGAATATCTCAACACGATAGGTTACAAAACTCAAGTCGTGTGCTAGTTTTAACAGTAGGTTTACTCTTGATTAATTCTTGAAAATTTCAAGATCTTTAAGACGCCCACTGACCTCTTGACATATAAGATTCTCTGTCAAGAACCATTCCTTAACAAAACAAATATTCAAGAGTTAGTGCGGATTCTTATCAAGACAAACACTTCACACAATTGGCCTTAGTTGGTTTTTGTTTTATCCAAAACATCACAACTTACCAATTTCAAATGTACAAGAGTAAAAAAACTTTTACTCTACATTTGATAAGTGTTTTAATACTTTCTTAAGATTATGTCACTCAAGGTTACAATCTTGGAGTATGTCTCTAAGACTTGTTTTGGGAACGAAGTATGATTCATCTTCTTGATTTAAACTATTTCAACAATTCACGATTCCTCTTCTTAGCCATACAAATACACTAAGATGTCTTTAGAGGATCAATTATGATATGGGTTTTCCATAAACATTTAGATAATCACAAAACACGATACTAAAGTACTCTCCCATCTTTTCAGATTGGAGAAACTTTTATCTTTCTGCCTAATTTGATTCTTCTCATTCGTTCTGCCATACATTGAACCTTTTCCAATGTTTCAGAATTGTACTTAAACTTGTAAGCATAACCATGTTTACTAAACTTTAGTAGATCATGACGAATAGTCTTATTGATATTTGTGGTGGATCTCGACCAACGCACACCCAGTGTACCCGATCCCCTAGTCCTTCACTTGACTCACATATACATGTGAGCAAGGAATTAGTCTTACTTTACCAAAGATGAAGATTCTCATTCATCATACAATACAAGTTGCATAATTCCAAGTTTCTATCCAATTGAAACTTAGGTGATGAGAATCTTTCCTTACTTGGTAAAATTTTACATTATCACAAATGAAAGAATCAAATCCATATTCCAATATTGTTATCAATGGAAACATATACGCAACAATTTTTCACAAATGCCATTGTAAGGAAATAAGATAAATTTCAAAATGTTTCTTTATTCATAAATATTGCGGAAAACTTATCCTTACAATGAAAACACAAGTGAAAATATGTTGTTATCTATTCTTAAGCAATCTATCATAACTCTTAAGCAGCAGCTCACAAATCTGATCATCGAACCATGCGATCGAAATCCATCTCTTTGCGATCAGACTCAGCATACTCTTCTTTTAAGCTTCCTTTAATTTCTTCGATTCTTCAAAACATCAAAATGTAATTACATTAAATCATGTATTAAGAATCTCCAAATAGGATCTTAATAGAGTTAGATAGTGGACTTACCTGAAGTAGAGACATACACTCTGACTTTACGATCCTTGTCGTCCTTCAGGTAGATACGGCAGTTTCGCAACCAATGCCCCTTCTCTTGGCAATAGAAATATATGGACTCTTTGGAATGGTAGACGAGACTATCTCAGACTTAGCCTTTCTCTTTACCATATGGTCAAATGACTTGAACATGGCCGATCCTTTTCCATTGGGAAGAGAAAGCTTTTCTGGACTTTCAATGTTACCATTGTCAATGTCCATGGAAGTTTGGGAAGTAGACCTTCCAATTAAATTTGCTTTACCAGTGTGCCAACTCATTGCTGATTCAGCAGAAACAAGCAAACATGTTAGATCAATAAGGGTCATGTCGTGGTCTCCCATATAGTAGTCCTTAAGGGAACCTGCTATATGACTTAGGAAGTGATTGAAGAACCCAGTCAACCGACAACTTCCTTGAGACTTCGACACCCAACTCTCCCAGCTTATCAATATGTAACTTCATCTCCAAGACGTGAGCAAATACACACTTTCCTTCCTGCCAATAGGGCTTTGAGTGACCTATAACTTGTGGGTTAGGGAGAATTATTGGAGGAGGTGAAGGAAGTGAAGTTCCACTAGAAGGGATTAATCTTTCAGCTTGATTGCCTTGTGGAAAATCTGTAACACCCGGTTCCTGGTACGTATTTTAATTAAAGTAAACTCATGTTTTACTCTGGGACTCGGCGAGTTGGAGGCGCAACTCGTCGAGTAGAGTCGACTTTGCATCGGCAGGAGAAGTGACCTACTCAACTAGTCGGGAGACAGACTCGACGAGTAGGACTGTCTGGATGAAACCCTAATATTTGGGGGTTACCCTATTTAAAAACCTTATAACGCCCCAACCGAGCCTCCATTGTTCCTCCCAACCCAGAGAAACCCAAACTCAAAACCCTAAGCCTTTATTGAGTGTTCTTGAGCTTTTTAGTGCCTTTTGTGTGTGTTTGAAGTTGGAAAAAGAGAAGGAAGCTTGGGAGATAAAGAGACAGCAAGTAGATCCAAAAGTCTTGGCACATTTCCTGCTCATTTGAGGTATAAAGTTGTTAGCTTGGATATTCATTACTTAGATCTTGATTTGGGCTATTTTCTACATTTTTCTAAGCTTTAGTGAAGCTATACTCGGATTTGTGTGTATATTTGGAGTTGTAGTTTAGATTTTGAACCATTGAGGGTTCCCATGGCATAAAGGTGCCAACTTTATGGCCATGGGAGACCCATTCAACATATAAACCCCTTTTTATGGCTTTTTTAGCCAAGAACCCCATGCATTGACATCAAGTTTGTGACTTTACGTATAATATGGACCCTAGGAGGTCAGATCTATGATTTGGATGTGTGAAGACAGATTAATATCGAATGTATAGTTTTGGACAAGAGGGACTCGGCGAGTCGCTCGGGTGACTCGGCGAGTCGGGTCGTAGTTTCCCCCAAAACGACTTCTGCAAGTGGTATTTGGTTAATTTGAAGGAAAACTCAGCCTGTTGGGGTTAGTTATGGACTTGAAGATCAAAGGACTCGACGAGTTCAAGGAGGAACTCGACGAGTTCAAGACAATGTCCCAACCACATGAAGACGGACTCGACGAGTTCAAGGATGAACTCGGCGAGTCATAGACTGAACACCTTCATACGGATGAAGATGGACTCGACGAGTTCAAGGGGGAACTCGGCGAGATAGTTAAAGATAGCTCGATGTGTTGTTGAAGGCGGACTCATCGAGCTCTTGGTAGACTCGACGAGTAGGGACAGGGTTGTGGCATTTTGTGGACGTGGGGACTCGACGACTTGGTGGACCAACTCGGCAAGTCTGGTAAACCATATGTTGACTTTGACCAGGGTTTTGACTTTGACTTTGACTTGGACTTGAGTGACCCTTGTAAGGGTCATGAGTATGAATTGATAACTTAAAAAAGTTGTTGTGTAGGGATTGAGGAGTCGAGGACAGTCGATTTTCACACCGAGGACAGTGCAAACACTACACGACATTGAGGTGAGTTACCTTCCAGTAGAAGTGGGTCTAAGGCACCAAGGCTGACCCATTAGTAGTTGATTATAGTTGAGATGGTTGTCTTTGTGATAATTGTCTGGTTTGCTACTACCTGATATGCTCTATATGCCAGTACGATATGCTATAACTGTTAGTGGTAGTAGGAGGGGAATAGTCCCATGATTCGGTCGTTAGGACCGAAGGGTATGTCAGACACCCCATATATGTCTGACAGCATGATTATGATATGTTATTATGCGATAGTGGTAGGGGTGAAATAGTCTCCGTGAAGGAGTGAGATAGACCGGAGGGTAGGTAGGCACCCCAGAACAGCCTGACACGGGAAGGTCGGCACCCAAAAATCGCTTGACATGGGTAGGTCAGCACCCCAGAATGGCTTGACATGGGTAGGTCGGGCACCCCAGAATTGCCTCACAGTATGTATGATTGTATGGTAGGTGGTATGATGGGGGAACTCGCTATTCTTCATGCTTACATTTTTAGTTTTTGTTTTAGGTACCTCTTCAGCTAAGGGGAAGGGCTGGCAGGGTAGCAACGCATCGCACACACATGATTTCTGCTTTGAGAACCCTGAGATTGTACTCTGACGTTTTACTATTTGATGTTATGGTTTTCGAGACTTGTGATTTGTGACTTGATGTTTTGAAATGATAATAACGATGTTTTCCGTAAACTATTTTTATAAGTAATATTATTAAACAAAAAATTTTGGGTCTCGATTTTGGGATGTTACAAGTTGGTATCAGAGCCTTGGTTTGAGGGATTTAGGCACACCTTCGGGGGCGTCTGGATTCAAATCGAGGGCTTGAAGTATTTTCACAAGAAAAATAGTTTTCTAAAGTTTAAAAGTAAGGAGTTTTGAGAAAGAACAAGGTGTGTGATGTGTGCGACCGGCCGCGCTCAAGTAAGTTTTCCCCAAGATACCAATACATGATATGTTATGTTATATGATATGATTATGAGAGCTGCATGCTAGACTAGGGCTAAGGATCTAGAGAGGATGCCTTGTATGCCTGTTATGTGATTATGAGAACTGCATGCTAGATTAGGGTTAAGGATCTAGGAAGGATGCCTTATATGCCTGTTGTATGAGTTTATTGAGCTATATGCTAGGGCTGGTTAGTCAGCAGTATGATAGCCTGATTAGGTTATGCTTGGTAATGGTTACTCAATGCACGAATTCAGCTTGCTTTGTGCTTATAGGGGTTCCAGCTAGCTTTAACTAACTAGTAAGCGAATATGTAATAGTATTCGCAAGCTAGTTAGGGAAAGATCGTAGGGACTCCTTGTGCAGCTGATGGCGGAGAGTAGGCCGGAGAGTGCCCTAGGACAAGCCTAGGATGAGAATAGATTGGAAAGCAATATTAGTATAAGGGACTTGGTGAAGTCGAAGAAATCCTGGAGGAAAGTACGGATAGATGTGGAAGGTAGTATGGGCCCGTACTACTGGAAGCAGAGGATCTGTACTTGAATCAAGGAAGGAAAAGATATAACCAGGAAACTTGGAGAGTGTGTGAGACCTCTCGGGAGTATGTATGACCCTGACATTTATGTGTTTATTGAGTATGGCAATTAAGCGACATGGAGCAGGAGGTTCAGGGTCTGGATCAGGATTAGGATCAGGCTTGGGTGCGGGATCCGAGCAGGTTGATGACGGGATACGCGAGTTCATCGCGTTTGAGATCACGAGAGGTATCCTTGAGGCAACCCCGATCATTTTTGGATCGATCAAGGAGGAGATTATTGAGTTGATGGAGTATCGCCTCCGGATATTCAGGAGTGACTTGGCGTCCAGCCAGTCGGGTACGCACACACAGTCCTTCAAGGACTTCAGGGGGAGTGGTGCGCCAGACTTTCATGGGGTGAAGGACCCCATTGCTGCCAGGAGATGGATCGCAGACATCAAGTCTGCGCAGTTGATGAGATTCTACCTAGAGGGGTCGAAGGTCCGCTTTGCTACGGGTTGTTTGAGAGACAGAGCTAGGGATTGGTGGGAGTCAGTTGGTGACTCACTGGGAGCCCCAACCATCGAGGTTATGACTTGTTTGGACTTTGTGACCAGGTTCAGGGCGGAGTTTACGCCAGCTGTGGAGCTTCAGTAGCTGGCCAGAGAGTTTCTTGACATGAGACAGACTACAGAGACAGTGGAGGAGATTACCGTCAAGTTCTGAGAGAGGGCCTTTTTGGTACCTCAGTATGCATCGGATGAGGAGATGCGGAAGAGCCGCTATCATGATATGTTGAGAGCTGATATTCGGGAGCATGTTAGCTACTCAGTCTACCCGCCCCTAGAGTCCATGATTGCCAGGGCGAGGGAGAGGGAGATTGATTTAGAGCACCTAAGGAAGAGGAAGGCATAGACGGAGCAGGTTACTGGAGTTTCGGGGAAGAAACCCAAGGGATCCGACGTTAGGCCGAAGGGCCAGCCGGGCCAGAGCCGCTGCAGGAAATGCGGCAGACCACATGAGGGAGCTTGTAGAGCGGGATCATCAGGCTGCTACAAGTGCGTCAAGACGTGGCACTTTTGCAGGGATTGTACCACCCCTGCCCCACTATGCAGACGTCAGACCTCGTTTGCTTTAATTGCAATCAGAGGGGCCATAAAAAGGCCAACTGCCCTATATTGACAGCAGCAGCAGCGCCAGTGGTGGCGCCAACTCGAGCGACTACTCGGGTTACGGATGGGTGGAAGGTCAAGTCAGAGGCTCCAGTGGTGAGGAGTCGAGCTTTCCAGTTGACAGCCGAGGAGGCATGGTCTGCACCCGATGTGGTGACGGGATCATTCCATGTGAACGGTATCCCAGTTCAGGTGTTGTTTGATTCAGGTGCTACCCGATCATTTGTCTCTCTTGCGCTTTGCAAGAGGTTCTCTGATTCTTAGGGCATGTTGGATTGCCCTCTAGAGGTCGAGATTGTGGACGACCGATCAGTTCGAGTAAGGAAGGTTTTCAGGGATTATGTCTTGAGGTTGTTCGAAGAGCGTTACTCGGTAGACTTGGTTCCCATACCATTGCGGGGGAACAAGGTTATTATAGGTATGGATTGGTTGAGCCCCAATAGGAATTGATTGACTGCGCGCAACAGTTGGTCCGGGTCAGGACCCCAAGTGGAGGAGAGCTGGTGATTCAGGGCGAGAGGGGACAGCATGGACCGATTTTATGTTCAGCAGCGAGAGCTAGGCGCTATCTCCAGCAGGGGTGCGCAGGGTATGTCGCCTATGTCTTGGATACCGGAGAGGCGGGTAAGGCGACAGTCAGTGATGTACCGATGCTACAAGAGTACGCGGATGTATTTCCAAAGGAGCTGCCTGGGATACCTAGTCCCTGGTGTGGTTCTGATAGCCAAGGCACTGTATCGGTTGGCTCCTCCTGAGATGCAAGAGTTGTCTACACAGCTGCAGGAGCTGTTTGACAAGGGATTCATCAGACCGAGCAGTTCACCCTGGGGAGCTCCGATTCTATTTGTGAAAAAGAAGGACGGGTCGCATCGGATGTGTATAGATTACCGGGAGCTGAATAAGGTAACGGTGAAGAACCGTTACCCACTCCCGAGGATTGATGATCTCTTTAACCAGCTACAGGGAGCATCTTGGTTCTCCAAGATTGATTTGCGTTCAGGTTATCATCAGATGAGGGTCAGAGAGGAGGATATGCAGAAGACTGCTTTTCAGACGCGATATGGTCACTATGAGTTCGTGGTGATGCCTTTCGGGCTCACCAATGCTCCTGCCGCGTTAATGGATCTCATGAACCGCATGTACAGACCGATGTTGGATTGGTCTGTGATAGTTTTCATTGATGTCATCTTGGTCTATTCCAAGACACGGGAGCAGCATGAGGAGCACATGCGGGAGGTATTGGATACTCTTAGGAGGGAGAGCTTTTATGTCAAGTTCTCCAAGTGTGAGTTCTGGTTGCGCGATGTGCGGTTTCTTGGGAACCTTGTCAGCCAGAACGAGATTTCAGTCGACCCGCCCAAAGTGGAGGTCGTGATGAGGTGGGAGGTTCCGAGGTCTCCATCTGAGATTCGGAGGTTCCTAGGACTGCCAGGTTATTATCGGAGATTCATTCAGGACTTCTCCAAGATAGCCGTGCCTTTAACCCGGTTGACAAGGAAAGTCGTGGTCTTTTGCTAGGGGCCTGAGCAGCATGCCGCATTTGAGACACTGAGACAGAGATTGTGCGAGGCGCCAAGCTTAGCCCTGCCGTAGGGCGTGGATGATTCTGTGGTGTATTGTGATGCGTCCATCTTGGGTTTGGGCGCGGTATTTGTTGGAGATTTTGTATTGTCTCATGGGCTTTGTTTTTGTATATCCGGATTGGGCCTGTCTATCCGTGATTATTGATTAGCGTTAAGCTATATATAGTGCATGCATGTATGCCTTAGATACGATCATCATTATTATTATTATTGCTTTGTAACCCTAAACACCTCTATAGTCGAAGTTCTTAATCGAGCTCTTCTGAGGTGTTAAAGCTTAATCATTCGACATCAGTTAAACCATTCATGTGTTCTTTATTAAGTTATTTATTGCTTTTCTGCTTAGAATTGATCGATCCTATTAGAACTTTGTTCTAACAATTGGTATCAGAGCAGGAGACTGTGTGATCAATACACATTCCTTCTGTTTGAAGAATTCTTTAGGGGTTCCGCTTTTATCGAATATAAAGACGCCGTCTTCTTCCTGTCGACGGTAACTCTTGTGTTTGATAAAACCCTAATCTCAAGTTTACAGGTCTGATTCTAGCAGTTCCAAGGAAAGGCTCATCATGTCTCACGATGATTTTCAAACTAATCCCATCAACATCTCCAACAACATTGGATCTACTACAAGGGTTCCCATTCTTTACACTCAAGACTATGAAGTGTGGGCGCATCACTTTGAAGATTACATAGTTGGATCTAAAGATAATGGTTATCTCATCTGGGAAGCTATCACGATTGGGCCGTTTGTTCACTCTGGAACGAACAGGACAGTGAAGACTCAAAAAGAATATAATCAGCTTTTGGCAGACGTAGATAAGATGCCACAGGATGAAAAGGACAAGCTGCTATGTAACGTGAAAGCGATGAGAATGATCAGATTCCCATTGCAATCTGACACTTTTCGTTTAGTCGGTTCATGCATGACGGCTAAAGAAATCGGGGATAGGTTAAAAGAACTGTACTCAACCGATGAGGATCTAGAACACTCGATCTAAACCTTGTTGCTCTCAAAATTTGGAGCTTTCGAACAGAAACCTAAAGAGAAACTGATACAGACCTTCGATCGCTTCAATCATCTCCTCAGCAAGATGATCAAGCATGGCATTGAAAGAAAAGTAATTGAGCAAAAGGTGACCTTCATGAATGGTTTAAGAGCAGAATGGATGGCAGTGGTTTCAATGGTGAAAGCTCATGAACAGTTTAAATCATACCCGCTAGCGAAACTGATGGGTATTCTTAAATCCCATGAAAGTGTGGTAACCAAGGAGGCAAAGGTAGTTTTGGGTGTGGGATCGCTGGCCCTTGTCTCAAAAGGCAAAAGTGTCGCAGAAGAAGAGGAGGATTCAGATATGTCTGAGTGTGACCTTACTGGCGAAGAATATGCAATGATGGTCACCAACCCAAAGAAGTTTGCACGAAAGAAGTTCCCTGTCAATAAGAACCAAAACTGGCAAGGAAGTTACAGATCTGAAAAAGTGAAAGAAGAAACGAAGAACACCTCTCAAAAGGATGACGACAAGAAAGAAAGCAAGCTTGTAGGAGACTTTGGATTCAACTGCAATTATTGTCATGGTAAGAACCACTTTGCCAAAGATTGCATGTTGAGGAAGATGGCTGAGAAAAGGGACGGTGAAGATGATGAGGCTTATTACATGCGAAAGTTGGAAGAAATAAAGAAAAAGAAGGCAACTAATAGTTCAATGAATGCCTTGATTGTGCAGGAAAATGTGGATGAAGATGAGTTTGGTGGCGTTGAAGTCTGGTCAACCGATTCTGAGGATGAAGAAGTGAGAAAACCCACACATGGAAGAACTTACGTGGCGAGAGAGGAAGCTACTAGTTCGACTGGGAAATTTTTGATGGTTACTGCTGGAAGACCAACCGAAGGTAAGCAAAAGGAGCCGAACCCGACTGAGGACAACTGTTTTGCAGCCAAGCCCGTGAGTGAGAGGATCAACGACTGTGATCGGCTGATCAAAAAGGCACAATCCATCCTTGAATAACTCAAAGTTCCCATAACAAATTATGAAGAAGAATTAAATGAACTAAAATTTAAATTTTCTAGCTTAAGTGGTAGTCTCATGCAAACTCGCTTAGCGAACTCTAACCTAACTGACCAACTCAGCAGGGTGTCTTCGAAGAGTGAGGCAAAATGTAGCCGCCACGTTGTGAGGTTTCTTATGTAGTGTTAGATTCTTTAGTCTATGCTGAAAGTGTAATTTATTCCTCATGTTTGAATAAATCGAGTGATCATTCGACGTATCTTCTTTATTTGTGTTTGTTCTTATTTTCCGCATCTTGTTCATCAAATATCAATTAGAGTTTTAATCCCAACAAGATTCATCACGCTTCACCTGGGTTTTCTTTCTTAAACAGAAATCAGACGCGACTCCCAAGTTGAAGGCATTTATCAAGCAAGTGGAACTACAGCTGCGAAAGATGGTGAAGAATATTAGAAGCGACAATGGGCTTGAATTCAAGAATAAAGATTTTGAAGATTTTCTGGCTGAAAAGGGGATATCTCACAACTTCTCGGCTCCCTATACACCATAACATAATGGAATTGTTGAAAGACGAAACTGTTCCTTATGTGAGGCAGCCCGAACCATGCTGAGCTTCGCTTTTCTTTCGCTATACTTCTGGGCTGATGCAGTTTCAACTGCATGCTACACTCAGAACCAATCCTTACTTAACAAACGATTCTCCATCACTCCGTATGAGATTCTAAACAATCGGAAGCCCAACGTTAAGTTTTTCCACGTGTTCGGTTCAAGATGCTTCATTTTCAACTCCAAAGAGAACCGAAACAAGTTCGACATCAAAGCCGATGAAGGAATTTTTCTTGGTTATTCACTCACTTCAAAGGCATACAAGGTTTTGAATAAACGCTCCGAACGTATTGAAGAATCCTACTATGTAACCTTTGATCACAACTACATGAAGAAAGTTCAATCAAGCGAAAGTACCATGGGGGGAATATTTCCAAAATCAGGACAAGTCTCGGTTCCCATTTCTAACTTGTTTGAAGAGTACATAAGGCTATTTGATGAACTAGAAAAGGCTATACACTCAGAGGCGAAAGCAGCAGACAACAAAATCGACAATCTGAAAAGGATCATCGATGAAGCCGCAAAAGATATGGAAAATGAACCTCCTAAACCGACTGGTGGTCAACCCTCAAATGACCCTCCAAACAACAGCTCAATGTTCAAGGGGGAGGGTTCATCTCGTACCAAAAACAACCGATTTGCCTTTCGAGGGGGAGAATCCAACTCCAACCCCTATCCACGATAGTCCAATCGAGGGGGAGAATCCAACTCCAACCGAGGGGGAGAATCCTGAACCTGACATGGGATACCATTCGCCATTTGAGGGGGATAATGAGAATACAAATGACGAAGGTAATTAATCAGAATTTGAAGAAGAGGTAAATGGAGAGTTGGATCCTGTCTATGACCCTAATTACCCGCCTCTAACGAAATGGACTAAGGATCATCCCAAAACACAAATAATTGGTGAATCATCTGAGCAAGTTCTCACGCGTTCTCAATTGAAAGCGAAACAAACTGCCTTATTCTCTCATGTTGAATTATGCATGTTTAATTTGTTTGTCTCGAAAATCAAAACGAAGATGGTTAATGTTGCACTTGATCACGCTGATTGGGTACAAACAATGCAAGATGAACTCCATGAGTTTGAACGTAATCGACTTTGGAGGCTGATTCCCACTCCAAAGGATGCTTCTGTGGTCGGCTTAAAATGGGTCTTCAGGAATAAGTTGGATAAAGAGGGCAACGTCATTCGCAATAAGGCTCGGCTGGTGGTGAAGGGATATTGCCAAGAAGAAGGGATAGACTATGAGGAGACCTTCTCTCCTGTAGCAAGGTTGGAATCAGTTAGAATCTTTTTGGCATATGCTGTGCATAAAAACTTCAAAGTTTTCCAGATGGATGTGAAATGTGCTTTCTTAAATGGAGAACTAGAAGAAACGGTGTATGGTGAGCAACCACCTGGGTTCGTGAACGAGAAATACCCTGATCACTGCTATGTGTTGGATAAAGCTGTATATGGTCTGAAGCAAGCACCAAGGGCCTGGTATGAAACATTAACTCGCTTTCTTAAAATGTCGAAATTCAAGCAAGGTTCGGTTGACCCAACCGTCTTTCGAAAGAAAGAAGGTGAACATCTAATGATAGTTCAGATTTATGTCGATGACATCATCTTCGGCTCCACGAATCCTAGCTTAACGGTTGAATTCAGGAAGTTGATGGAGACTAAATTTGAAATGATTGCAATGGGTCCAATTAACTTTTTCCTTGGATTGAATATAAGACAGGGACCAAAAGGCATTTTTATCAACCAGGAGGCCTACACGAAGAACATGCTGGCGAAGTTCAGTATGATGGGAGATGCGAAGGTGCAGGTTCCCATGGCGTTTGCACAAAGTTAACACCATCTCTTGAAAAACCTGTCGTTGACGTAACACTCTATCGTCAAATGATAGGGTCTCTTATGTATCTAACAGCTAGTAGACCAGACATTATGTTCTCTGTTGGTTATTGTGCCAGGTTTCAAGCAAATCTAAGAGAACCTCACATGGTGGCAGTGAAAAATATTTTCCGTTATCTGAAGCGAACCTCTTCTCTCGGTCTTTGGTACCCTGCTAGATCCAGATTCTTTGTTCAAGCCTTTTCTGATGCTGATCTTGGAGGATGCGGTCTGGACAGAAAGAGCATAAATGGAGGATGTCAATTCGTTGATGGTAAACTTGTTAGCTGGCAGTCCAAAAAGCAAACTTGTGTGTGTCTTTCAACAGCCGAAGCTGAGTACATAGCTGCAGCATCCTGTACCTCGCAAGTGATCTGGATACAAAGCCAACTAAGAGACTACGGACTGAGTATGAAGAAAATACCTCTCTATTGTGACTCTAAAAGCGCGATAAGAATACGTCACAATCTAGTGCAAAACTCAAAGACAAAGCATATTGCACTAAGATACCATTTCATCAAGGACCATGTTGAAGATGGAAACGTGGAAGTTCATTTCGTTCGGTCCTCTGATCAACTACCTGACACCTTCACTAAAGCCTTACCAGAAGCAAGCTTCAATAAAATATTACAAGGTTTGGGAATGATGGAAGTAGAGTCGGTACCGAACCCTCAAACCTCTCTCTAAAAATTAGACAAGCGAAATAGAGCGAATGCTCGGTCTATTTCGGTTCCAGATTTTTCGGGAACCGAAATGAACCGAACGTTCGGTCTATTTCGGCTCCATAATTTTCGGGAACCGAAATGAACCGAACGCTCCGTCTATTTTGGCTCCGGAATTTTAGGGAACCGAAATGAACCGATCGCTCGGCTTATTTCACTTCATTCCTTTAAGGTTTGATTTTGGCTGTATACTTTGTAAACTCTCTTTTAAATCTTTTTCTTGCTATGTTTTCTCTTTTATCTTTATTCCTAGATTTTTTTTAACATTAATTTCGTTTATTCTTGTTTCTTTTTCTATTTTTATTATTTTTTCAGAAAACTTTAAAATCCAAAAATATTCTTTCTGTTTTTTTTATTTTTCAGAAAATTCAAAAATCCAAAAATATTTTGTTTTTATTATTTTTCAGAAAATTCAAAATTGCAAAAGGTTTTATATTTTATTTATCTCTTTATTATCTTCTGTTTTTTTTGTTTGTGTGTGTGGTTTGTTTGTCTTTGTTTATTCTCTTTAGTAGGTACCAAGTACATCGTTGCTACGTAAATTGGAGCTAGGGCAGGTAGGACCATTTTAATTTGAACTAGTTAAGTGTCCCTAGAAGCATGCTGCTGCATGTAGACCGAAGCCTCTAAGACTATGAGTAAGGCCTTAATGATTCGATCTATACCTATCGTTTTTTCCCAATCAGGCTGCTAAATTCACTCAAGTCATGAGCTACCTTACTCTTCTCAAATCAGTTAAGAGTTTTCTACTTTGACACTTTTATATAGCAGGGGTACTTTCGGTTCCTTAACCACCTCCTCTACATTCTCCATCAACTTTCGTTTCACCATGGTAACCCTTGAGACTCTCAGATATTACCACTGAGTTTTATGGTTACACAAAATCTGTGTCTATGATCTTAGATGCGTACACCACGTGCTAAGTGAGACCCAAAATCCAACACCAATAATGAGTTGACGGTGAATATTTATATTCAAGATCTCACTTGTTACCTAACGAAATCTCATTTTATTTTTGAGTGGTCTTTATGAAATTGTCTAACACCAAGGCATTTCTTCCCAAAAAGATCCAATTTGGTTTTTGTTTTTGAGATTTTTATAACATCATTAGTCACAACAAATTCTATCCAACCTACTTGTTCAACAGACCACATCGGTCTCACAAGTACTTCATCCAACTTTTGGTCTTATGTTAAGTATCGTTGTTCGGTTGAAGATAAGCCACCCTTTAGACCCATTATTTGAAAAGAAGCCTTTCGGTGTTTCTTTACAAACACTCAATCGTATTTTCTCGGGGAACCACACAAGCACTTCAAGTCTCTCTTGACTTTGAAGGAAGAGATTCTTGCCCGGAATCATCTGCTTCATGTCTTATTACAGACATCACTCACATCCTATACATATTTTTCTTTATTTCTTTATTTTTGGCACACTCTTCTACGAAAATTCTTTGTGATTTTCCAAAATTCTGGTTGATGTTCCTTATGGCCCGTTTAAAGTTTTTTTTTTGGAGCAAAAGTGGTTATTTTGACATATGGAGCGAAAGTGAATTTGAAAAGCCGATATGTGGATAAAATTTTGAATCACGTCATCGGATAATCATTCATATTGGGCGCGTGAATTTGAAACGGTTCCTAAACCCACGCTTGATGACGTCTATCTGGGGAAACCAAGTTGTCAAATCGCGCTTTTTCAGGCGACGTTTCAGTGATCGTATCATCATCACGGAGATTCTTTCTCTCTCCTGGCAACGGTATATAAAGGGTTTCTCGCACCTATTGTGCCTTCTTACCTTCTTCAAACTCTCTCAAATACAACAGGCGATCTTCAACTGTTCATCTTCTTCCTTACATCAACAATGGCGGAATCATCATATTTTCAAGATCAAACTGCTTCATCGTCATTGCCTGTGATCAAACCTAATCAGAACCTGATCATTCAACTAAACCCTTTTTTGTATGATTCGTACATGCTCCACGTTGTTGAATGTCTCAAGTACTCCCCACTGGTTATCGCTCTTATGCAGGTGGAATCTGTTCCCATGTCTCTGCTGTCACAAGTGTACTATACTACGTCTTACGAAAAGAACAAGGAGAGGATCTATTTTCAAATCTTCACTCATAAGGCATCTATTTCGAAAGCCCGATTATGTTCCCAGTTAGGGCTTGCCATCGATGCTTCTGTCATCTCTCCTGATTTCATCACCACAACCCAGTTGTTTATGATGCTTTATGAGATGGGGTATACTGATGTCCTTACCACAGTGACAATGTTTAAGAAGCCGTGTTTGCTGCCGCAATGGAATGGGTTACTTACTCTTATCAACAAGGGTTTGGCGGAACGGGTAGCTGGGTCAGATGGTACGAGTAAGGGTTTTCTGACCATTATCTATGGTCTCTACAATGGTATTAACCTGGATTATAGCTCTATTGTTTGGTCGCAACTTGTGCAAAGTCTCAACACCTCAACGAGACATTCAGAGATTTCCTGTGGTTGTTTCTGGACCATCATCACCCGACGGGCCATTGAGAACTTACAGATTCCATTTATGAAACATGCCACACTCTCCTATGTGGCTACTTTTCATACAAAGAAGATTATCTTCTCAGATGCCACCAAGTTTTCTCACAATGGTTCGATACCTGAAACAATGTATAGGTGTGTGTCGAGCGAAAGTAATGTGATGGCTGACTACCGGAAGCTTACTCCCAAGGGCCCAAGAGAACTGACTCCTGAACAGCAGGCTGCCTTAGATGCTGTGGAAAAGCCAGCAAAGCGAGGGAAGAGGGCAGATACCAAGAAGGTGGAAACCGAAGGTCCTTCTTCTAAGCCTGTTAAGTCTAAAAAGTGAAAGGCTGAAAAGGCTGATTCTTCGGCTTCAAAGAAAGTCAAGAAAATGGCAAGGAAATCACAGAGCCCTACCCCTTCAAGCTCAGGACATGATGAGGAGCGATCGGCTGATGAGGAAGAAGAAGTTCAACATCACGGTTCACCAAGAGGTAATACACCTCCTCGTTCTCCAACTCCTACTGAACAACTCAATGACAAAATTCCAACTCCTCCTCCATCTCCACCAAAGACTACAGTTCCAGTTTTGGTTGCTCCAATTCCACCACCACCACCAGTTAGTACAATACCAGTTTCTACAACTCCTTTACCACCTCCCATTTTTTCACAAGCAACTACCACAACTACTCCTATCTCCACCACTACAACCGAACCTCCAATAAACGTCAACGTATCTGATACGGGGGCTAATACTGAAACCGAAACTCTTGTTACATCCAACCCTCTTTCACCCTCAACCTCAACTGATTCTGATCCTACTCTCGGTGGTGACAATTTTCAGTTTGATTCAACCTATTACAGTCCTTATAGACGTCCCACTGATGAAGATGAAGAGGCTCCGGTAACCAAACAACAACTGCAGAGTCTTGATGATAAGCTTTATCGATTGCTCGTCTCTTCTTCGACGTACAATGATGTTGTGCTGAAGGCTTTCCTGGACACTCCTTTTGAACAGTATACAGGAGCAATTGATAAATCAACGAAGGCGGTTGAAGCATCCACATCTTCTTTCCAGAAGGCTACCACCGATGTTGCGGAACTCATTCACAAATCCCAGATCTTTCTTGAATCCTTTAAGGGTCATGCTGATGCGAATGCAGCTAAGGTGAATGCATCGGTTGACTCTCTCTCAAAATCACTTCAAGGGGAGCAACCCATATTCGAGACTGTTCGTTCTGAGATTCAAGCTGAGAATACTTCTCTTCTTATTCTCGTCTTGAAAAGCTCCATGCTGAGTTAGCAAAGGAGAACAAATTGATGGATGATCTTGCTCGTCAAACCACTAACGTTGAAGTCCAGAAGGTCCAACTGGATCAAGCCGATCGGGAAATTTCTTTGTTGAAAACTGAGCGTGCTGTCTTTCGAAGTTGTGCTGGTGACGTTCTTAATATGTTGCACAATGTTCTTCATGCTCATGATCCAATTCTTACACTGACAATTTGGAATCACCTGACCTCCAAGCTTCTTCCTACAATTGAACTTCTACGTGAAATGAAGGGTGTTTCGGAGCGATTGGTTACTCCGCAACAAGGGGGAGAAGGTGCTCAGAAAACTAATCCTATTAAACCGAAAGTCACTGTCAAAACAGAACCGAAGGGTAATGTAGCTTCGGGTTCTGGTAATCAAGAAAAGAAGAAAGGTCTTGCTGATGATAGTGATGAAGATCAAGAAACTATTGCTGATGCCCTGAAACGGAAGAAAAGGGATCAGGAGTTAGATGAAAACCTTCGGGTTGCAAAAGAAGAAGAAGAGAGGGAGCGAAAGAAGAAGGAAGAGCATGATGCTCTAATTTGCAAAAAAAGGCTTTGTTTCCTCCTTGGACTAAGGAAACGCTGATCAAAGAAGCGATAGAGTTTCCAAGCACGTAATGGCTGGAACTTGTAGCTTCGTTTGATTGTGAGAATACGAGGTACTCACAGTTTGATATGACTATAACACGAAAGGCATTTACTTTTCACTGTTTTGATTCAACAGTTCAAGTTCCCTCACCTCATCCTCAAGTTGATCGTGAACTTATTGATTTTTATCTCAAGTTCGGTCAGCCGCAGTATCTGACTTGGAATGCATAGAAAATTACAACAGTCAAGGTGCTGAAACCTTCGCCTGCAGGGAAATTTATTAATGTTAATTTCAGGATAACCCGAGGTTCAGACAACTCGGTTTCTATGATTTCCCTGGCAGATCTTCCTAACTTAAATCCTCATGATTGGATCTTATTGTACAACATTTTGCTCACTAATTCGAAGGAGTATGAGCCGATCCTAGATCATCTGAAGAGGATGTTGGCTTCCTATGTCCATGAAGTTGCTACAATGGATCAGGAGATTGCTAGTGTTTTGAAGAAGAACTAACTGTGAAGCCAACTGTAAAGCCTAGAGATCTGAACAAGATGAAGTTGGGCCAAATTGATTCTACACATCTCACAGTAATGTTCACAAGAGGCGAAACTAACATATTTTTTTTCGCTCTTGTTGATAAGCATATGTTCTCAACGGACTGCTTGGAGCACATAATCAATATTATCCATCGATACAAGCACAACAATGAGTCAGAAAAGAAGAACTTTACTGACATGCTTCGGTGGTATATTACTTTTCGTCATACTCTACTGGCCATTATACCGAAGGTGTTCAAGAACATCAAGACGTCTTCTATAGCTCAACCGAACAGAGCTCTCGGCTCCATTGACGCAAAGGGAGAGATTGTTGAGTATTTTGTATTGCATCATGGGCTTTGTTTTTGTATATCCGGATTGGGCCTGTCCATCCGTGATTATTGATTAGGGTTAAGCTATATATAGTGCATGTATGTATGCCATAGATATGATCGTCATTATTATTATTATTGCTTTGTAACCCTAAACACCTCTATAGTCGAATTTCTTAATCGAGCTCTTCTGAGGTGTTAAAACTTAATCATTCGACATCAGTTAAACCATTCATGTGTTCTTTATTAAGTTATTTATTGCTTTTTTGCTTAGAATCAATCGATCCTATTAGAACTTTGTTCTAACAGTATTGATGCAGAGGGGGCATGTCATCGCCTACGCTTCAAGGAAGTTGAAGCCTCTTGAGGTGAACTATCCGACACATGACTTGGAGTTGGGGGCAGTTGTTTTCGCCCTCAATATTTGGCGTCATTACCTCTATGGGGTCCGCTGTACTATTTACATGGACCATAAGAGTTTGAGGTACCTCATGGATCAGCCAAATCTGAATATGAGACAGCGTCGATGGTTAGATATGGTGAAGGATTACGATTGTGAAATCCTCTACCACCCGGGGAAGGCCAATGTCGTGGCCGATGAGCTTAGTCGCAAGGCAGCCCCGATCAGGGATATATGCTTGAGGATGACAGTGGTGACTCTATTATTGGAACGGATCCGAGAGGCCCAGCAGGATGCTATGAAGGAGGAAAATCGTAAGAGTGAGCATATAGTGGGTCACGTTTCCTCCTTCGATTATGATAGCCGTGGATTATTAACACTACACCAAAGGGTGTGGGTCCCATATCATGGAGATGTGCGCCAAGTATTGATGGAGGAGGCGTATAAATCCAGGTTTTCCATCCATCCCGGGGGAGACGAAGATGTACAGGGATCTTCGTCTTGATTATTGGTGGCCCTGCATGAAGTGGGATGTAACTTGGTATTTTGAGAGATGCCTGACCTGCAGGAAGGTCAAGGCCGAGCATCAGAGGCCACACCGCAAGACCCAGCCATTGGATATCCCGATGTGGAAATGGGAAGATATCACTATGGATTTCATCACGAAGCTTCCCAAGACCGCGCGGGGAGTGGATTCGATTTGGGTCATCGTGGATCGGTTGACCAAGAGTGCCCATTTCATTCCGATATAGGAGAGCATTTCAGCCGAGAAGTTGGTCGATATCTATATTCGGGAGGTAGTGGCTCGGCACGGAGTGCCAGTTTTGGTGATTTCTGATAGAGATGTGTGGTTCACTTCCAGATTCTGGAAGAAGTTTCACGACGATCTAGGTACTCGTCTGCACTTTAGCACTGCTTTTCACCCGCAGACGGATGGTCAGAGTGAGCGAACCATCCAGACTCTGGAGGATATGCTACAGGCGTGTATTTTAGACTCAGAGGTAGTTGGGATACTTACCTTCCTTTGGCAGAGTTTTCCTATAATAACAGCTATCACGCGAGTATCGACCGTCCTCCCTTCGAGATGTTGTACGGGAGGAAGTGCAAGACCCCGATATGTTGGGGTGAGGTTGGCCAGAGGGTCATGGGGAGTACCGAAGTGTTACTCAAGACTATAGAGAGGATCCAACAGGTGCGTAGCAGGCTTCAGACTACTCAGAGTCAGCAGAAAAGTTATGCCAACAAGCGTCGTTCGGACCTGGAATTCCAGGTCGGGGAGATGGTGCTCCTGAAGGTGTCGCCCTTGAAAGGCGTCATTCGGTTCAGGAAGCGGGGTAAGTTGGGCCCCACGTACATTGGACCTTTCAGGGTTGTAGCCCAGGTGGGCAAGGTGGTATATAGGCTGGATCTGGCAGCCGAACTCAATCTGATTCACAGTACTTTTCACGTCTCCCAGTTGCGGAAGTGCCTGGTGGACGACTCGGCAGTGGTGCCTTTGGAGGATATTCAGGTAGATGATAGTCTGAACTACATTGAGCGACCATTAGCTATCCTCAACAGGATTTTGAGGGATCTGAGTGCAATGGCAGCACCGCAAGGGCTCGGAATGGACTGGGGAGTCGGAGGACGAGATGAGGGAGCACTACCTCGAGCTTTTTCCGAATTCAACAGCAGACTTCGAGGACGAAGTGTAACATAAGTGGGGGAGATTTGTAGCACCCGGTTCCTGGTACGTATTTTAATTAAAGTAAACTCATGTTTTGCTCTGGGACTCGGCGAGTTGGAGGCCAAACTCGTCGAGTAGTCTCAACTTTGGATCGACACGATAAGTGGCCTACTCGACGAGTCGAGAGACAGACTCGACGAGTAGGACTGTCTGGATGAAACCCTAATATTTGGGGTGTGCCCCCTATTTAAACAACTTATAACGCCCCAACCCAGCCTCTGTTGTTCCTCCCAACCCAGAGAAACCGTAACTCGAAACCCTAAGCCTTTATTGAGTGTTCTTGAGCTTTTTGGTGCCTTTTGTGTGTGTTTAATGTTGGAAAAGGAGAAGGAAGATTGGGAGATCAAGAGAGAGCAAGTAGATCCAGAAGTCTTGCCACATTTCCTGCTCATTTGAGGTATAAAGTTGTTACCTTGGCTATTCATTACTTAGATCTTGATTTGGGGCTATTTTCTCCCTTTTTCTAAGCTTTAGTGAAGCTATACTCGGATTTGTGTGTATATTTGGAGTTGTACTTCAGATTTGGAACCATTGAGGGTTCCCATGGCATAAAGGTGCCAACTTTATGGCCATGGGAGACCCATGCAACATATAGAGGGTGTTTGGCTTAGCTTTTGAAAGGAAAAAAGTCCTTTTTATAAATGTTGGAAAAGTCACGATTACGTGACTTTTCAAAAAGACGTCATTTCCTCTATTGTAAAAGTTGGAAAAGTCACTGTTACCAAACATCTATTTGAGTTTTAGAAAAAGATAAAAAGTGAAAAGTCACTTTAAATGCTATGCCAAACACCCTCACAAACCCCTTTTTATGGCTTTTTGAGGCATGAACCCCATGCATGGACATCAATTTTGTGACTTTACGTATAATATGGACCCTAGGAGGTCAGATCTATGATTTGGATGCGTTAAAGACCGATTAAAATCAACTGTATGGTTTTGGACAAAGAGGGACTCGGAGAGTCGCTCGGGTGACTCGGCGAGTCGGGTCGTAGTTTCCCCCAAAACGACTTCTGGAAGTGGTCTTTGGTTGAGTTGAAGGAAAACTCAATCTGAAGGGGTTAGTTATGGACTTGAACATCAAAGGACTCGGCGAGTTCAAGACAATGTCCCATCCACATGAAGACGGACTCGAAGAGTTCAAGGATGAACTCGGCGAGTCATAAACTGAACACCTTCATACGGATGAAGATGGACTCGACGAGTTCAAGGGGGAGCTCGGCGAGTCGGTTGAAGATAGCCCAATGTGTTGTTGAAGGCGAACTCGTCGAGCTCTTTCTAGACTCGATGAGTAGGGACGGGATTGTTGCATTTTGTGGACGTGGGGACTCGACGAGTTGGTAGACCAACTCGGCGAGTCTGGTCAACCAGATGTTGACTTTGACCAAGGTTTTGACTTTGACTTTGTCTTGGACTTGAGTGACCCTTGTAAGGGTATGAGTATGAATTGATAACTTAGAAAAGTTGTAGTGTAGGGATTGAGGAGTGGAGGAGAGTCGATTTTCACGCCGAGGACAGTGTAGACACTACACGACATTGAGGTGAGTTACCTTCCAGTAGAAGTGGGTCTAAGGCACCAAGGCCGATCCACTAGTAGTTGATTATAGTTGAGATGGTTGTCTTTGTGATAATTGTCTGGTTTGCTACTACCTGATATGCTCTATATGCCATTACGATATGCTATAAGTATTAGTGGTAGTAGGAGGGGAATAGTCCCATGATTCGGTCGTTAGGACCGAAGGGTAGGTCGGACCCCCCAGATATGTCTGACAGCATGATTATGATATTGTATTATGTGATAGTAGTAGGGTTGACATGGTCCCCGTGACCGGGTGAGATAGACCAGAGGGTAGGCAGGCACCCTAGAACGGACTGACACGGGTAGGTCAGCACCCCATAATTGCTTGACATGGGTAGATCAGCACCCCATAATGGCTTGACACGGGAGGTCGGGCACCGCCGAATTGCCCGACAGTATGTATGATTGTATGGTATGTGGTATGATGGGGGAACTCACTAAGCCTCGCGCTTGCAGTTTTAGTTTTGGTTTCAGGTGCCTCTTCAGCTAAGGGGAAGGAGCCGGCAGGGTAGCAGCGCATCGCACACACATAATTTCCGCTTTGAGAACCCTGCGATTGTACTATTGATGTTTTGAAATGATAATAACGATGTTATGGTTATCGAGAGTTGTGATTTGTGACGTGATGTTTTGAAATGATAATAATGATGTTTTCTGTAAACTATTTTTATAAGTAATATAATTAAACAAAAAATTTTGGGTCTCGATTTTGGGATGTTACAAAATCATCTTTATAAAGAAAGTTTTTTCAAAAGATTTGGGAAGACCATAGTTGTCTGAACATAGACATTTATGAGGAAGAAATTCAAGTTTAGTTGATTTTAGTCCTTAATATAACACCCAAATAAAATATTAAGGCTAGGACCCAAGACAATACTTTACAATTGGGAAGAGGGATGTCGTCATCCAAACTGAAAAATATTTGAAGGTATGTAAATGACGATTTACCAATTTCCACCACGAAAAACAAAATTTATTATTAAGTTTTAAATGGATTGAAACTCCTAGATGCTTTGAGATTCATTGAACAATTCAATGGCATGTTTAAATCTCGATTGTGCCCTTCAAGTTTGTGACCTGGATGCCGAAGATCACAAACAATGTGTGAATAACCATGCAAATTAGCTCGGTACACCCAATGTTACAACCACCTAATCAATATGCCGGTTAGCCACACACGCTCCTTTGAGCTTTGATTAACATCAAGCTACCCTTTCCCGCGCACTGCTAGTCCCAGATTAGTGTGTCGGTTAACTACACACGCTCCACTAACGACTTAACAAGGTGCAAAGTGCAATTTCATGGGTTAGCACCAAATTAACATTTTTCCTAAGTAACTAAGATTAGGAATTTATGAGTGTTTAGTTATTTAGTATTTCATTATACTTTTATGAGAATTTAAATGTCCTATCAAAACCGTTCGGCTAACGACCCTCCACCAGTCAAGGAAGCAGCGGGTGATAGTGGACACCCATTAAACTGCCATTTTATAGTCAGTAACCTTAAACCCCCCTTATAGACCGACTTCGTGAATGAGGCCTACTAATGGTAAGACTGACTTTACTCTTATACATATATACATAAATAGTAAACCTATAATATTATAATAGTATAAGTGTTGAATTTTAAACTTTTAAAACTCTAGGGTTTGGAGCTAAAGTATTCAAAAAGTGAAACTTTACAAGTTCCAAAACTTGAGGGCAAGTTTTGAACTATTCAAAAACTTTTGGAATCCATAACATATGAGTTTAATATATACTTTAATGAAAAGACCCTTGAAAATCCATAACCTATGAGTTTAATGAACTCTTTAAAAGAAAAACTTTTCACATTCCATAACTTGAGGACAAGTTATGGAGTACATTAAAGGCCATTAAGATCATCAATTAAACTAACAAGCATGTCAAATAATGTTCATGATCTAGATTAAACTCATATGAACAAGATAATTCATATCAAACAATTTTCATGTAATTAGCCTAATCATGTAAACCAATACAAAACATGAAACTTTGACAATTATCTTCTAAATTGTATAAGCATGATTATTACCACATCAAAAACATGTTTATAAGTTCAAAAACAGCTTAGGTAATGATCCTAGTCCAATTCTAGCCAAAAACCTCGAAAATCTACATTATGGAGCATCAACTCGTCGAGTGCAAGAACAAACTCGGCGAGTTGGTCAGAATTGTGCTTGGACACGGCGAGTACCCCAGTGGACTCGGCGAGTCCACTATCCAGAACAGCATAAAATCGATTTTTCAAGCCTAAGCAACAAGTAGCATCAAGTATAATTGAAAACAACCCTAGGCTCTATTTTACCACTGATGGGTTTTAAGCATTCTAACACTCCTAATGTGTACATGCAACCCTAAATACCTTGGATCTATGTTTTCTCTATTATACATGCAAAGTTTCATTTTCCAAGGTATTACCCTAACTAGCATACAAAGCTTTGATACTTGGGTAATAAAACAAGTTAGATAACATACCTTTTGTTGTAGCTTGCCATCCTTGATGTATTTGGCCTTTAAGAACTTAGAACCAATAGTGTGAATTCCTCAAATGGAATCACAACACATCTAGGACAAAGGATGACATTTTGAGAGAGAATCTTGAACCCAAAATCGTCCATGAACTCCAAGAACTATTAGTCTACGATTTTGGCTATGGAGTCACATATTTATATGTGGGATTCCAAGGGTCATGGGTTAACCATAATCCATAGCCATGGGTTTATGATCCTTGGTTCATGTGGCCCAACTCTTTATGTATCCATACATAAACTTACTCCAACATGGATCATAAGCCCAACATATAAATATAACTAATTTACAAAATTAGTCCCCATTGATTTAATTAGTCTCTTTTGATCACTAATTAATTCCAAACCAATTCTTGATCAATACTAATTAAATCATATGATTTCATATTAATATATTAGAACTTATAATATATTCATAAATCATAGATAACCTCTTCTCAAAAGTCCATCCTAACAAATTAGCCTGATGATATGCAACCCAAACGGACCATGCTACTCTCGGGTCAAGTGCATACTAATTATAGTTATGGGCTTAGACACCTAATCCAACAAAAACACCACTGCCCCTAATTCCAGGTCGTAAATGGTTAATTCGCCTCATGAGGCTTCAACTGGCTCGAGGCGTAAGCAATTACATGCCCCCTTTGCATCAGTATCGCCCCTAACCCTGAGATCGATCCATCACAATAAACTACCAAATCATCCAGCCCCTCTGTTAGCACTAGAATCGGGGCCTCACATAACTTCTACCTCAAGATCTCAAAAACCGAGTGTTGGTCCGGTCCCCACCGGAAAGTCACATTCTTCTTGGTCAAACGGGCCAAAGGCACAACAATCTTTGAGATATCCTGGATGAATCTCCGATAATAGCCTGCTAAACCCAAGAAGCTACGGATCTCAGATGCGTTCTTTGGTACTTCCCACCGCATCACTGCCTCAACCTTGGTTGGATCCACCGAAATACCCTCCTGGTTGATGACGTGCCCCAAAAACTGCACCTCTCACAGCCAGAAATCACACTTTGAGAACTTGGCATAAAGCCTTTTCGTTCTCAGTGTCTCCAATACCTCCCTTTGATGTTGTTCATGCTGCTCCTTGGTGTTAGAATAGACCAGGATACCATCAATAAAAACGATCACCAAATGATCCAGCATCGGTCTACACACCCTGTTCATGAGATCCATGAACGCTGTTGGGGCATTGGTGAGCCTAAATGGCATCACCACAAACTCATAGTGCCTGTACCGAGTCCTGAAAGCTGTCTTCGGTATATCCTCATCCCGAATCCTCATCTGATGGTACCCAACCAAAGATCAATCTTGGAAAACCAAGATGCACCCTGGAGCTGATCGAACAAATCATCGATCCTCGGTAGCGGATAATGGTTTTTCACCGTTAACTTGTTCAACTCTTGATAATCAATACACATCCTATGTGACCTGTCCTTCTTTTTTACGAACAGGATCGGCGCTCCCCATGGGGAACTGCTTGGACGGGTAAACCCTCGGTCTAGCAGCTCCTAAAATTGCATAGCTAGCTGGTACGGTGCCTTGGCTATCGGAGCGGCACCCAAAACCAAATCAATGCGAAACTCCACTTGCCTCTCCGGAGGCACTCCAGGCAACTCTTCAGGGAATACATCCTAAAACTCTCGTACCACTGGCACACTACCCAAATCTGTCGAGGTCTCGACCCTCGTATCCGAGATATATGTCAAAAATCCCGAGCAACCCTGTTGAAGAAGTCTCGTAGCCCTCACAGCTAAACAGAGGGTTGGCCCCTGCGAGGCCCTCTCTCCATGAATAAACAGTTCTCCCCCACTTGGGGTTCGAACCCTCACCAACTAGCGCTCACAATCGATCATGGCCCCATTGGCCCCCAACCAGTCCATCCCGACGATCACCTTTAGTCCTCGTAACGGTATCGGGACTAGGTCAACATGAAACCTCTCCCCAAGCACATTCAGGACACAATCCCGATAGACCCTTGCAACACTCATAGTGTAGTAGTCCACAACCTCAACCTTAAGCGGGGAACCCAAAGTCCCCGGCGCATCCCATAACTTCTTGCTAAGCGCAAGAGATAAAATGATCGGGTAGCACCCGAATCTAATAGAACATGGGCCGACATACCATTGACCAAAAAGGTCCCTATACGTGAGAGTATATATACACATAAGCAATACAAATCAATATCAAGCAGGAAAGATATAACACTTACCAGCCACGACGTTTGGCGCTACCCGAGCCTCCTCAATAGTCAACTGAAATGTGCGGCTCTTCACAGCTGGAACATCCGCCTTAGCAGGGCGGCCATCTGTGATCCTCAGTGTGGCGGGCGCAGGCACCGCCACTTCTCCTCCTCCTCCCTGCAACCTCGGACAATTGGCCCGTTTGTAGCTGGTCTGGTTGCAATGAAAACAAATATAGCCCTTCTTGGGTGTCACACCCCAAAACCGAGAACGGCGGAAAAGTTCTGGGGCGGAGGACGTCATGTTCAGTATCACAACAATGCAAAGTAGTAAACAAGCAACAACATCATCCATTGCATTAATAATATAGTTTCATACAAGTGTGTTCTGTCAAGTTATATAGACACCAAAAATATACATCAAAATAAAAGATGAGTCTTGAACGAGTTCCATCTTCACAAAACCTGGCTCTGGTACCTGTCTACTGGCGACCTGAGAATACAAGTTATTTTGAAAGAGTTTATCAGCTTTAAAGCTGGTGAGATCATAAGTATATTAGTGTCTGTGTTTGTATGAAAGCATTTGCAAGATGTTTGTAATGTATAAGTTTTGTAAAAGTTTGTAGTTGTTTGAACTCTCCTAAAAAACCCTATGTTTCCTACTAAAAGTAGCCTTCTACCAAGGCATCTAGTGTCTGTGTGTGTGTCTCTTGTAAGAGTGTGTATTTTCCCAAATCTGACTATCATTAACCAAAAATATAGTTCTTACATTATTGTTTATTGTGTGAATATCACAAAGTAAATGTAAAGGGAAAATAAAATAGTACTGTAGTGTTGTATTAAGTAACTACTACTGTACTAACTACTTTAAACTAATTGTTATTTAAAGTACCATGTGATCGGCCTGTACCCTGCTACCGACTCTAGTAAAACGACAATGTAAGATGTCGTAAGAAATGACGTTTGGCACCCGTAGACTTGCAAGTCCCACTGTAGCGAGCAGCAAGGTGTAGGATAGTCAATCCAAAATAGATCTATACACAAACTCATACGCTCCCCAATTAACGAGATTCTGGATACAAAACAGGTCATGACAGGTAGTGCCATGTTCCCCCATTAAGTGGCTCACATAACTGTATGTAATGTATATGTATATGTATATGTATGTGCTAGCTGTATTGTGTGTTCTTTCTCTGTCTAGCTTGTATGTTTTGTTTCTCATCACTATGTATTATGTTTGTTTCTCATCACTTATGTTATGTTTGTTTCTCATCACTATGTATTATGTTTGTTTCTCATCACTATGTATTACTCATTAATGAACTGACTCATTGTATGTTTCATTGTTCTTGTAATAGTATCTTCCTAAACTATACCTATTATAGTTTACTAGTAATGTTGTTTGTGTATATGAACATGTTTGTATACCTTTGCTACCCAAAGGCATTGAACTGAATGAAAGAAGTAACCTTTTATATCTACACACATATACATGATATATAACTAGGATTCAAACGACCTTCGGACAGATAACCTGAATGCCCTAAGTCCACAACCAAACAAGGAACAGGAAGTAAGGTGAGCTATCAGTCCTAAGTCCTTTCAATCCTACTTATATAACTATATCTATATAGATACACAGAATATAAGTTAAAAGAGTTTAATAAAAGTATTTGATATGTAAAAGAGTTTGTAAAACAGTTTGAAGTAAAACAGTTTGGTAACACAGTTTGAAAAGTAAGAAATCCACTTGTTTGGTAGTTATTAATCACATGTGATTGATATAATAACTATAATAATTCAACTTGTATTCCCCCCCATAAAAGCATTTAAAAACATTTAAAAGGTTAATTAAGGGGTATGAATTGGATGAACGGATAGTATAGGATCCTAGTTAACATATAATATCACATATATGTATCCAATTAGTCTTTAAACAACTAATTAACAAAGTTAAGACATCATAGGACATGTAAAACACTTTATTTAAGTGCTATAAGTCCTAAGGATTGCATCTAAGTGTTGCATGGCATGGCATTGGAGTTTATGGCCCTAGAACCGCTCCTTATGGACTTTACAGCCCTAGGTCACTTCCCCCATGAGTTTACGGCCGTAAACTCATGGTACTAAGTGCGATTGTGTGATTTAAGGTCTTATAAGTCAAGGGTAGGCCTTCTATGATTAAGTCCAAGCCTTAGGAAAGCATTAGGGGCACAATAACCCTAACTTGTAGAGTTTATGGCCTAAGGACCACTTCCATAGGGGTTTACGGTCGTAAAATCTTATGGGGAGTTGTTTTGATTGTTGTTTAAGGTCTTAAACACTTCTAAGAAGGATCAAGGTTGGCATCCAAGGCTTAGGAAGGGACTAAAGTCCATTTAACCACCTTGAAAGGGGTTTACGGCCCAAGAACATCCTTGGCCGTAAACTCCTTTGTTCTTATGATTCTTGATGATTTTCAAGTGTTATTAAGATCATACTAAGCACACAAGAAGCTAGGGCAAGTGTACTTACAAGATAGAAGCTCGATTGGGTGTTTAAGGTCCAAGAACACTAGTGTGTGTTCTTGGTGTTTTGAAGATCTAGATGAAAATCAATAATGAATGGATGAAATGATGTGTAAACACTAGGTGATAGGTTATAACAACAAATCAAGTCAAGTGAAACTTACGTTTTCGAAAGATCGGGTGAAGAACGGGATGCTACTTGAGAGAGAAAGGTAAGTGTTCTTGAGGGTGAAAGCAGGAAATGAACCAATTGGGGAGTAAACTCATGCCTAAGGCATGAGTTCACGGCCACACAAGAGTTTATGGCCCAAACTGCAAAAGTTTGGCCGTGAACTCTTTATTAGGGTGCTAAGTGTGGGTTTGCTACTCCAAGACCCGAGACAGTACTTCCTTTCATCCGCTCGATACATGAATAATTAATATAAATACTCAAACGGACGTTAAACCGGCTAAAATTTAGCAGAAAAGTATTTAACTTTTAATTGAAGTGTTGGACTGTAGGGTTTGTACGAATGAAAATTTCGGGTTGTCACATTGGGTCCCCACTCAAGTGACCCGGTTGGCCACATGCGTAACATCCTGAGCCTGCTACTCTACAAACCCCACTCTGCGGTTTACCGCACTTGGCACACCGGCCACGACCCTACTAACCCTTGCTGGAAGAATCCGAGATCTTCGGCTTTTTAGCATGACATACTGTTGTCTATGCCTACTCGGGTTTCCGCTTGGTTCGGAACTCCAACTCCATCTCCCGCTCACCGGCCTTTACCGCCATCTTTTTCAGGGTCTTGCACCCTGTAAAGCTCACAAGCTCTCGGATATCATCCCTCAGCATGGAATGATACCTCGTCCTCCTAATATCCTCATCCGCAACATACTGCAGGATTAATAGTTCACGTTCCCGAAACTTGGCGGTGATCTGCACCACAGTCTCGGTGGTCTGCTGAAGCTCCTGAATCTCCCTCACTAACCGTTGCACCTCAATAGGTGCTGTAAACTCCAGATAAAATCGTCTAACAAACTCGGCCCATGTCATCTCAGCCACACCGGCTGCCCGCACCTGGCTATTCACCTCTCCCCACCAGTCTCGGGCTCGATCCCTCGGCATACATGAAGCAAACCGCACATTTGCTGCATCCGGGCAAGAACTCGTGTGCTGGGCGTTCTCTATGTCCGCCACCCAACGTCGGCTAACTATCTGATCCCTGACCCCAAAGAACTCCCGGAACGAGGGAGTTCGGGCCCCGAACTTGCCTGCAGCAATCTCGGCTCTGAATGCCCTGAGCCTCTCCTCCATAATATCCATCATCCCTTCCTTGACTGTCCCAACAAATCAGTGGGGTAGTGTCAAGGATGCCCCTCATAACCTCGGTTGCAATGAGCTCGCGCAACCTCTCATCAATGGGCTCGGTACCGTCGCCCGATCCAGATCCGGATCATGATCCTGATCCCCCTGCTCCAAATCGTGTCACAACCATACTGAGGTACAATGTCATAAATTATAATGATCAAGATGTCCAAAAATGGGATCCTCCCTCACCGGTTCTCCTTAGAGCTTCCAAGTCTAACATCAGTTCGGGTACAGGTCCTGTGGTTTCAGTAGTACGAGCCCAATACCACCTTCCACACCTACCTGGACCTTTCCCAAGGTTCTACCTGATAACTCTAATTCGTCCCAGAACAAAACATGTCCCATCAAATCAAATACCGGAGAGTGCATGACACGCCATCAAGCCTTTCCCTTGCCCTTTGGCTCAGAAGTACGTGAAACAAATCAACAAACGGTAATCTAATGCATAGTGAGTTCCCCAGAGCATACCCCACACAAACCACATGATCACATAATCCATACTATCTATAAAAGTTACACAAACCATATAAGCCATGCATACAAACATATAAGGATGTCGTGGGCTCATCCCAGGGTCTTACTGCAGGATGACATGGGCTCCCCCACATGGTCTTACACCTAAATGCCATGGGCTCTCCCCATGGTCTTTAGCTGGAAAGCCATGGGCTCCCCCACATGGTCTTACATCCAAGTGTCATGGGCTCCCCCCATGGTCATTACTTGAAAAGCCATGGGCTCCCCTACATGGTCTTACATCCAAGCCTCATGGGCTCCCCCATGGTCTTCCCTGCAAGTATGACATATATAACTAGCATACCACTTAACAAATAAGTAACTATCATACCACATATCACCACATCAACTAGTGTACCACATATTACAAAATGGGTCGGCCTTGGTGCCTTCGACCCATTGGTATGGTGAGGAGACTCACCTCACAAGAATTCTGAACCGATAAGATTGGATCAGATAAGTCCTAACACGCGGCTCCAACTCAACTGCCTATAACCATCATGTGATTAACTTGTCAAAATCTCAAAATACCATAAATACCCTCAAAGTCAAACTTGGTCAACCATGGTCAAAGTCCAAGTCAACGGTCAAGGTCAACTATCCATGTTGACCCCAACTCGTCGAGTGCATCAAGCAACTCGTCGAGTTCCTTTAGAGTCCAGAAAACTGGGACAAACCCTAGCCAACTCACCGAGTTGTCTCATCAACTCGACGAGTTCACTCAATATCCAGAAAACGGGGAAACGTTATCCAACTCGTTGTGTTGCCAGAGCAACTCGTCGAGTCCCCCCCCCTGTTTGCTTATTCTGATGATATGTCGATTACAGAGATCCTATGGCTTAGATATGAAACTTAAAGGTGTCTAGAAGGATAAAGTTTCCAACTTTATCCTCTAGAACCACTCTGAATGCTCTAAATCCCTTAACAAATGTTGGAAAGCTCAAAAGCTTAGCCATGTGGTTCAAGACTCTAGGGATCTGGAATCCCTCCTTTCCAGAAGAGGTTCTAATCCTCAAAATGTTCCAAAGATGGAGGCTTTATGGACATGCATGTCCAATGTATGTCTTCAAGTCAAAATGGCCAACAAGGGAAAATATACCCTAATATCCATGCATGTCATGCATGCTTGACTAAAAGCTAAATCTAGCCCACCATAGGACCATTTTTCCCTGGAGATTCATAAAGTTGCAAACTGTATGAACCCCATGCATGCAATCAACAAGAATGATGGGAAATGAAGAGTCAACTCAAGATCTAGTCATATTTTAAGATAAAAATCAAATCTTGAATGCTTACAATAGTCCACAAGATGGTCAAGCTCAAGAGTGAGGGCTTTGTTTGCTGGATCTCCTCCTTCTTGTCACTATCTTCTTCCTCTCAAGCTCCAAAAGTCACACTAGCTCACAATATGAAAGGAAATAGGGTTTAGGGTTTAGCACTGACGTTCTAAGGGTTTGGAGGCTAATGGAAGGTGAGCCTCAAGGTTTTAAGCAGATTATATTGGGTGCAAACCCTAAAATTTAGGGTTTTCCTTTACACCGTCTACTCGTTGAGTAGGTCCTAAATCCTGCGTCCCATAATGATCTCTACTCGGCGATTTTGAGCTCCCCAACTCGTCGAGTTCCAGTCTTAAACCCTAAAATTTTGAAAAGAAATAGATAGCTGAAATGAGCGTTACAGGAAACAATTGTGGTTGATTTTTATAAGTATAAAAGTTAAAATTTTGTGTAAAATTTGGGATGTTACATGAACCCATCTGGGTCTGGTGCTTTCTCATTGCCACAAGCCTAGACAGTAGTAGCCTTTATTTCCTTAAGTGAGAAACACATTTCTTGATCTCGTCCTCCATAACCGGCCTACTCGATCCACTCATCTTCCCCCACCATGTTTCAAACTTTTGTTGCCTCAAACTCTACTCAAAACATATCTAAAAACAGTAATCACAATAATCCATGTTTTTCAAACAATCGGGGGAGATAGACTAATCAATGCCGCCAACCGGCTTCTTTGTCACCATCTTAGTCATCATCGCTGCTTTGGCAACCCTACCTGATGCCACGCCAACTGGCCTCTATGTCACCATCTTAGTCATTGTCGATAACTTGTCACCACCTTTGTGGTTAGGGTGGCAAATCTCAACATGACACAAACCTGCGACAAAAATAAACAAATTTGTGTAAGAGATTTCAAATTGTTTAATTAAACGAATTTAGACGACACTATGAAAATTAAACGCATAAGGTCAGGGTCCAAATTTTTAATAAGAAATGACATGAAAATGACCATTTTATTTAAATGCATCTTACTTTAATCTTTTATGTAATTTGGTATGCCAAAAACAAAAACGAAATGTAAACGAAAACTTTGGATTTAGTCATATTGTAATGGGGAAGCCAATAATTAGCCGCATGAGTTATCACCTATTTTTAGTTTTTCACTTTTTTTTAATATCCCATACTCCACAATCTGACTTAGCCACTTCGCTTCACTATGACTTCCCTCCTCTAAATTTATTGTGAAATTCGCCCATTCAACTCCCTACTACTACTCCATGCTTGTCACTTTCTCTTTTCCACCTCCTCTAAACCCTAAACCCATCAACCCAACACAACTCAAAATGGAAATAAACTAGTTGATACAACACGATAATTAAAAAAGTCGGGTTAGGTTCAAGCTATTGCAACCCATTTAAATGTCAAATAGATAAAAAACATGACATGACACGACGCGATATGGTTGTCTCTTATACTTTGTCAGATGTTACCGATTGCCAACTGTCGATCCATACTCCATAGTGGTATCATCACCAATGTTTTAAAAATTATTTCGAACCGACCGGTTGAACCAGTCACACTGGAAAGCGGGGACAAGAGTTGTTCAACAGCGACCAATTTTATGCCAATTTCTAGACCGGATCGAACCGACGATTTCTTTAAAAACGGAGTAAAACCAGTGTGACAGAATCAGTAAAAAGCCTTTTGAACCGGTTTGTTGGACTTGTATAATTTGATTTCACTTAGCCCATTAAAAACAGTCCATTCCCAAAGAAAATTGAATAGCTCGATCGATTAGGATATACGTAGTGTATACAACTCGAAGGCCGATGCACACCACTGCCAGATGTAGACCAACTGTTGAACCAATAGTCGAACCGGGAATCAGTTATTATTCCAGTTCAACTAAAAGATTGATTTTTTAAAACATAGAGAATCATCCCTAACCATCGCAACAATAAGAAGACATGCCCATACATTCAGGAAGCCCAATGGCCGATATAGAAGTTATGTTTCATACTTAAGCTTATGATGCTTCCATTACTCAACCTTGGCAGTGGTTTCCCCTAACGATATATGACAATGAAAAATAATTTTGTTAATGCTTTCTAGACAATGACGCTCAAGACACAACTGACGTTGGATTGTATACAAATATTATTGGCATCACATCTCATCTTTCATCAAACATAGGTATACTCTTTTCTATTACCTCTAAAAGACCATTTAGTTCGTCCTTGTTGGCAATGGTTTATCCATGTCTGTCACCCACGTTGGACAAACCCAAAGATAATAAAGTTACTATTGAATTTGATGAATTTTGATATTCGTTGATGGATTATTGTACCCGCCAGATCCTCATTCAGTATGACAGCTCATGTGACTTATATCTGGCCATTCAATCTCGATCTCATGTTGCTCTCTTTTCCACCACCGGGTCTTTTTGGAATCAATTATTGGCATGTCCTCATGTCCTTGATTCTTTTTTAATTAGTTGTTTTAATTAGTTGGGTTACAAAATCTAACCCGTTTATCAAAACCAGTTTGGTTAGAAATTCATAACCTGTTTAATTCAACATGGAGAGTTGAATTAACAATTTTCTAATATATTTAATTAAACATGTCAACTTGAACCCAACTCAACAAAATTGATTCACAACCTAATAATAAAAAGCTTACCAGGGTACATGAAATTGTTGCCAAAAGGGCGAACTGGCACATGCATTTGTGGAGGCATAAAAGAATTTGAAACGTGTGGAGAGGTTCCACGATTCACAAAACCCCTATGAAAGCCCCGCTGACGCTGCATGTTGTTAAACCTTGTATGCTGGTTCCACTCCCGATTGCCACTTGGACGTTGTCCGCCATTGTTGCCTCTTCTTGAAGAATCCATTAATTGCAACAGTTGCAGGTTTTCCAGATACTCTTTACGAGGGAGTTTCGACTTTCGGATGTATGTATGTATATATATGCATCAACCACAGGTGCTGCATTATTTAGTATTGTAGTAGGATTCAAATTATCCCACCACAGCTCTGTTTCCATGTATAATACTAACGATTTCCACAAGTTTAGATAGGGTATCGTAGCTAAGGTTTATCAAGATTAAGGAACTCGAATTTGTTTCCTTATGTAGCAAGAATTACATGAACTACCCCTTTGAAATTAGGTTTATACCTACCGACTTTCGTCCGCAGTTCCATGTCATTCAAATGTACACGTCAGCCCCCCATTTTATTAGAATCTTCCACAATCCACCCTAAATAATGTAAGTCAGTCACCGATATTGGTTACGGGATAATTTTGTATTTAAAAATGACCGTAATTTCATACAAAACTTTCAAAACAAATAACTAAAATTTAATAAGAAAACCCCCAACTATCCACAATTTTTATAAACCACCGCCTTGCAAAAATCTTGATGGCTTGCAAATTTTTTCGGCCAATCCACTCTAAATTAGTGTATGTCAATAACGGAAATTGGTTATTAGATAATTTTCTATTTATAAAGGACCATGATAGCTAATCTTTCAAAAAAATAAAAAAAAAATAAAAAAAAAAAAAAAAAAAAAAAAACCTCAAATAGATGCAATATTTGCAGGCGGTGGCCTGCAAATAATTGAATTTCACTCAAACAAACAAAAATGAACTTAAATATGTTGTTCAGATTGCAAGAACTAAATCTTCAGGTACCAAATATCTCACAAGAACGGTATCAACACCTTCTTCGACTTCTCAATCACACAAACATTTAATCATTTTCCAATCATGCCAATTCGTCCATCCTTGAAGGTGCAATGCATTTCGACAGTAATTTCTTCTCATTTTCACATTTTGCTTAATGTGTATAAATCATTTGCCTTATTTCAACCATACTTATCCTTCAACATAGACATTGGAGAAACCGAATATATGTGTTCTAACCAAAAAAAGTTTTTGTTTTTTTTAACCGACAAAAGAAGATATATATTAAGAAAAGACAACCCCTAGCAAGATGCTAGGAGAAAAATTACAAGGCTAAGAAACATTAAAGGCAAGCAAACATTACAGGTTACAAATATAGAAAGGAAGGGTGTTCCATTCAACCCAATCTAAATTTCCGCTACAACCCTCGTGTTTGAACCAAAGAAAAGTCGTGGATTTGATTATATCGGCCACTTTTGTGGCACACACGTTTTTGTTGTTAAAGAGTCTTTCATTTCTCGCTTTCCAAATACTCCAAAGGGTACCATAACAATGTCTATCAATATTTTCTTTTTCTTTGGACAGTTTCCCCAGTTGGAGGCATAATCAAGCACATCTACCCTGTTGAAGTTGGATTGTGGCACATTGCACCATTTAAAAATTCATTCCATGACAGTTGTTGCAAAGGGGCATTGTACCGGTGTGTGATCGCTAGTTTGATCTGACAAATCACATTGACAACACGAGACAGATGGAAGAGGTATGTTTCGATTGGAAAGAGCCACTGCATATGGAATTAGCCCAATTCTTGCCCTCCAGATAAAGCACGTGACTTTTAGTGGGACCTCTTTGAGCCAATCGAACCTGTTTATATCCGTCAGCCTTTTATCTTCTAGAAAGTGTCTAGGATCTTTTACCTCATACTTGCCATCCGCTATCAGATCACATTTCCATGATACTCCGTTAACCCCCTGATTTTGTCGGATGATATCCTTGTGTGAGATACCCTTTTTGGTGAGTTCCTGACTGACACATGCAATGTTGTTCCAGGCCACAGTCGTCGTTTTCAAAGAGTAACAATTATGAGGTTTATTTTGTGGCTGATGAATACAGGTGAGTTTTTTCCCGAAGCGAGGATGGTTCAGTCTTGAGTCTCCACCACCATTTCACAATCTGGGAGATATTGAGGGATTTGATAGACCCAACTAGTGGCGAATCCAGAACAAAAATTCACATGGTTCCTAAATTAAGTGCGGCAAATAAAAAAAATCAACAACACTTTTGAGGTCGGGTCTGGTCGGCTCATGTACCTTAAAAGAACTGAACCAATTCAATCGACTCATGTACCTTGTGCCACCGATTAAAAATGTTAAAAAACCGATTGAAATATAACTGAAAAATGCGTACGGTTTAACGAAAAACTAGTTGATTATTAGTCCATGGATAAAGCGACGAACGGAGAGAAAGAGTCTTTGGAATGTGGGCTTTCATTTTATTAGAACAACTTATTTAAACTAACAAATTGCGTTTAATAACTTATATTTTTCTCTTTTTAAAATGGTTTTTTAAGAAATTTTTTTAAAAAACAAACTCAAGGTAGGTCTTCTATTTTTTCTAAGGTAGTTCCTAATTTTTCTACTATATACATTGTAAATAAATTTGAGAACTTAGGTAGGTCCTAGGACCTACCTATGCATATGGTGGATACGCCCCTGGACCCAACGCCTAGTCCACCCATGGTTTTATCAGTGATGACTTCATCCCAAGAAACCCAATGCATTTTTGCTTTGTCATCCGAACCACCCCAAAGAAATCTCCTTCTTAGTTTCTCTAGTTTGTTCAAAACACATGTGGGTGCGACGAAGAGTAACATGTAATAGTTTGGGAGATTCCCCATAACGGATTTGATAAGTGTCAAATGACCACCAAAGGATAACAACTTCGACTTCCATGCTGAAAATTTGTTCTGAAATCTTTGAATAATAGGCGTCCACTGTTTAGTGAGTTTCATGTTAGCACCCACACGTGCCCCGAGACACGTGAAGGGTAAGAAGGAAGGTTTGCAACCTAAGGGTCTTGATCAACGAGAAACGTCCTACATATTGGCACCAACACCAAAAACTCTTGGTTTTTTGAAGTTTACTTTAAGTCCCGAGGCCGAGTGGAAGAATCGAAGGATTCTTGATATTGTGTTTGGACCATTCTCCTATAAAGAGTGTATCGTTATCGTAGAGGAGATGTGAGATTTCCAGTCCACCATGTGGCAACTATAGTCCTTGAAAGACGCATGTGTTACACGCCGCATGCATTGCCACACTCAAACCTTCCATGGCAACAACAAATAAGAAGGGAGAGAGGGGCCCCTTTCCTAACTCCTTTCGAATTCGAGAATTCTTCTGTTGGGTTCCCATTGACTAATACTGAAGCATGCACTAAGTTTAGGCAACCTTTCATCCAAAATATCCACATATTTCCGAATCCCATCTGCATGAGATTACTATGAAAGAATTCCCAATTGATGTTGTCAAACACCTTGTCGAAATCTACCTTGAAGAGAAGTACTTGCTTCTTGGATTTCTTTGCCCATGAATAGATTTAGTTTACCATTAGTGGTCCATGTAGAATGCTTCTACTCTCCATATAAGCCGATTGTACCTACTAATGCAATGTCCCATTACCTTTTTAATTCATAGGGATATCATCTTGGCAATGATCTTGTGTATGCACCCGATAAGACTGATCGGGTCCTTGGTTTTGGGGATTAGGGAGATAAAGGACGAGCTACATGATTTATCTAGTCGTTCAAAGTACTTGACCACAGCCGCAAGGTCTCCAAATAGGACCTACCAATATTTTTTATGAAGTTGAATGTGAAATGTAATTCTTTGTTACATTATAAGTTTATTTATCCAACTGTTTGTATTTCCTTTGGGACTCAGTGAGCTGTAAGCTTAAACTCAGCATGTCGATAGGGCTTTGGCTTCGAAAATTAATGAACCAACTCAGCGAGTCGAGGTGTCTCAACTTGGCGAGTTGGCGGTTGAAAAGGAAACCCTAACTTTTTGGGTGTTGCACCCTATTTAAAGACCGTAAGTCCCTTGGCTGGCCTCTTTACCAGCCTCCTCTGCCTAGAAACCCTAATAGTGTGTCTCATCTTCCTTTCTGAGTGTGTGAGCTTGTGGAGGGCCTTGAGTGTTGATCTTTTTGTACTCATTTGAAGAATATTTGAAGTTGAAGGTGTATAGCTTGGAGGGAAGACTTAGATCCAAAACCTCCCCACTTGTTGCAGTCTCTTGGAGGTATCAAGTTTATACCTTTCTTTGTTGTCGTTTAGATCTCTTTGTTTTAGGGTTTTATCTTGATTTTGGGCTCACAGTTGGGTTGTCCAAGAAGTTGAGTGTTTCAGGGGTTGTTATGTTAGATCTGACCATTTTTATGGACTCATTTGATTAAAGTTGCAAGCTTTACTAAGTTCTAGGTCCCATTCATGCAATAAGTCCTTTATTAAGCCCATCTTGAGCCCTAGGGGTTGAGTAGAGCTGATATTCGGAGCTTTGAGGTTTGGAGTTCCTAGATTCGATGGAAACAGCTTAATGCATTAAGTTATTAGATTTCTGGCTAACTCGGCGAGTTTATTAGTGAAATCGGCGAGTTGATAAGATTTTTCCTGATCTTTGCAGTTAATGGAGAAACATGGAGAGTTGAAGGACAACTCGGCGTGTTGGGTCAACATGGGCCGTTGACTTTGACTTTAGTATTTAACCAAGTTTGACTTATAAGGGGGTTTGGGGCATTTTGAGTTGTATTTAAGGAATTGTTTCTGTTTAGGGGTTGAGTAGAGCTGATATTCGAAGCCGAGACCTAGTGAGCTATAGTTCAGTATTCAAGGTGAGTCTTCTCACTACACTCATGGGTCGAAGGGACCAAGGCCGGCCCATTAATTGTTATGATATGATTTGTATTGGAGTATGTAATTGTTTGCTATTTGATCTATATGTAGACTTATGTGTAGTTCATGGGAGGAGCCCATGGCATTTGGCAAGACCATGGGAAGAGCCATAGCTCGGGGATATAAGACCATGGGGGTAGCCCATGGCATTCCAATAAAGACCATCGAGGGAGTCCATGGAAAACTTATATGTATGTGTGCATGGTATTATGTGTTTTTTATGTTTTGAGTGTTTTGGGAAACTCACTAAGCGTGTGCTTACAGTTTTGTTGGTTGTTTCAAGTACTTTTGGTTCTAAGGGCAAGGGCCCGGCTTGATTGTGTGGCATGCATTCTCCAATATTTCTGCATCTAGTTTTTTTGATACTCTGATCTTTTGAAACACTATGGTTATGTAATAAGATTTTTTGGAAACAATTGTTGTTGGTTTTTATACGTATAAAAGTTAAAATTTTGTGTAAAATTTGGGATGTTGCAAGTTGGTATCAGAGCCTTGGTTTGAGAGATTCGGGCACACTCTTGGGTGTGTCATAACTCAAACTGAGGAAATGGTAAAATTGATTTTTTGCTAAGTGTATGCTTTCAACGTTGTACATGCTTAGGATTGCATCGCCCTAGAATGAGGGAATCCACCTTATTCGTGTTCCTTGTCTGGTTGTGGTTTAGGGTAGAAGCTTTATTTGACAGTCTATGTGATTCTCTTTGTGTATAACTTGCATGCATAGGGAAACCTGCTATGATTGATTTGAGTTTCTGGTTTGATGAGAATTAAGAATCCTAGAATAGTTTAGGATCTGAGTTAGTGTTCTATTTTTGGGTCATGATATGTGGTTGGATGATTAAGGGTTATCAAGTATGGCCTTGGGGAAGGTACTGGTAGGTGTGGAAGGTAGTATTGGGCCCGTACTACTGAAAGCACAGGAACTGTACCCGAATCAATGACATATTTGATAGCTCTTAGGAGTCCGGTGAGGAGGAATCCCTTTAGAATTATTCATCATTGTTATTTATGATATTTTCAAGTTGAGGATGGTGATGATCACGCGAGGTCCGGGTTCAGGATCAGGATCAGGTTCAGGCTCTGGTACAAATCCCATTGACGAGAGGCTGGACGATCTTATCGCAACCAAGGTTACTCGTGGCATCCTTGACGCTACCCTGGTGATCTTTTGTATCGTCAAGGAGGGAATCATGGAGATCATCGAGGAGCGGCTCAAGTCTTCCCGATCAGATATTGTTGCAGGCCAGATTGGGGCACGAGCTCCCTCATTCAGGGAGTTTAAGCCATATGGAGCGCCTAAATTCTTCGAGGTCAGGGATCTCATCAAGTCGATGCTGGGTTGAAGACATGGAGAATGCCCAACGCATGAGCTTTTGCCCAAATCCGACAAAGGTGGGTTTCGCATCTTGTATGTTGAGGGATCGAGCACGAGACTGGTGGGAGGAGGTTACCCGCAAGGTAGGATCAGCATGTGTGGCTTTGCTGTCTTGGGAGGAGTTTGTGAGGAGGTTTGATCAGGAGTTTGTACCATCCATTGAGGTGCAGCGTTTGGTGAGAGAGTTCCAGGATTTATAGCAGACTACCGAGACGGTGGCGGAGATCAACGCCAAGTTTCGGGAAAGGGAACTGTTGGTCCTATAGCCAAGGCGTCTCCTAAGAGACAAGTAGAGTTTCGTATTGATTTAGTGTCTGGTGTGGCTCCTATAGCCAATGCGTCGTATCGTCTAGCTGTGCCTGAGATCTAGGAGTTGTCTACACAGCTTCAGGAGCTGCTAGACCGGGGATTCATTTGACCGAGCAATTCCCCCTGGGGAGCACCGATCCTGTTCGTGAAAAATAAGGATGGGTCACACAAGATGTGTATTGATTATCGGGCGCTGAACAAACTAACCGTGAAGAACTGTTATCCACTTCCGAGGATGGATGATTTGTTCGGTCAGCTTCAGGGGGTCATCTTGGTTTTCCAAGGTTCATCTTCGGTAAGGGTATCATCAGATGAGGATTAGGGATGAAGGCATACCGAAGACGGCGTTCAGAACTCGTTGTGGTCATTATGAGTTTGTGGTGATGCCCTTTGTACTCACCAATGCCCCAGCAGTGTTCATGGATCTCATGAACCGTGTTTGCAGACCGATCTTGGATCGGTCTGTGATTATTTTCAATGATGATATTTTGGTCTATTCTATGATCAAGGAGCAGCATGAGCAGCATTTGAGGGAGATGTTGGAGGCCTTGATGAAGGAGAGGCTTTATGCCAAATTCTCCAAATACGATTTTTGGTTGCATGAGGTGCAGGATCTGGGGCACATCATCAACCAAAAGGGTATTCTGGTAGATCCGGCCAAGATTGAGGCGGTAATGCGTTGGGAAGTTCCGATGAATGCATCCGAGATCTGGAGTTTCTTGGGTCTAGCAGGGTACTATATGAGATTTATTCAGGATTTCTCCAATATTGTTGTACCCTTGACCCCTTTGACCAAGAAAAGTGTCACTTTTTGGTGGGTTCTAGATCAAGAATCAGCTTTCTAGACATTCAGGCACAGATTATGCGAGGCCCCGATTCTATCTCTAACCGAGGGATTGGATGATTTTGTAGTTGAGTACGATGCTTCTATTTCGGGGTTAGGAGCTGTTCTGATGCAGATAGGGCATGTGATTGCTTATTCCTCAAGGCAGTTGAAGCCTCATGAGGCGAATTACCCCACTCATGATTTAGAAGTGGGGGCGGTGGTTTTTTCCCTCAAGATTTGGAGGCTTTATTTATACGGGGTCCGATGCACCATTTTCACCGATCACAAGAGTTTAAAGTACTTGATGGATTAGCAAAATTTGAATATGCGACAGAGGAGATAGATGGATGTGGTAAAAGATTATGACTATGAGATCTTCCATCATCCTAGAAAGGCCAATGCGGTGGTTGATGCTTTGAGCCGTAAGGCGGCGAGTGCTCTGATTCGAGATGTCTGCTTGAGGACAAGGGAGGCTGGGAGGATAAGGGTTTAGAGGATTATAAGCTGTTTAAATAGGGTGCAAATCCTAAAATTAAGGATTTGTGGTCTGCACTCGTATGTCGCGCGTACTCTTTGGTACGCTGCACGTACGTGAAAGGCATGCGTGATCATTCCTTGTTAGTACGCTTCACGTACACAGGGTGGTACGCCCAGTATACGACACCATGAAGCCCACTTAGTAAGGATCCAATGGATCCAAACCCAATCAATATAAAATAATTAACCCAATAAATATATAGATAATACCTTGGAGAATTACTGAGCGTTACAATTATCCCCCAATTGAATCAGACTTCGTCCTCGAACTCTGTTGCGGCTGGAAATAGCTCTGGGTAGTGACCCATCATCTCGTCCTCTGGCTCCTACGTCTATTCCGAGCCCTTGCGGTGTTGCCACTGCACCTTCACCAACTCTACCCTCTTGTTGCTCAGATCCTTCGTCTTCCTGTCGAGAATGGCTACTGGTCTCTCGATGTAGTTCAGGCTATCATTTACCTGAATTGAATGAACCACTGCGGTATCATCGACTATGCACTTCCGCAGCTGTGAAACATGAAAAGTGTTGTCGATCTGTCTAATCTCTTCCGGGAGATCCAACTGATATGCTATCTTTCCCATCCGGGCTATCACCCTGAAAGGTCCGATATACCTGGGGCCCAGCTTGCCCCGTTTTTTTGAAGCGGATGACACCTTTCCAAGGAGACACCTTCTGAAGGACCATGTCCCCGACCTGAAACTCCATGTCTGATAGGCGTCTGTCGGCGTAAATCTTCTGCCGACTATAGGCTTTCTGGAATCTACTCCGGACCTAATGGATCTTCTCCGTCGTTTTGAGTACCACCTCGGTACTCCCCATAACTCTCTGACCAACCGCACCCCACCATATTGGGGTCCTGCACTTCCTCCCGTAAAGCATATTGAAGGGAGGATGGTCCATACTGGCGTGGTAGCTATTATTATAGGAAAACTCTGCCAAGGGAAGATAGGTATCCCAACTACCACCGGAGTCTATATCGCACGCTCGCAGCATATCCTCCAAGGTCTGGATGGTCCACTCTATCTGACCATCCGTCTGCGGGTGGAAAATCGTGCTGAAGTGTAGAGGAGTACCCAACTCGTCATGAAATTTCTTCTAGAATCTGGAAGTGAACCGCACATCCCTGTCAGAAATCATACAAACTGACACCTCGTGTCGAGCTACTACCTCTCTGATGTAGATGTCTGCCAGCTTCTCGGTCGAGATACTCTCCTGAATCGGTATGAAATGGGCGCTCTTGGTCAATCGATCCACGATGACCCATATTGCGTCAACTCCTCGCACCGTCCGAGGCAATTTCGTAATGAAGTCCATGGTAATATCCTCCTATTTCCACACACGGATATCCAATAGTTGAGTCTTACTGTGAGGTTTCTAGTGTCCGGCCTTGACCTTCCTGCAGGTCAAGCACCTCTCGACGTACCAGGCTACATCCCACTTCATGCAAGGCCACCATTAATCAGGACAGAGATCTCTATACATCTTCGTCGCCCCGGGATGGATGGAAAATCTGGATATGTGTGCCTCCTCCATTAGGATTTGGCGCACACCGCCCGCATACGGAACCCACACTCTACGATGGAGTGTCAATAGCCTGCGACTATCATAGTCGAAGGAGCAAATATGACCCACGATACGCTCACTCTTCTGGTGTTCCTCCTTCATAGCCTCCTGATGAGCCTCCCGAATCCGCTCCAGAAGCGGAGTCACTACTGTCATCCTTAGGCAGGTGTCTCTGATAAGGGCCACAACATTGGCCTTCCCTGGGTGGTAGAGGATCTCGCAATTGTAATCCTTCACCACGTCCAACCGCCGTCGTTGTATCATGTTCAGATTTGGCTTGTCCATCAAGTACCTCAAACTCTTGCGATCCGTGTAAATGGTACAACGGACCCTATAGAGGTAGTGTCGGCAAATCTTGATGGCAAAAACAACCGCCCCGAACTCCAGGTCGTGAGTTAGGTAATTCACCTCATGAGGCTTCAACTGCCTCGAGGCGTAAGCGATGAAGTGCCCTCTCTGCATCAACACTGTGCACAAACCTGAGTTAGACGATTCACAATACACTGCCATCTGCTCAGGCCCTCTGGCAGGGCTAAGATCGGCGCCTCGCACAACCTTTTCCTCAAAGTCTCGAACGCTGCCTTCTGCTCTGGCACCCAACAAAATACAGCAACCTTCTTCGTCAGTCGGGTCAGGGGTACCGTTATCTTGGAGAAATCATGAATGAATCTCTGATACTGGGTTGCTAGGCCGAGGAAGCTCCGAATCTCGGATGGACACCTCGGAACCTCCCATCTCATCACGACCTTCACCTTGGCCGGATTGACCACTATACCGTTTTGGTTGATGAGGTTCCCCAGAAACTACACCTCGTGCAACCAAAACTCACACTTGGAGAACTTTGCGAAACGTCTCTCCTTCCTCAGTGTCTCCAACACCTTCCTCAAGTACTCCTCATGCTGCTCCTGCGTCTTGGAATAAACCAAGATATCATTAATAAAGACTATCACAAACCGATCCAGCATCGGTCTGCATACGCGGTTCATGAGACCCATGAACCTGACAGGAGCATTGGTGAGCCCAAGTGACATCACCATGAACTCATAGTGGCCATAGCGAGTCCGGAAAGCAGTCTTCTGCACATCCTCATCTCTGACTCTCATCTGGTGATAACCTGAACGCAAATCGATCTTGGAAAACCAAGATGCCCCATGAAGCTGGTCGAGAGATCGTCAATCCACGTGAGTGGGTAAAGGTACTTCACCGTTACGTTATTCAACTCCCGGTAGTCTATACACATCCGGTGTGACCCGTCCTTCTTCTTCACAAACAGGATAGGAGCTCCACATGGCGAACTGCTCAGCCTGATAAATCCTTTGTCTAACAGCTCCTGCAGCTGCGTAGACAACTCCTGCATCTCGGGAGGAGCCAACCGATATGGTGCCTTGGCTATCGGATCCGCACCCGGAACAAGGTCAATCATGAACTCCACCTGTCTCTCCGGAGGTATCCCAGGCAAATTCTCCGGGAACACATCCGAATACTCCCGCACAATTGGCACATCGCTCACTGTCGCCTTACCCTCCTCCCGAGTATCCATAATGTAGGCAACAAAACATGGACATTCCTTATGAAGGTAGAGTCTGGCTCTCGCTGCTGAACACATGACCGGTCCACACTGCGGTCTCTCACCCTGAATCACCAGCTCTCCCCTACTTGGGGTCCTGACCCGAACCAACTGCTGCCCACAGTCGATCACCGCCCCATTATGGCTCAACCAATCCATGACTAGGATGAACTTATTCCTACGCAAAGGAATGGGAATGAAATCCACGAGATAACGCTTGTCATATATCCTCAGTACACAATCTTTATTAACCTCTAATGCCCGGACGGATCGGTCGTCTGCAATCTCGACTCAGCAAACCTCTTGCTGAGTGCAAGAGATACGAATAATTGGGTAGCCCCCGAGTCAAATAATACTAGTACTGGGATGCCGTTCATGGAACGATCCTAAACAAAACACATATAATATAAATATCGAAACTGACATATAATAAAAGTTACGGTGAAGAAAACATACCCGTCACCAAATCCGGTGCGACAAGAACCTCTTCGGCGGTCAGCTGGAAGGCTCGGCTCCTCACCACAGGAGCATCTGTCTTGCCTTAGCGGCCATTTGTGATCCACATGGTCGCTGGAGCTGGCGCCACCACTGGTGCTCCTAATACCAATCTCGACCAAGTGGCCTTTTATGGCCTCGATGATTGCAGTGAAAACAAAGCATGTATGATGTCTGGTGGGGGTAGGGGCAGTACAATCCCTGCTAAAGTGCCCCAACTTGTCGCACTTATAGCAACCCGATCCCCTAATCTGAAACCACCCTCATGCGTTTTGCCGCATTTCCTACAGCGGCTCCGGCCCAGCTGGCCCTTCGACCTCAAGTCGAATCCCTTGGGTTTCTTCACTGAAACCCCAGTCGTCTACCAAGTCTCCGCCTTCCTCTACCTGATGTGCTCTATATCAATCTCCCTCTCTCGTTCCCTAACTATCATATCATCCAAGGTCGAGCTAACATATTTCCGAATGTCAGCTCTCAGCATATCATGGTATCGGATTTTCTTCATCTCCTCATCACCCACATATTGAGGCACCAACAAGGCCCTCTCACTGAACTTGGCGGTAATCTCCGCCACCATCTCAGTAGTCTGTCTCATATCCAAGAACTCCTTGGCTAGCTGTTGAACCTCCACAGCTAGCGCAAACTCTGCTCGGAATCTGGTCACAAAATATGACCAAGTCATAGCCTCAATGGCTAGGCTCCCAAAGTGTCACCAACTGCCTCCCACCAGTCTCTAGCCCGCTCCCTCAAACAACCAGCAGCAAATCTGACCTTCGACCCCTCAGGGCAGAAGCTCGTCAACTGTGTAGACTCAATGTTTGCAATCCTTCGTCTCGCCACAATGGGGTCTTTCACCCCGCAGAAGTCTGGCGCTCCGCATCAGCTGAAATCCTTAAAGGAGAGCATATGAGTCCCTGAATGGCCAGGTGCGATGTTACTCCTGAATGCCCTAAGGCGACCCTCTATCAGCTCAATGATACCTTCCTTGATCGACCCAAAAATCATAGGGGCCGACTCAAGCATGCCCCTCGTCATCTCGAATGCAATGAACTTGTGCAATCCATCTTCAACTGGTTCAGAACCTGTACCCGAACCAAACCCAGACCCTGATCCCCCTGCTCCATGACGTGTTATCAACATTCTGAAACAAACCACACAATCGTAAGAGTCATACATAATATCGAGAGACCTCACACACAGCACAAGTTCCCTGGTTTAATCTCAGTTCTCCTTGACTCTAGTACGGATCCTCTGCTTTCAGTAGTACGAGCCTGTACTACCTTCCACATCTATCTGTACTTTCCTCAAGGATTGCCTTGACTATACCTGTTGGATTAGATGTCTAAGCCCATAACTATTATTGGTATGTACTTGACCCGAGAGTAGCATGGTCCATTTGGGTTGCATATCATCAGGACAATTTGTTAGGATGGACTTTTGAGAGAAGGTTATTTATGGTTTATTAATATATTATAAGTTATAATATATTAATATGAAATCATATGTTTTAATTAGTATTGATCAAGAATTAATTTGGAATTAATTTAGTGATCAAAAGAGACTAATTAAATCTATGGGGACTAATTATGTTAATTAGTTATATTTATATGTGTTGGGCTTATGATCCATGTTGGACTAACTTTATGTATGGATACATAAAGAGTTGAGCCACATGAACCATGGATCATAAGACCCATGGGTATGGATTTGGGTTATATCCATGACCCTAGAAATCCCACATATAAATACATACTTCATTGCCCAAAATAACCATCGATGTGTTCTTGGAGTTCATGGTGGTTTTGGATGCATGGAGATTCTCTCTCAAGTTCATCTTTTGTCTATGGTGTGTTGTGATTCCACTTGAGGCTTCCACACTATTGGGGCTAAGCTCTTCAGGCTAGATACATCAAGACTTCAAGCTAGCCTATAAGGTATGTTATCCTAACTAGATTCTATGACAATTGTATGCTAGTTATAGGTTTAATACTTTGGAAACACCATTGCATGTATAATTAGTGAAAACATAGATCCAAGGTATTTAGGGTTGCATGAACACCTTAGGATTGTTAGAATGCTCAACACCTATCAGTGGTATCAGAGCCTAGGCTTGTTTTCAATTATACTTGATGCAAACTGTTTTTTCGAAGCCAAGAATCTGTCAGGACCTGAAACTCGACGAGTTCTGGAGGTAAACTCGATGAGTTCATGTATTAGAACATGAACTCGACGAGTTCCATGAAGAACTCGACGAGTTTGTCTTCCAGAATGCATATATTCGAGTTTTTTTTGCTGGAATTGGACTAGGAACATTACCATAAGCTGTTTTTGAACCTATAAACTTGTTTTTGATGTTATAATGATCATTCTAATCCAATTCAAAAGATAATTGTCAAAAGTTTCATGATTTGTATTAGTTTAATGTTTAGGCTAATTACATGAAAATTGTTTGATTTGAATTGTCAATGTTCATATGAGTTTAATCAAGATTATGAATATTGCTAGATATGATTGTGATAGTTGTTTTCAATCCAAATTAATCTACAATTTATTCATAAAATGTGTTTTTGTAACTTGTCCTCAAGTTACATGAAAAGTCTCATTAATGAATTTTATTAAAAACATAGGTTATGAACTTGAAAAGTCTTTTCTCCATAAATTGTTTTGTGACCTCCATAACTTGTCCTCAAGTTATGGATTTTCAAGAGTCTCTTCATTAAAAGTTTTAAAAACCTATATTAAACTCATATGTTATGAAATTGAAGAGTTTTGAAAAGTTTCAAAACTTGCCCTCAAGTTTTGGAATTTGGAAAGTCACGCCCATGTACACTTTAATTCCAAACCCTAGAATTTTAAAAGTTAAAAGTTAAAAGTTTATGGACTTCATTAAATTAATTAAAGTGTTTAATTAAAAGAGTTAATAATTCCATAAAGACATGGTTTAAGTTTAATTAAATTAATAGTATAGTTTAATTAATAGATTAAACCACCAGGTATTTTAAATGTTTAAAATACACCCTTATACTATTATTATAATTTTAATTATATAGATATGTATAAGATAAAGTCAGTCTTACCATTAGTAGGCCTCATTCACGAAGCCGGTCTATAAGGGGGGTATAAGGTTACTGCCTATAAAAGGGCAGTTTAATGGGTGTCCACTCTCACCCACCGCTTCCTTGACTGGTGGAGGGTCGTTAGTCAAACGGGTAGGAAAGGACTCTAATTCTCCTTTCATTAAAAGTATAATGATAAATACTAAGTAACAAAACACTTATAAATTCCCAATCTTAGTTACTTAGGAAAATGTGAAATGGTGCTAACCCATGAAATTACACTTTGCACCTTTGTTAAGTCGTTAGTGGAGCGTGTGTGGTTAACCGGCACACTAACATGGGACTGACAATGTGTGGTAAAGGGTGACTTAAGTTTTATCATAGATCGGTGGAGCGTGTGTGGTTAATCGGCACATCGATTAGGTGATAAAATTAAGGGTACCAAGTCAATTTGCATGGTTATTCACACCTTGTTTGTGATCCTCGGCATCCCAGTCACAAACTTGAGAGGGCACAATCGAGATTCAAACATGCCATTGAAAGTTCAATGTATCTCAACAGATCTAGGAGTTTCAAATCCAATTAAAACTTAATTATATTTTGTTTTTCATGGTGGAAATTGGTAAATCGTCATTTACCTACCTTCAAATATTCTATAGCTTGGATTACAGCATCCCTCTTCCAAGTTATAAAATAGTTTGTTGGGTCCTAGCCTTAATATTTCATATTGGGTGTTATGTTAAGGACTTTAAATCAACTAAAATTGAATTTCTCCCATCATAGATGTCTTGTTAAGACATCTGTGGTCTTCACAAATCCTTAGAAACAAGCTTTCCTAATGAAGATGATATCCTAAATGGCTATCAAGGTGAAAGATCAATCCTTTTGTTGTGCATTAATGGAACTGGAAAATCATGCTTCACTTCCTCCACCAAGTTCAAATACTTGAAAATTCTAAGTCACTCAATCCCTATTGGCAAGCCGGGAGAGTCGGATGTCAAAGGCTCGAGGCAGTTGACTGTTGACTTGGTTCTTCAGTCACTCCCTGATGACAGATCATGACATGACCCTTAGTGATCTTACCTATTTGCTTGATAATGCTAAATCAGCAATGATTTGGGGCATTAATAAAGTAAATTAGATTGGAAGATCAACTTCCCGAACCCAGTTGGACATTGACAATGGTGACATTGGAAGTCCAAAAAAGCTTTCTCTTCCCAATGGAAAGGGATCGGCCATGGTCAAGTCACTTGAGCTAATGCTAAAGAGAATGGCTAAGTCTGGACAATCAAGTGTACCATTTCCAAAGAGTCCATTGCCAAAAGAAGGGACATTGGTTGTGAAGCTGCCAATTTTACCTGAAAGTTCATAAGGATGGTAAAAGTCAAAAGTTTGACTTTGCTTCAGGTAAAGTCCATTATCTAACTCTATTAAGTCTCTTTTGGAGATTCTCAATACATAATGTAATCCACTTACATTTTGATGTTTTGAAAGAATCAAAGGATGCTTAAAGTAAAGAATATGCTGATTCTGATCGCGAAGATGGATTTCGATCGCATGGTTCGATGATCAGAATTTTGAACTGCTGCTTAAGAGTTATGATATATTGCTTAAAAATAGATAACAACATAGTTTTCATATGTATTTGCATTGTAAGGATAAGATTTTTTCCGCAAGTGTTTTGAAATAAAAGAAAAAGTTTTGATTTTATTTATTTTAAATATCCTTACAATGGCATTTGTGAAAAAATGTTATTTATATGTTTCCATTGATAAGAAATATTGGAAGATGGATTTGATTCTTTCATTTGTGGTAGTGTCATAATTTACCAAATAAGGAAAAAAATTCTCATCACCCAAGTTTCAGTTGGATAGAAACTTGGAATCGTGCAAGTTGTATTGTAGGATGAATGAGAATTTTCATTTTTGGGAAATTAAGACTAAGTCTTTATTCACATGTATGTGTGAGTCAAGTGAAGGATTGGGTACACTTAGTTGTGTGTTGGTCAAGTCCACCACAAAAAATGATAAGACTATTCGTCATGATTTACTAAAGTTTAGTAAATATGGTTATGCTTACAAGTTTAAGTATAATTCTGGATCATTGGAAGAGTTACAATGATAGGCAGAACGAATGAGAAGAATCAAATTTGGCAGAAGGATAAAAGTTTTCTCACATCTGAGAAGATGGGAGAGTACTTTAGTATCATGTTTTATGATTATCTTACTGATTAGAAAAACCATATCACAATTGATCCTCTAAGGACACCTTAGTGCATTTGTTTGGCTAAGGAGAGGAATCGTGAATTGTTGAAATGGTTAAATCAAAAGATAAATTATACTTCGTTCCAAAATCAAGTCTTAGATTCATACTCTAAGATTGTAACTTGAGTGATATAATTTTAAGAAAGGTTTCTAACACTTATCAAATGTAGAGTAACATGTTTCTTTCTCTGGTACATTTGGGATTGGTAGGTTGTGATGTTTTGGATAAGACAAAGACCAACTAAGATCAATTGTGTGAAGTGTTAATCTTGATAAGAATTCTCACCAACTCTTGGATATTTTCCTGTCAAGGAATGGTTCTTGACAAAGAGAATCTTATATGTCAAGAGGACAGTGGGAGTCTTAAAAGAACTTGAGATAGTTTCAAGAACTAATCAAGAGTATTGTTAATCACTAGCCCACGACTTGGGGTTTGTAACCTATCGTGTTGACACATTCTTATTTATGTGACCATTCCAGTTAAAGTTGTCCATGCATGTGAGTTCTAAGAGTTCTCAGTTGTTTGCATAACAACCTGGAAGCAATGGTAGGCCCTTGTGCTGCCAGATGGCAAGAAATTAAGATTGAACAAGTTCAGTCCATATGAGTTTGGATTTGTCACTAATCTTGTCTTGTGATTAAGGTTATGACAAATTCACATGGATAGGAACACTTACACCATAAAATCTAAGTGTCATAAGGTTTCTCTTCGATTCATGAAAATGATGGTAAGGAAACTCTTTCACTAAGTAGATTTTGAGTAGATAGCAATTGTGAGAATGACAAAAGGTCTAAAAATTATGATTACGGCATCCCTCTTCATAATTGTTTAGACACACATGTGAGCTATCTAAGGAAAGGTGTATGCTTTGATAAAGTCTTATCAAAGCATCTCGTAACAGAAATCTGAACTTTGGTAAGAAAGTCATTAAAGTATTGATTTCTAGAAGTCCAGTTGATTTCTGGGTAGATGTCAAAGCTAGTGGGAGCATAAGTGTTATACTAGTAAGATAATAATCATTATGCTAGTGGGAGCATGATTATTATGTTAAGAATTGCAAGTTAGCAATGTTAATTATAGAAAACAAAAGGTTCAATTTGCTTTGAAAAGTTGTTTTACTATAATTAAGGGAGAGGATTTTATACTTCATTCCAATTCTACAAGTTTAGATTGAGATTTTAATCAACTTCAGTCAAGGATATATATGAATGTTATGTTGGAATGGTTCGACATAAGGAAGTTCTATATATGTTGCATTCTCAAAATTCGTTTATGACTACGGCATCCCTCTTCATAGTTCGAATTTTGAGAACATGGCAAATAAAATTTTTATAGCATGAATCGTGTCCCATATGCTTCGGGTATAGGATCGATTACATATGCTATGATATTCGTCCATTCTAAATTTTCCAAATGCTTAGGGCATCAAGAGGGAAAAAGTAATAGAACTGGATATGACTAAAATGATTAAGCAATTGGCGAGGACAATCTGAGGTTTACCAAAGATTGGTTGCTCATGGACAATTGGAAGTATAGAGATAGGACCATATTGACACATTTTGAAAATAGGCAACTCTTGTACATAAGTGATGGTCAAAATAGGAATATGGAATTGTTTCCATAGGTGGAAGTTATTCTTTGAATCTGTGTAAGATTAGAGAAGTTAATGCAAGAATTTGAGACTTCATTTCCATAGAATTGATCTCCATTGGAATAGTTTGTAATGTTTGTTGTCAAGTCTTTGTGATTTGGGCATAGTCATTACAAGAGGATCATTGCATATAAGTTTAGAATCTAACAAATTACTGTAAATGACAAGAGTTTGGCATTCTTACATTTACAATAAGGATTTGGGATTGTGAAATAGAATCATTGGAATTATGTTCAATTGATCTATTTCACAAAGTAAAGATCATAGACAAACATAGTATGCATACTTGGTGTATGGCATGACTATTATTTGGACAAACATAGTGGGCATGCTTGGAGCATGACATGACTATTGTTTTCAATTCAAGTATAAAGTTGATAAATCGAAACATAAATAATGAGTAATCCATATGGTGCTTAGATAAAAGGTGTTTTTATTTACACTCAAAGTGTTGGGGCCATATAAGATTAGTATTATTCTTGTGTTTCACTTTGCATGTTTTGACTTCCAGAATAATTGAGTCATTCTTCCCGAATGACTGAGTTATTCAAACCATCCACAGTCAGTCATATATTGGAAGTAGGTATGAATCAAGACTGTCATGAATTTGGCTTGTACGATTTGTCTAAGGTGCATTAGACATTGCAATGGTTGCTGCAACGTTCATGAGTGCTCCTGGAGTAAGATTCGAGTATTGGATTAAACCCACGCTCATTTGAATCACTTCATGGATTTTATCACGAGTGAATCATGAGACGATAATATCTTATATTCTTCAAACCTAGAGATATGAGTTGTTACTATGAGTTGGTTATACATTGATTGCACGAAAACGCATTCGGTAACTCGATGTTATAAAACGTGCCTTTGTGTATGATTCAACAAGTAGTAGAACAAGACATATGAGTCGAAGTTTATCTATTCCTTTTACCTTCGGGATTAAAGCGATATATGTGGGCCCCTCGATGATTTAGTGATGACACCCCTAAGTCCTTGGCCAAGCCTGGACTGATTTGATTTGTTCAATTAGTCGGTCGTCATAAATCAGAAATCGGAAAACAACAAATGGACAGAGAGAATGATTCTAATCCATGTCTCAGTCCATATGATATATAGAATGGAGGAATATATGATCACTTATATAATGGACGCGTCATTGATTTGTTCAGAGTTCGACAACGGCTTTAAGAGCTACGATTGCTAACCAGGTTATGAAGTCGTACTTGCAATAATAGTTTTAGACTTATCCAAGTGGGAGACTGTTGGATTAGATGTCTAAGCCCATAACTATTATTGGTATGTACTTGACCCGAGAGTAGCATGGTCCATTTGGGTTGCATATCATCAGGAGAATTTGTTAGGATGGACTTTTGAGAGAAGGTTATTTATGGTTTATTAATATATTATAAGTTATAATATATTAATATGAAATCATATGTTTTAATTAGTATTGATCTAGAATTAATTTGGAATTAATTTAGTGATCAAAAGAGACTAATTAAATCTATGGGGACTAATTATGTTAATTAGTTATATTTATATGTGTTGGGCTTATGATCCATGTTGGACTAACTTTATGTATGGATACATAAAGAGTTGGGCCACATGAACAATGGATCATAAGACCCATGGGTATGGATTTGGGTTATATCCATGACCCTAGAAATCCCACATATAAATACATACTTCATTGCCCAAAATAACCACCGATGTGTTCTTGGAGTTCATGGTGGTTTTGGATGCATGGAGATTCTCTCTCAAGTTCATCTTTTGTCCATGGTGTGTTGTGATTCCACTTGAGGCTTCCACACTATTGGGGCTAAGCTCTTAAGGCTAGATACATCAAGACTTCAAGCTCGCCCATAAGGTATGTTATCCTAACTAGATTCTATGACAATTGTATGCTAGTTATAGGTTTAATACCTTGGAAACACCATTGCATGTATAATTAGTGAAAACATAGATCCAAGGTATTTAGGGTTGCATGAACACCTTAGGAGTGTTATAATGCTCAAAACATATCAGTACCAAGTCCCTTTCACTATTACTGCTCTCCACACTAATCTCATCCTAGGCTTGGCCTAGGGTAATCTCTGATACCAACTTGTAACATCCCAAAATACAAGACCAAAAAATTCATTTTTAATTAAGTAATTATAAAATCAATAGTCCGAAAACATCCATAGTGTCATCCCATATTAAAATCAATATGTCAATAATCAAAACATGTCATAATAAAACAACATCAGAGTTAAACGCCCAAGTATCTCATGTGTGGAAAAAATGGTGTGATACGCTTCGATCATGTCGACTCCTTTCCTTTTGAAGAAGAAGTACCTGAAACCAAAATTGAAAAGCGTAAGCACGAAGCTTAGTGAGTTCCCCCCATCATACCACATACCATACAATAAACATACTGCCTAGCATATCCGGGTGCTGGCCTACCCCTTCGGTCTCGTTCAACCGGTAACTGCCTAACATATATGAGTACTGGCCTACCCCTTTGGTCTCTTTCAACCGGTAACTGCCTAGCATATCTGGGTGTTGGCCTACCCATTCGGTCACTTTCAACCGTTTATGGGGTCTATTTCGCCCTTACCAATACCACATAACAGCATACATAATCATACATAAACATACTTTCAGGCATATCTGGGTGCCCGACCTACCCCTTCGGTCTTGTCTACCGGATACGTGGTCTATTTCACCTCCTACCACTACCACATAATATAATAGCATACTAGCACATAAATCATAACAGATAGTGGCATACCAGACAATTATCACAAAGACAATCATCTAACTACAAACTCCTACTAGTGGGCCAGACTCACTGCTACCGAGAAGGTAACTCACCTCAACAGTGTGTGCTGAAATCTTACTCCTCGGATGGCTTGGCACTCCTCGCCCTAAAGCATAACAAGTCCCCTAGTTAGTTATTGGGCCCAAGTGTGACTCCCTTATGGCCCAACTTCTAATTCATGTCCCAAGGCAAAGTCCCCTAGGCCTTGCCCTAATGGGCCTTTTCCCTCCAAGGTCCAACCCATAATCAATTTTAGGCCCAAGTCCATTCCTTTAAGCTTTAAAGCCCAATAAGGCCCAAAAAGTCCCAATACCATGAATCTCAGTCCTAGGCCCAGAGGTGTTACTCCACAGTGGGCGATGAGGCCCAACAAATTCAGGCCCAATTTCCCAAGGCCCAAAAACCCATGTTAACCACTTTACATGTGTACGCGCGGCGTACCTAGCATGTACGCCCGGCTTACGCTGGCCTCGACCGGAAGCGAGAAACTGACCCAGAACGTGTAGCGTACTAGGGGGTACGCCCATCGTTCCTGCCAGTCACCCTAAAGTTCTTCTTTCGACTTAATCCATTAAGTCCCAACGTCCAGAACATAGACCTAGGCCCCTAACAACGTCCTTAACCATAAAGTTATGAACTTTATACTTTTGCATGCGTGGATGGGGATTAAAACACCCATTAAGTCTATAAGCTCACTTTGTGGCCATCTATCACTTGCATGGTTGGGCTAAAACCATCAAGATCCAATTTTTATGGTCCTAAATGCTCCCAAGAGCTCAAAAGGACAGCTCTTATGGACAGATTCTTCCAAAACTTCAAGGACCTCAAGTATGAGACCAAAATGTGACATAAAACACCCCAAAACTACATCTAAGCATGAAATGGTCAAGGTTGGAGCTTGATACCTCAAAAAAGTCAGAAAAGATGCCAAACTTCAGGATCTACAAGCTCTCTTCAAGTCCTTGCTCCTTCTTCAAACTCCTTGCTCTTCAAAACCACCAAAACAACACCAAAATGCTCAAAGTAAGCTCAAGATACATGCAATGGAGTTAGGGTTCGAGTTGGGCACTGTGAGGACAACGGAGTCTGAGAGGATAAGGGTTTGGAGGATTATAAGTTGTTTAAATAGGGTGCAAACTCTAAAATTTAGGGGTTGTGGTCTGCACTCGTACGCCGCACGTACTCTTTGGTATGCTGCACGTACATGAAGGGCATGCACGATCATTCCTTTTTAGTACGCTGCACGTACACAGGGTGGTACGCCCACCGTACGGCACCCTGAAGCCCACTTAGTAAGGATCCAATGGATCCAAGACCAATCAATATAAAATAATTAACCTAATAAATATATAGATAATACCTTAGGTGGAGGGTTTGAAAAGGGAGAACTGGAAAATTGAGCGGATTCAGGGGCAAATTCCTTTGTTTGTTCAAGATAGTCGTGCGTTATTGACTCTCTGTGGTAGAGTTTGGGTTCCAACATTCGGGGGTGTGAGGTAAAGGATCTTAGAGGACACAACTCCAAGTTTTCTATTCATGCGGGGGACATAAAGATGTACCGAGACCAGAGGTTGAGCTATTGGGGACATAAAGAGGTTGCATGGCTTGTTGAGCGGTGTTTGAGCTGCAGGAAGGTCAAAGGGAAACATAAGAGGCCTCACGGCAAGGTCCAGCCCCTACCTATTCCCATGTGGAAATGGGAAGAGATCACCATGGATTTTATCACGAAGTTATCTAGGACGACACGGGGTGTGGACAGTGTTGGTTATCAATTAGAGTCTTGAGCACAAACGAATCCTATTTAACATATAATTACACATATATGAATACATTTAATATATTTATCCACAAATGGTGATAGGGACATGCCTTAAGGACATAGAAACACTCAGCATTAAGTGTTACTAATTCCTAGGGTTACACCTAAGGGGTGTATGGCCCTATTTTGGAGTGTAAGGCCACAAAACCATAGGTTTTGTGTGTGTGCGGCCAGAGTGTGCGGCCATGTGTGTGTGCGGTCGCACACTCACTACGAAGTGTGTCTAAAACGTTTTTCCAAGCCTCAAATATGTTCTAGGGAAGGTGTTTGAGCATTGGCTAGCCGGAATGGGAGTTTATTGCTATATTTGACCCTTAAAAGGGTGTCTGCGGCCATGATGTGCACAAAAGTACCCACTAATTTTAATATTTATAACCTAACAAACTTAGACTAACTATGCACTTATAGGCAGTGTACCTAGTCAGATTACAGTATAGCTTAGGTAAGTCGGGTGTCGATCACAGGGAACGGTGGTGAATTAATTTAAAATATTTGATTATAGGTTACAGGTCGCACGAAAAGAATAAAGAAGTAATTTAATAAATCTCAAACGAATAATTAATTAACAACTCTCGATAAACTAACAGGAAAGCAAATCTCTTCAGGTACTTTGGTTTAGATAAATTACACCTTAAAAACATAGCCAATTGCATACACAAATTCATTTATTCATGTTCACCGATTCCTAAGATGATTAGATTCGCGTTCACTATAACTAATCCTTTAGCAAACAATTCAATTCAAACAGTGATCAGTTGGTTAAACTAACATGCTTCCTAGTGTTCAGTTCGTATCAAGCAAGACTTGTAAATATAGTTAATCAAATTGGTCGTTCAATTAACCTCTTGTTGATGGTCATCAGACAAGGCTTACACATTAACTTACTTATTCTCAAGTTAATCCTAGTTTCACATTCGTTATTTCTAAACATATAATCTCGATGGTCATCAAAATCATAAGAGACAAGCAATCAAGCAGATGTTCATACAACTCAATTTACTTAATAATTAACAGCAAATAATTATCATTAACACGTAAGGATCTTTTAACAAGCTTGGCAAGATAAATTAAACATAAATAAACAATTCAATATAGCAATTAGTCTAATAATCAAAGCTTCATTCAATCATAAACGCAAAGTAAAAGGTTTTTACACCTAAATCAGAAACTAAACACATAATAGTAACACAATGGAATGCTAAACATGGTCACGTTAACAACCCATATGATTACCAACATGTATCCGCTCTCCAATCCTTCCGATCTCCGCTCCTGTTAGCTTAACGGCCTTCCGGCCGCCTTCTAGACCCTCAAAACGGCTTAACAGAAGTTAATTATCGACTAAATTAAGTTGGAAGTCGAATCCCCCCTTCTGGTTAGCTGATAATCGACTTTTATAACCCTTGGGACCGACTTACATACGCTGGGCGTAAGTCGGTTTACGTTGGGCGTAGATAGAAGTCCACCGCAATTAGGAAGCCTGGATAAACACCCAGTACGCTGGGCGTAACCATAAACTACGCTGGGCGTAGTTAAGATTATTACACGATTGGAGTTATCTGATACCAGCCGTTACGCGGGGCGTACACTTTTATTACGCTGGGCGTAAATGGCTCCTCCAGCATTTTTCCTTTCTTTTAGCTTCTAAGCCCGATTTCCACTTCAGTCTTTTCTTTTGTGCTCTATCGACAACGAATAGCTGCAAATCATAATTCAAAGCATTATAAGTACTTTTTAGTTCTAAAAGAGAATAATAAAGGCCAAAATATTAAGATATAATGCATAAAAATATATTTAAAAATACACATATCAAAATACCCCCCACTTAGCCTTTGCTTGCCCCCAAGCAAATTTTACTTTTATTTTACCAATATCGTACTAAACAATCCATTTAAAACTCTGCCATTATGTCAAGACCTCAACGCATGCATTTGTGTCTAAGATTCTCCTAAAGTACCCCCCATACTTTAAATAGTCACAATCTTCATAAACACTTGCCCACTTTTTCCGAACAATGCTCATTTTATGCAACCCTCCGAATCCATCCGCAGAAAACCTCCTAACCTCAAGATATTTTTAGTTGAGCAACCTAAGCATACATAATCTAGAATTACAATTTATGATACCACTATGGAGCTCTTTTGGAATTCTTCACTTTCTTAATAATTTGATCTTTGATTTCTTTGAATTCACCACCTTATTTAATTTGATTTCTTGGTATCTTCAACTTTTTGAATTTCTTGGAATTTTGATCTTTTGATCTTGACTTTATTTGCTCCAAAATTCTTCAAACTTTTCTTGCAATTCTCTCTCTTTTTTTTTATTACATGTACCTCGCTTTTTTCACTCAAAACCTACATGCTTAAGCAGAGGCGCTCAACCTCAACCTTTATTGGTTAATGATAATAATTTTCCTGGATACATTTCAGGTTTAGGCTGCTAAACATATTGCATCCCTCAAACCAAGCGGGGTTATGTTTTTGTTCCATGATTTCACTAAAATAAGGGAGGCCACAAATGCATTATAACGTGTATTGGCTCAACTAAACATTTGAGTTCTCATCGGATCATCCCATACAATATTAGCAAAAATTTTAAATTATCACTAGATTTTTCTAAATTAAACTATTATTTCAAGTTTTTAAATTTTCATATTTACCTAATCTAGCAATTTTTAATTTTCCAATTTAAATTCCTTTTTCGACCCCCTACCCCACACTTATTTCATACAATGACCTCATTGTATGCTAAAACGAATTAAGCACATAAAAGGGGAGAAAAAGGAACAGACTCCCCTGGGTAGTTGTGGCGAGATCGAATGGGGCTGCTACAAGTTGCTCCAAACATTGCTGAAAGACTGGAAACTGGAACTGCTATTTCTGAATTTTCAAGAACGCCGACTTCTAAGATGTGGTGCAAAGATTGCAAATAAATGCAATATGTAGTGACCATGACGTGGGAAAGTGTCAACCACGTCGTCTCGTCGAGAGATGTGAAATCTAAACATGGCCACAATGTGAAAATCGTTGGTCACATCGTCATATCAAGAATGGCAGCCTCTTCTTGCGATGAAAACTCCCCCACGACATAGGAAAGTGTCAACCATATCGTGGCAGCCGGGATGACACTTCTACCTCGCGTCAAAAGAAAACACTATGGTGTGGGAACAGCTCATCCATACCATAAGATTCAAAATATAGTAAAAATGCCACTCTTCTAAATAATCTCTCACGAAATCAACACGCACCCCACACTTATGTAAAATCGTGGGTCTTGACCATAATCTTCGAACTCTCACACGGCTCTCTCTAGCAACAGTCGGACCTAGCTGCTGAACTTACTGCCAGCTTTCTAAGGGCGAAAATTCTGCAAAGATCTAAACAACCAAGGAGCATCAACATGGAAAACAAAAGTAAAACAACCTAAATTAAACTAATTACATACCAAATAAAAATACTAATACTAAGCAACGCAAAAAAAAATAAACTAAAAATAACACAAAAATAAAAAAAAATAAAAAGGATAAACTATATCACTCGTCATCCTCGTCACCGTGCTGCTGTGTCCCAGATGTACCGGCTCCATCAGAGCGTGACTGGAATGGCGGAGGAAAAGGAACCGGGTACTGAAATCCCTGGTGGGCAAAAAATGCGGTCAGCGCATCCCCATACCACTGCTGCCGTCTCTCTACGTGTGCAACACGCTCACCCAGACTCTGAAATCCCTCGTCAATGCGTTGAAATCCCTCGTCCACGCGTTGGCCCAGGTAACGTATATCAATCTCTGGTTCAGGTCCCTGCTGCGCTCCTCGAAGAGCAGGTCTACGCCGTTGGGCTCGTCGCGGCTGTGGCTCGACTGCACCCTCCTCGTCGGCCACGTCATCTGGTCGTACCCGTAAGACACCATCCTTGCCCCGCTCAAATACACGCATCGACTCCAACAACTGAAGGCTCATCGGCCTTATATCATGAAACACCATCGATCTCGTAATCTCGCGCGTCAACAACTGATAGGATCGAGCTAATCGTGTGATAAAATGCCCCCCGCAAATCGGGCTATCCTCCCGAAGTCCCCTGGCCCTCCTACCCAAATAAGCAGCTAAAGCAATTGGAAGGTTTAGGTGCTTCCCTGGAGTAACAAGCGCCCATAAGAAATACAAGTCTGTAGAAGGCACTCTCTCACTATTCTTATGGTGCATGAGAGACATGGAAATCAGACGGTGGAGCAATCTATATGTGGTAGACCGAATCATCCTCCCCCGTGCAGTAGATGGTGTGTACACTCCCTCAGTAATCTCTGCCCAGAAAGTGTTTTCATTGTAGTCATCTGGCCGGCCTGTGAGGCAATCAGCAAGGAATGCCGGGAAGTGGACATTCCTCGTCTCATCTACTGTATATATCCCAACTCGAGTGGCAAGCTCAATCACACTGCACTCCCGACTCACACCACCCAGTCTAAAAGAAAAGGATGTCCTATCATCGGGTGTCTTCCTAGGGTCATAGGAAACTGTAGCATAAAACTCCAGCAAAAATTCTCGATACACAGGCTCCTGGATCCTGAACAATCTTGCCCAACCCTGACATACGAACAAAGGCACGCCACTCGCGTCCGAGTGGGTGTATTGCAAAAAATTCTCGATCAGCGCATCAAGTCCAGTCTGGGCCGCCAATTCCCAATCAAATGAAGGTGCTATGTCAATCTCCTTAGTAAGCAGAAGACTCAGATTTCTCACATATTTGGCTCGGGTTTCATTGTTTAGAGTTTGCGGGAATTGCAAGAAACGGTGATCGGTCACGTCCTCGGGTGGGTTGGTTCTTTGAGTTCTACGAGCCATAATCTGTGAAAATACAAACAACACAAAACCAAAACAAAATACCACAGCATTAAACAGAATTATATGAAAAATATGGGTGCTGGTATGGGCTATACGCTGGGCGTACATCCAGCATACGCTGGGCGTACGTCCTGTTTCACGAAGCTGTCCCCCTGCTCATTCAAAGGCCATACAATACACTCCAACAAACTACGCAGGAGTATTCTACAAGATATTCAAATAAAATGGGGTAAAAATCCCCTGTTGTTATAAAATCAATACCCATGACAAAGCTTTCAAATTAAGCATATACGCAGGTAGTAAATACTCCAGGGGTTCAAGGCAGTAAAAAAAAATCGAAGAGAGTATAGGCGTACGCTAGGCGTCCGTCCCCAAGCTCAAATCGACGGTCATGGGACGGGATTAAGACCAAATTAGGTCCTAGGGTTTAGTCTATTGATCGAAATCGGTCTATTTAAGCCATAATCAGTCATACATTTGTGAAATCGTCCACTAATTCGAAAAATACATGAACCCTAGATTTCGAACAAAGGCATAATGCAGCTTATTTCATCGATTAAACACAAATCAAAGCCATTGAGTAACCGAATAACATACCTGTGTGTCGAATTTTACGAGAAAAGAAGAAGAATCGAAGATTTTTGGGAGAGCTTGTCGTCACAGTACGCGGCGAAGGAAAAGAGAATTGAAAGAATAACAAAAAAAAGTCAAAGGGTAAACAGATATAACCTGTCGTCGAATTACGCTGGGCGTAAGGAAAAGTTACGCTGGGCGTAACCCCAACTCCGTGAAAAGGCCATCCGCGATCAATGGTTCATTACGCTTGGCGTAAATTAAAATTACGCTGGGCGTAATTTTAGCTGAAATATTTCCTTTACCTTATTTGAAATTCCCTTTTTTTTTCAACTAATTAATTTGGGAGACTTATAATTATTATTAATTAATTTTTTTCTTTTAATTGCTTCAACAGCAGCCATGACTTTCCGATGAGTGACATTTTAAAAAAAATGAGACGTCATAATCACTTGTCTTTGTCGAGGTCAAACAACAACGGTTGATCAAAAACCTTTGCACGCAAGAATTGGTTTGTGAAAACAACCACTTTCGGGACCCGTTAGAATATTTCATTTGTTTTCTTCGCACCTTTAACTAAAAGTAGAACAAGAGGTGACCTAACTAGTCAAGAACAGCAAGAGCTCGGTCTTCTACTTAACCACCACAATACGCCTTGCTATACTACGTCCCATGGATTGAGTTGGACAAATCAACAAAGTAGTAGGCTAAGCAGGTCAAGAATTCCCTAATCGCTTGCATTATCGAAACCCATGCAAAAGGTAAAGTCAATCAATGTGTACGATCCCAAATTCCTACAATTAACAACAAGAACCTTCCCGACAAGTGAAATGATATCAACGAAAATAAACTAAAAATAAAAACTAACTAAAAAAAAAAACGAATAATCAAATAAACTAAATTAATTAAACGTCGTTCCCCGGCAACGGCGCCAAAAACTTGATGTGCACAAAAGTACCCACTAATTTTAATATTTATAACCTAACAAACTTAGACTAACTATGCACTTATAGGCAGTGTACCTAGTCAGATTACAGTATAGCTTAGGTAAGTCGGGTGTCGATCACAGGGAACGGTGGTGAATTAATTTAAAATATTTGATTATAGGTTACAGGTCGCACGAATAGAATAAAGAAGTAATTTAATAAATCTCAAACGAATAATTAATTAACAACTCTCGATAAACTAACAGGAAAGCAAATCTCTTCAGGTACTTTGGTTTAGATAAATTACACCTTAAAAACATAGACAATTGCATACACAAATTCATTTATTCATGTTCACCGATTCCTAAGATGATTAGATTCGCGTTCACTATAACTAATCATTTAGCAAACAAGTCAATTCAAACAGTGATCAGTTAGTTAAACTAACATGCTTCCTAGTGTTCAGTTCGTATCAAGCAAGACTTGTAAATATAGTTAATCAAATTGGTCGTTCAATTAACCTCTTGTTGATGGTCATCAGACAAGGCTTACACACTGACTTACTTATTCTCAAGGTAATCCTAGTTTCACATTCGTTATTTCTAGACTTATCATCTCGATGGTCATCAAAATCATAAGAGACAAGCAATCAAGCAGATGTTCATACAACTCAATTTACTTAATAATTAACAGCAAATAATTATCATTAACACGTAAGGATCTTTTAACAAGCTTGGCAAGATAAATTAAACATAAATAAACAATTCAATATAGCAATTAGTCTAATAATCAAAGCTTCATTCAATCATAAACGCAAAGTAAAAGGTTTTTACACCTAAATCAGAAACTAAACACATAATAGTAACACAATGGAATGCTAAACATGGTCACGTTAACAACCCATATGATTACCAACATGTATCTGCTCTCCAATCCTTCCGATCTCCGCTACCGTTAGCTTAACGGCCTTCCGGCCGCCTTCTAGACCCTCAAAACGGCTTAACAGAAGTTAATTATCGACTAAATTAAGTTGGAAGTCGAATCCCCCCTTCTGGTTAGCTGATAATCGACTTTTATAACCCTTGGGACCGACTTACGTACGCTGGGCGTAAGTCGGTTTACGCTGGGCGTAGATAGAAGTCCACCGCAATTAGGAAGCATGGGTAAACACCCAGTACGCTGGGCGTAACCATAAACTACGCTGGGCGTAGTTAAGATTATTACGCGATTGGAGTTATCTGATACCAGCCGTTACGCGGGGCGTACACTTTTATTACGCTGGGCGTAAATGGCTCCTCCAGCATTTTTCCTTTCTTTTATCTTCTAAGCCCGATTTCCACTTCAGTCTTTTCTTTTGTGCTCTATCGACAACGAATAGCTGCAAATCATAATTCAAAGCATTATAAGCACTTTTTAGTTCTAAAAGAGAATAATAAAGGCCAAAATATTAAGATATAATGCATAAAAATATATATAAAAATACACATATCAGGCCACACTTGGTGTGTGCGGCCGTACACATGGTGTGTGCGACCATACACACTTGAAGATCATATGAAATGGCATTTTTCATGCATAAATTCAAGTGTCCTTAGCCTATAACAAGCTATTGCAAGTGTATACTCGAACTAGAGGCTTAAAAGTGTAGTTAAAAGCCCCAAAAGTAGTGTGTGTTCTTGGTGTTCTTGGTGTTCTTGGTGATCTAACACCAAATAGGTGTTTTCATGGATCAAATCAAAGGGAAAGGCTAGATAAGGTCATGTATTAACTAATCAAAGGATGTATCGCTTACTAGATTGAAGATTGAAGAGAAATATTTGATGATACTTGAGAGAAAACGAGTTATAGCTTTGAAGAAGTGGAAAAAGTTTTAAAAATGACTAAGTGTGGAATATATAGGTGGAGTGTGCGGCTGGGATGAGTGTCTGCGACCGCACACCCAAGTGTGCGGCCGTACACTCCAAATGTAGGAGTGTTTGGCCATTTTGCAAGGTTTTACACTTACTATACTCATCCCACGACTCATACCTTGATTATATTAGGTTTTAAACACTCTAATTTACTCTAAATAGTGCTAGAAGATAGCAAAAACGAGTCTGACCTTAATTGATTTGAATAAGAGTACAAGATAAAAATTTCGGATTGTCACATCATCCCCCCGTTAGAAGGAATTTCGTCCCGAAATTAGAGTTTAAGCAAATAAGTAGTTAAAAATAACTAAGTAAAAAGATGAGATATTTCAGTTTCATCTGATCCTCTCGTTCCCAAGTGAATTCAGGTCCTCACTTGGCGTTCCAGCGAACCTTCACTATCGGGATACGACTTTTCTTTGTTTGCTTGACCTCTCGGTCCATGATCTCTACAGGTTCTTCCACGAAGTTGAGGCTCTCATTGATCTCGATCTCGTCGAGTGGGATTACAAGAGTCTCATCGGACAGACACTTTTTCAAGTTCGAGACGTGGAAAGTAGAATGTACGTTACTAAGTTCACGAGGTAAGTTAAGTTTGTAAGCTACAGGGCCGATTCTAGCGAGAATCTCGAAAGGCCCTATGCATGTTGGATTCAGCTTTCCACGCTTTCCAAAGCGTATCAAGCCCTTCCAGGGTGAGACCTTCAATAGAACACGGTCGCCCACCTGGAATTCCAATGGTTTCCTTCGTTTATCTGCGTAGCTTTTCTGTCGGTCTCTAGAGGCTTTCAATCGTTCACGAATCCGAACGATCTTCTCTGTCGTTTCCCGAATGATCTCCGGACCCGTGAGAGTGCTGTCAGGAACTCGTCCTTTAGCTAACTGGGTATCACCCACCTCAGGCCAGCACAGAGGGGATCTGCACTTTCAGCCATAGAGGGCCTCGAATGGAGCAGCCTTTATGCTCGTGTGATAACTGTTGTTGTAGGAAAATTCGACAAGGGGTAAATGAGTATCCCATGCTTTCCCAAAGTCGATCACACAGGCTCGCAACATATCTTCCAAGGTTTGGATAGTCCTCTCACTTTGTCCGTCGGTCTGAGGATGATAGGCTGTACTTATGTCCAGCCTAGTTCCTAGGGAACTTTGTAGCGACTGCTAGAACCTCGAAGTGAATCTACTGTCTCTGTCCGAGATAATGGATATAGGAACACCGTGCAGTCGTACAATCTCCCGTATCTAGGTTCTTGTAAGCTTCTCCATCTTGTCTTTTTCTTTGATAGGCAGGAAGTGTGCGGACTTGGTCAATCTGTCGACGATGACCCATATGGTATCAAGTCCACCCATTGTCTTGGGCAACTTGGTTATGAAGTCCATAGTGATTCGCTCCCACTTCCATTCCGGTATCTCCGGCTGTTGTAGTAGACCTGAGGGTTTCTGGTATTCGACCTTGACCTTAGCGCAAGTAAGGCATTTACTTACGAAGGTAGCAATCTCTGCTTTCATGTTGGGCCACCAGTATAGCTTTTTAAGATCCAGATACATCTTATCTGAACCTGGGTGGACGGAATAACGAGTGTTGTGCGCCTCGTTCATGACCAAGTCTCTGAAACCACCGTGTTTTGGTGTCCAGATCCGATCCATGAGATAAAAAGCTCTGCCACCCTTGACTTCCCAAGTTCTTATCCATCCCTCTCAGGGATTCACCCGCCACATTTTCAGGTTTCAAAGCGTCGAGCTGAGCCTCCTTAATTTGTGTGGACAAGTGTGAATGGGTAGTCATAGTTAATGATTTGGCTCTACGACCAGAGTATTCTTTCCGACTTAGGGCGTCAGCTACTACATTGGCTTTACCCGGATGATAACGAATTTCGCATTCGTAATCACTGAGTAGCTTGACCCACCGTCGTTGTCTCATGTTGAGCTCCTTCTGGTCGAATATATGTTGTAGGCTTTTGTGGTCTGTAAAGATAGTGCTTTTTATACCATACAGGTAGTGTCTCCAGATCTTTAGAGAAAACACAACTGCTCCTAGCTCAAGATCGTGTGTGGAGTAGTTGACCTCGTGTGTCTTCAGATGTCTCGAGGCGTAGGCGATGACCTTACCTCGTTGCATCAGAACACATCCGAGCCCTTGATTTGACGCATTGCAATAGACAACGAAGTCTTCTATCCCTTCGGGGAGGGATAGTATTCGTGCGATGCATAAGGATCGCTTGAGCGTTTGGAACGCTCTCTCATGTTTCTCTTCCCAGTCAAAGGCTACGCCCTTCTGGGTCAGGGTTGTAAGAGGTTTCGCAATTCGGGAGAAGTTCAGAATGAACCTGCGATAGTAGCCAGCGAGGCCTAGAAATTAACGAATTTCGGTAGGCGTCTTCGGTGCTGACTAGCTCTCAATGGCCTTGATTTTGGAAGGGTCCACATGTATTCCCTCTTTGCTAACCACGTGCCCTAAGAATTCGACTCTTCGGATCCAAAATTCGCATTTTGAGAACTTCGCATAGAGTTTCTCCGAATGTAGTGTTTCTAAGACTTGTCGCAAATGTTGACTATGCTCCTCCTTACTTCGATAGTACATAAGTATGTCATCGATGAATACGATGACGAACTGATCCAAGTAAGGACGACACACCCTATTCATTAAGTCCATGAATACTGTGGGTGCGTTTGTTAATCCGAACGGAATCACTACGAATTCGTAGTGCCCATAACGAGTTCGTAAGGCTGTCTTCGGAACGTCCTCCCCTAGCACTCGTAGCTGGTGATATTCGAATCTTAGATCGATTTTTGAAAAGAAGTTTGCCCCTTGCAGTTGATCAAATAAATCGTCTATGCGAGGCAGAGGGTAACGATTCTTGATGGTTAGCTTGTTGAGCTCCCTGTAGTCGATGCACATACGGAACGATCCGTCTTTCTTCTTGACTAACAAGACCGGAGCTCCCCAAGGTGAGAAGCCCTTGCTGAGCAGTTCGTTAAGTTGACTGGACAGTTCTTGCATCTTTGCAGGTGCTAGACGATAGGACGATAGGTCTTATAAAGCCCTTGCTGAGCAGTTCGTTAAGTTGACTGGACAGTTCTTGCATCTTTGCAGGTGCTAGACGATAGGACGATTTGGATATGGGGGGTAGCCCCAGGAACTAAGTCGATTCTGAACTCGACTTGACGTTGCGGAGGTAATCCTGGGAGTTCTTCTGGAAAGATGTCGGGAAAATCGCGTACTACTGGAATGTTCTTAATGTCTTTCGTTTCCTGGCTCACATCGACCACATGAGCAAGGAATGCTTGATATTCCTTTCGAAGGCATTTCTGGGCTTGAATACTCGAGATGATACGAAGGTTCGTGCCGGGTTTGTCGCCATAAACTACTAGAGTTTCGCCAGACGGCAGATTAAGGCGAACAGCCTTTTCATAACACATGATGTCGGCACGTTGCAGACTCAACCAATCCATGCCGATAATGATGTCGAAACTTTTAATTGAGACCGGCATGAGGTCGATCGAAAATAAATGACTATCTAGAGTTAGGGTACACCCTATGAATATACTGCTAGTGCTTTCTATCCTTCCATTAGCCATTTCTACAGTGAACGGTTCTTTAAGTGCTCGTGATTTTTGCTTAAGTAAATGAGCAAATTTCTGATTCACGAAACTCCTCTCTGCTCCACTATCAAATAGAATGCATGCATAAGAGTTATCGAGGAGAAACGTACCAATGACCACTGTAGGGTCGGCAACCGCTTCCTCGTGGCCTATGGCCAGAACTCTTCCCACTCCGCCAGCGATCCCTGCCTTATCGCAGTTCCTCTTGTAGTGGCCCGCCTCGCCACAAACGTAGCAAGCTTGGCCCACTCCTGTGCCGGGGACTTGGTTGATTGGCCTCGCTGGAGCTTTGCAGAAACGGGTCGTTGTTGCGGCCGGGGTACGAACCCCATGGTCAATGAGCCGATGTGCCAACTGCTTGGCACTATTGAATGTAGTGGGGTTTGAAGCCAAAACATTTCCCTGGAATGGAGGTAATAACCCCCAGATGTATCTCTCTATCTTCTTTCCCTCTGTATAAACCATGTTGGGACAGACGGCCACCAGCTCGCTGAACCTGGCGGTGTAGGTCACAATGTCGGAGCCCTTCATGGTTAGGCTCCATAGTTCCTGTTCCAATTTCTGGATCTCGCCCCTCGGGCAGTATTCCTCAATCATCAGCTCTCTAAGAGCTTCCCAGCCTATAACATTAGCCACCACTAGAGATAGTGACTTGACATGGCTATTCCACCATGTCAGGGCTTTTTCCTCGAAGGTGCAAGCAGCGAACTTGACCTTGCTCCCTTCTGGACAGGAGCAGATTTCGAAAACCGATTCGGTCTTCTCAAACCATTGCGAGAGGGCAATGACCCCGCCAGTCCCTCTAAAGGACTTGGGCTTGCAGTTGGTGAAGTTCTTATAGGAGCACTCTCTCAAGCCCACAGGAATTTCACCGTGACTAGAATGAACAGGCGTTCCTCCTCCAGTGGAACCGGAAGAATGATATTGAGCCATGGTTGTTGTCACAGCCGCAACTACGGCAGCATTTAGAGCTACCATATCGATTTGAGGAGTAGGTGGTGTTGCAGTTACTGGAGGATCGCGTCTCATTGATCAGCGTGGAGGCATCTTTTAACTGCAAGTTTACAAAGATGATAACATTGATAAGAATTTAATAGGGAGAATTTGATGAGTATGACTCATGGACTAACTCTCCATAGCCCAACAGCACAATTGAATAGCATGCTTGAAGGAAGATGTAATTCTAAAAGATGATAGTATTTGGATAATAATTTCCATGAGATTAGGTATCTGTCAATATTACTGGTATTACAGATGCAACAAGTTCGGGAAAAATGACCTAGAAGTAGGTCTTACATCAAACCAAGATAGAAACTTTTTGACAGAACTACGACCTAATCAAGACCTAACAGGTCTAAGTTTTAACAAAGATGGGAAATTTGACTAGAGTTTTTACATAAACTAAGTTATATCCAAAAGAGAAGTCGAGAAGACTCTATCTGCGACGAGAACTACTAGAGTGAGTTCTTGATTCGGACGGAAGGCGTTCTATGTCCCTCACGCGCGTGTCAGATCTTACTTGTTGAGCTCGAATTTCCCAGACTTCGGTTTGGGTTTCAGCAAGTTCTCTCTATAGAGTTGCATTCTGGTTCTGAGTTCTAGCATGAGCAGATTCCAGCTGGCGGATGCGGACAGTGTTGACTCCAGTGTCAGCATCAACCTGCAGGATTTGATTGATAGCCGCTCTTCCCTGCTCATCAGTACGAGCAACCCTGCGGACTAGAATAGGCAAGATTATGTCCGCTGAGCCTCCCTTGCTCAAGTCATAGAAGCTTCGGTCTCCGTTGTAAGGTAACGGCTGACCTTGCTCGTGACTCCATCTGTTCAAGTTTGTGGCCCACAAGGGTGTGGAACCTTGAAATGCTGGACAAGGGTTAGGATTTGGGTTTTGAGCTACTGGCGGTAGGTTGTTGACTTCTGGCTCTGAGTCAGAACCATCAGAAAAGCCTTCAGCTAGGTGATCATCCAAAGGGATTGGGTGATCATCTTCTAGCTCTTCCCCCAGCCATCCTGCATTGTCGTTGTTGGGATAGTACGAGTCTCCGGGAAGATGGAATCCAGCCATGATATCTACGCGAGAAAAGGGGTAAAGAAATCATTAATAGACGAACTAATTAGATAATTATAAGATGATCTTTATTAGTTACTTCAATACTTGCTTAATGCATACCAGTTATATGAAATCAAAACAGGATAGACCTTCGAATAAGTGATCCTAACTCCAAATCCACAACCAAACAAGGAACAAGAAGAAAAGCAAAGATCACATATTCTAAGTCTATGACATCCTAGTCACATATAACCTTAGCGTATCCATTTAGCAATTATTGACCTACTAATAAAAACCTTTAATTCTTAGATAAGTAGTTATAGTAACACAAAATACTCCGATAGTATTTTAAGTTTATGTTCTGTTCTAATCTTTTCATTATAGTATTGTTGGTAAGTTTTTAAACTTGTTGCAACCTCACAACCACTCTTAGGCACATGCTAGTCACTCCTCGGATAATATAGTTTATCAGGCTATATCTTCCCAGGGTTGACTATATGTCTCTAAGTCTGACTGTGCTGTCCAACAATCGTAATACTTTTGTTCTGTCTTAGTGACACTAATTTTAGTATGAATGCAGGTATGTATACTTGGTTAAATATTTTACTATTTAAAAGTATAAACTCTTGGTCAGAGTATTTTAATCCCGTTGTGTTTATAGTTTGTATATCCTTTATGGGTTGATATACTCGATTCACTATAAACAATGCTATGATACCAATCTGTCACATCCCAAAACCGGAACGGCGGAATCGTTCGGGGGTGGAGGACGTCATGTACAGTATCACAACAATGCATAATAGTAAACAAGCAACAACATCATCCATTGTATTAATAATATAATTTAATACAAGTGTGTTCTGTGAAGTTTAATAGACACCAAAAATATGAAACAAAATAAAAGTTGAGTCTTGAAGTAGCTTCATCTTCTCAAAACCTGGCACCGGTACCTGTCTACCGGTGACCTGAGAATACAAGTTATTTTGAAAGAGTTTATCAGCTTTAAAGCTAGTGAGATCATAAGTATATTAGTGTCATTGCTTGTATGAATGTGTTTGTAAGTATGTGATGTATAAGTTTGTAAATGTTCGTATTTGTTTGTAAATGTTTGAACTCTCCTAGAAAACCCTATGTTTTCTACTAAAAGTAGCCTTCTACCAAGGCATCAATTGTTTGTATGTGCGTCTCTTGTAAAAGTGTATATTTTCCCAAGTATGACTATCATTAACCAAAATATAGTTTTACATTACCGTTCATTGTGTGAAGATCACAAAATGAATGCAATGGGGAAATAATCAAGTACTGTAGCGTTGTATTAAGTAACTACTGTTGTACTAATTACCTTAACCAATATGTTATTTAAAGTAACATGTGATCTGCCTGTACCATACTACCGACTAAAAACACGACGATGAAAGACGTCGGAAGAAATGACATTTGGCACCCGTAGACTTGCAAGTCCCACTGTAGCGAGCAGCAAGGTGTAGGATAGTCAATCCAGTATAGATCTATACCCAAATTCAACGCTCCCCATTTAAGGAGATTCTGGGTACAAAACGAGCCATGACAGGTGATGCCATGCCCCGTTACGTGGCTCACATAACTGTTGTAATGTTCTTGTATATGTATTGTGTGTACTAGCTGTATTGTATGTTCTCTCTCTGTCTAGTATGTATGTATGTTCTCTCTGTATGTTATTGTTTGTTTCTCGTTATAGTATTCTCTATCTGTATGTTATGTTTGTTTCTCATCATAGTATGTATTGACTCATGTATGAACTGACTCGTTGTACGTTTCACTGTTCTAGTAATAGTATTGTAACTTCCTAAACTATACCTATTATAGTTTACTAGTAATGTTGTTTGTATGAATGAACATGTTTGTATACCTTTGCTACTCAAAGGTATTGAAATGAAAGAAGTAACTTTTATATCTATATTCATATACATAATATATAACTAGGATTCAAACGACCTTCGGACAAATAACCGATACCCTAAGTCCACAACCAAACAAGGAACAGGAAGCAAGGCGAGCTATCAGTCCTAAGTCCTTTCAATCCTACTTATATACCTATATCTATATAGATACACATTGACAAAGTATAAGTTTGAAAGAGTTTGATAAAAGTATTTAACATGCAAAAGAGTTTGTAAAACAGTTTGAAGTAGTTTGTTTGATAACACAGTTTGAAAAGTAAGAAATCCACTTGTTTGGTAGTTATTAATCACATGTGATTGATATGATAACTATAATAGTTCAACTTGTATTCCCCCCCCCCCATAAAAGCATTTAAAATCATTTAAAAGGTTGATTAAGGGGGGTATGAACTCACCTGCAGTGAGTAACTCGAATGAAAGATCGATATAGGATTGTTGGGTATCAATTAGAGTCTTGAGCACAAACGAATCCTATTTAACATATAATTACACATATATGAATACATTTAATATATTTATCCACAAATGGTTATAGGTACATGCCTTAAGGACATAGAAACACTCGGCATTAAGTGTTACTAACTCCTAGGGTTGCACCTAAGGGGTGTATGGCCCTATTTTGGAGTGCGGCCAGAGTGTGCGGCCATGTGTGTGTGTGCGGCCAGAGTGTGCGGCCATGTGTCCAGCCATAGGTTTTGTGTGTGTGAGGCCAGAGTGTGCGGCCATGTGTGTGTGCGGTCGCACACTCACTATGAAGTGTGTCTAAAATGTTTTTCCAAGCCTCAAGGATGTTCTAGGGAAGGTGTTTTGAGCATTGGCTAGCCGGAATGGGAGTTTATTGTCGTATTGGACCCTTAAAAGCGTATGTGCGGCCACACTTGGTGTGTGCGGTCGTACACATGGTGTGTGCGGCCACACATGGTGTGTGTGACCGTACACAATTGAAGATCATATGAAATGGCGTTTTTCATGCATAAATTCAAGGGTCCTTAGCCTATAACAAGCTATTGCAAGTGTATACTCGAACTAGAGGCTTAAAAGTGTAGTTAAAAGCCCCAAAAGTAGTGTGTGTTCTTGGTGTTCTTGGTGATCTAACACCAAATAGGTGTTTTCATGGATCAAATCAAAGGGAAAGGCTAGATAAGGTCATGTATTAACTAATCAAATGATGTATCACTTACTAGATTGAAGATTGAAGAGAAATGTTGGATGATACTTGAGAGAAAACGAGTTCTAGCTTTGAAGAAGTGGCAAAAGTGTTAAAAATGACTAAGTGTGGAATATATAGGTAGAGTGTGCGGCTGGGATGAGTGTGTGCGGCCGTACACTCCAAATGTAGGAGTGTTTGGCCATTTTGCAAGGTTTTACACTTACTATACTCATCCCACGACTCATACCTTGATTATATTAGGTTTTAAACACTCTAATTGACTCTAAATAGTGCTAGAAGATAGCAAAAATGAGTCTGACCTTAATTGATTTGAATAAGAGTACAAGATAAAAATTTCGGATTGTCACAGAAATTAGAAGAGATTTATGTGCGGGAGGTGATGGTCAGGCACGGGGTGCCGGTATCGTTGGTCTCGGACCGTGATGTTCATTTCACCTCCAGGTTATGGAGGAAGTTCCATGAGGAATTGGGTACTCAATTTCATTTCAGCACGGCTTTCCATCCCCAAACTGATGGCCAGAGTGAATGAACGATTCAGACGCTCGAGGATATGCTTCGGTCATGTGTATTAGACTTTGGGGGGAATTGGGATACTTACCTACCACTAGCAAAGTTCTCATACAACAATAGTTATCATGCTAGTATTGACCGAACCCTGTTTGAGATGTTGTATGGTCGGAGGTGTAGCACTCCAGTTTGTTTGGGTGAGGTTGGACTTCGAGTTAGGGAAGCACCGAAGTAGTTCTTAATAGCACTGAGTTGATTCAGCAGGTACATGATAGACTGGGGGTTGCACAGAGCCATTAGAGAAGCTATATTGACCGGCGTCGATCACATCTTGAGTTCCAAGTGGGAGATTTAGTGTTGCTAAAAGTGTCAGCTTGGAAGGGTGTCATTCGATTTCGGAAGATGGGCAAGCTGGGACCCCGATACATTGGACAATTCAAAATTTCCGCCCGAGTTGGCAGAGTTGCTTATGGGTTGGACTCCTGGTCGAGCTTAGTCAGATCCATAACACCTTCCATGTGTCCCAGCTCTAGAAGTGTGTATCAAATGAGACTGCAGTTATTCCTTTGGAGGATATTCAGGTGGATGACCGCCTGAATTATGTTGAGACGCCAGTGGAAATATTAGATCGGAAGACGAAAACCTTGAGGAATAAGGTTGTGGAGCTAGTGAAGGTGTAGTGGCAGCATCGCAATGGGTCAGAGTGGACTTGTGAGCCCAAGGCAGAGATGAGGGATTATTACCCAGGATTGTTGGAGGCAGCGGACTTCGAGGACGAAGTCTGATTCAAGTGGGGGGAGAAGTGTAACGTTTGGTTTCAGTTTAAGTTTAATTCTCCAAGTGTTTGTATTTCCTTTGGGACTCGGCGAGTTGGAAGCTTCAACTCAGCGTGTCGAGAGGGCTTTGGTTGCGACATATTGATGAACCATCTCAACGAGTAGAGGTGTATCAACTAGGCGAGTTGGCGGCTGAGAAGGAAACCCAAATTTTTAGGGTGTTGCACCCTATTTAAAGACCTTAAGTCCCTTGGTTAGCCTCCTTACCAGCCTCCTCTGCCCAGAAACCCTAATAGTGTGTATCATCTTCCTTTGTGAGTGTGTGAGCTTGTGGAGGGCCTTGAGTGTTGATCTTTTTGTACTCATTTGAAGAAGCTTTGAAGTTGAAGTTGTATAGCTTGGATGGAAGACTTAGATCCATAATCTCCCCACTTGTTGCAGTCTCTTGGAGGTATCAAGTTTATACCTTGCTTTGTTATCATTTAGATATCTTTGTTTTGGGGTTTTATCTTGCTTTTGGGCTCATAGTTGGGTTGTCCAAGAAGTTGAGTGTTCCAGGGGTTGTTATGTTAGATCTGACCATTTTATGGCCTCATTTGGCTTAAAGTTGCAAGCTTTACTAAGTTCTAGGTCACATTCATGCAATAAGTCCTTTATTAAGCCCATCGTGAGGCCTAGGTTTCTTTTTAGCATGCATGGACGTAAAGTTGTAAACTTTACGCGATTTTCCAGTCTTTGGATTCCAGATCTGTATTTTGGGACTATGTCTAGGGATTTTAAGGGCTTAATGGGTCAAGCCTCACCCTAATGAGTCTAGGGTTCGGGTTTGACTCATTTTGATGGCTCCTAAAGGTAAAGCTGGAAACTTTACCCTTCTAGATATCATTTTGGAGGAGATCTGAGATTTGGAGTTCCTAGATTCGATGGAAACAGCTTAATGCATTAAGATGTTGGATTTCTGGCTAACTCGGCGAGTTGATAAAATTTTCCTGATCTTTGCAATTAATGGAGAAACACGGTGAGTTGAAGGACAACTCGTCGTGTTGGGTCAACATGGATCGTTGAATTTGACCTTTGACTTTAGTCTTTGACCAAGTTTGACTTATAATGGGTTTTGGGGCATTTTGAGTTGTATTTAAGGAATTGTTTCTGTTTAGGGGTTGAGTAGAGCTAATATTTGGTGCCGGGATCAAGTAAGCTATCATTCAGTATTCAAGGGGAGTCTTCTCACTACACTCATGGGTCGAAGGCACCAAGGCCGACCCATTAATTATTATGAGATGATTTGTGTTGGAGTATGTAATTTTTTGCTATTAGATCTATATGTGGACTTATGTGTAGACCATGGGAGGAGCCCATGGCATTTAGCAATACAATGGGAGGAGCTCACAGCTCGGGGATATAAGACCATCGGGGCAGCCCATGGTATTCCAATGAAGACCATGAAGGGAGTCCATTGCAAACATATATGTATGTGTGCATGGTATTATGTGTTTTTATGTTTAGCGTGGTTTGGGAAACTCACTAAGCGTGTGCTTACATTTTTGTTAGATGTTTCAGGTACTTTTGGTTCTAAGGGCAGAGGCCCGACTTGATAGCACGACATGCATTCTCAAATATTTATGCATCAAGTTTTTTTTATACACTGATCTTATGAAACACTGTGGTTATGTAATGGGATTTTTTTTGGAAATGTAACGATCCAGATTTTCAAATAAATTTTTCATTTTTAATTAACCAAACGTTCCCATAAAATATGAAGTAACATTGACCATTGTTTTCAAATTTCATAAAATTAACATTTTATTCCAAACATCAGAGTGTCCCATCAAATCAAATGTCGGAGAGTGCATACCAGGCCATCAAGCCTAGCCCTTTCCCTTAGGCTCAGAAGTACCTTAAACAAATCAACAAACTGTAAGCTAACTCTTAGTGAGTTGCCCAGAGCATACCCCACACAAACCACATGATCACAAAATCCATACTAGCTATAAAAGCTACACAAACCATATAAGCCATGCATACAAACAAATAAGGATGTTGTGGGCTCCTCCCGAGGTCTTACTCCAGGATGCCATGGGCTCCCCCACATGGTCTTACACCTAAGTGTCATGGGCTCCCCCCATCATGTTTAGCTGGAAAGCCATGGGCTCCCCCACATAGTGTTACATCCAAGTGTCATGGGCTCCCCCATGGTAATTACTTGAAAAGCCATGGGCTCCCCCACATGATCTTAGATCCAACCGCAATGGGCTCCCCCCAAGGTCTTCCCAACAAGTATCACATATATAACTAGCATACCACTTAACGTATAACTGACTATCATACCACATATCACTACATCAACTAGTGTACCACATATCACAAAATGGGTCGGCTTTGGTGCCTTCGACCCATTGGTATGGTGAGGAGACTCACCTCACTAGAATGTTAAACCGATAAGATTAGATCAGATAAGTCCTAACGCGCGGCTCCAACTCAAAATCCCGAAATACCATAAATACCATCAAAGTCAAACTTGGTCAACCCTGGTCAAAGTCCAAGTCAACAGTCAAGGTCAACAGTCCATGTTGACCCCAACTCGTCGAGTTCCTTTGGAGTCCAGAAAACCAGGACAAACCCTAGCCAACTCGCCGAGTTGTCTCATCAACTCGACGAGTTCACTCAATATCTAGAAGACGGGGAAACCCGATCCAACTCATCGAGTTGCTAGAGCAACTCTTCGAGTGCCCCCCCCCTGTTTGGTTATTACGATAATACATCGATTATAGGGAACCTATGGTTAAGATCTGAAACTTAAAGGTGTCTAGAAGGATAAAGTTTCCAAATTTATTCTCTAGACCCACTCTGAATGCTCTAAAGCCCTTAACAAAGGTTGGAAAGCTCAAAAGCTTATCCATGTGGTTCAAGACTCGAGGGATCTTGAATCCCTCCTTTCCAGAAGAGATTCTAATCCTCAAAACGTTCCAAAGATGGAGGCTTTATGGACATGCATGTCCAAAGCATGTCTTGAACTCAAAATGGCCAAAAACGAAAAATATACCCTAAGATCCATGCATGGCATCCATGCTTGACCAAATGCTATATCTAGCCCACCATGGGACCATTTTGCCCTGGAGATTCATAAAGTTGCAAACTTTATGAACCCCATGCATGCAATGAACAATAATGATGGGAAAAGAAGAGTCAACTCAAGATCTAGTCATATTCTAAGATAAAAATCGAATGTTGAATGCTTACAATAGTCCACAAGATGGTCAAGCTCAAGAGTGAGGGCTTTGTTTGCTGGATCTCCTCCTTCTTCTCAAGTTCCAAAAGTCACTCTAGCTCACAATATGAGAGGAAATGGGGATTAGGGTTTAGCACTGACGTTCTTAGGGTTTGGAGGTTGATGGAAGGTCATCCTCAAGTTTTTAAGGAGATTACATAGGGTGCAAACCCTAAAATTTATGGTTTTCCTTTGAAGCGCCTACTCGTCGAGTTGGGCCTTCCAACTCGTCGAGTATGTCCTAAATCCTGCCTCCCATAATGATCTCTACTCGGTGAGTTGGAGCTCCCCAACTCGTCGAGTTCTAATCTAAAACCCTAAAATTCTGAAAAGAAATAGATACCTGAAATGAGCGTGACAAATCTCCCCCACTTGAACTAGACTTCGTCCTCGAAGTCCGCTGATGCGAAAAAATCCGGGTAGTGCTCTCGCATCTCCTCCTCCGGCTCCTTTGTACATTCAGAGCTTCTTTGGTGCTGCCATTCCACCTTTACTAACTTCACCTCCTTGTTCCGAAGAACCTTGGTCTTCCTATCCAAAATCGAAATGGGCCTCTCAATGTAGTTCAGGCTCTCGTCCACCTGAATTTCGTCCAGCGAAACAACCACGGCCTCGTCTGTGACACACTTCCGAAGCTGAGACATGTGGAAGGTGTTGTGTATCTGGATAACCTCGTCTGGCAGATCCAAACGATAGGCCACTTTTCCCACAGGGGCAGTAATCCTAAATGGTCCAATATATCGGGGCCCTAGCTTGCCCCTCTTACGAAACCTAATGACACCCTTCCATGGTGACACTTTCAGTAAGATGAAATCCCCCACCTGAAACTCAAGATCTGATCGGCGCCGGTCAGCATAGCGTTTCTGACGGCCTTGTGCAACTCGCATCCGGTCACCCACCTGTTGGATCAACTCAGTAGTCTTAAGCACCACCTCGGTGCCCTACCTTACCCCAACAAACAGGGGTCCTACACCTCCGACCATACAACATCATAAACGGTGGTCGGTCGATATTAGCATGATAACTATTGTTGTATGAAAACTCTGCTAGTGGGAGGTGTGTCTCCCAACTCCCTCCAAAGTCCAACACGTATTCCCGAAGTATATCCTCGAGTGTCTAGATCGTCCTCTCGCTCTGGCCATTTCTCTGGGGGTGGTACGTCGTGCTGTAATGTAACTGAGTGCCCAGTTCCTCGTGGAACTTCATCCAGGATCTAGATGTAAATTGAACATCTTTGTTAGACACTACTGACACTGGCACTCCGTGTCTAACCACCACCTCTCACACATAAATATCTGCTAATTTCTCAGCGGAGATGCTCTCGGAAATCGGAATAATGCAGGCACTCTTTATCAATCTATCCACAATGACCCATATGGCATCCACACCCCTCACCGTCCTTGGTAACTTCGTGATTAAGTCCATGGTGATCTCTTCCCACTTCCACATAGGAATAGGTAGCGGTTGAACCTTACCATGTGGCCGTTGATGTTCGGCCTTGACCTTCCTGCAGGTCAAGCACCGCTCCATGAACCAAGCGATCTCTCGCTTCATGCAGGGCCACCAATAGCTCATTCTCATATCTCTATACATTTTTGTAGCCCATAGATGTATAGAGAACTTGGACTTGTGTGCCTCCTCCAATATCTTATGTCTCGCTCCCCCAGTCATCGGTACCCACACCCGGCCACACTGTGTCAAGAGCCCCCGACCATCCCTTAGAAATAAAGGAATCTGCCCCCGAATCCGCTCTATCTTCCAGTACTTTTTCTTCAAACCCTCCACTTGAGCCTTGTTGATCATATCAAGTAGTGGAGAGACCAGCGTCATTCTAAGAAAAACGTTCCCGATCGGAAAACCTGCTGTCTTGCGGCTTAAAGGATCGGCCACCACGTTGGCCTTCCATGGATGGTATAAGATCTCACAGTCATAATCTTTCAGCACATCCAACCACCTCCTCTGTAGCATGTTGAGCTTCTACTGATCCATCAAATACTTCAAACTCTTATGATCATTATAAATAGTGCATTGTACTCCATACAAGTAGTGTCTCCATATCTTGAGGAAAACTGATGGGTTTTGAGCATTCTAACACTCCTAAGGTGTACATGCAACCCTAAATACCTTGTATCTATGTTTTCTCTATTATACATGAAAACTATCATTTTCCAAGGTATTACCCTAACTAGAATACAAAGCTTTGATACTTGGGTAATAAAACAAGTTAGATAACATACCTTTTGTTGTAGCTTGCTATCCTTGATGTATCTGGCCTTTAAGAACTTAGCACCAATAGTGTGAATGCCTCAAATGGAATCACAATACATCTAGGAAAAAGGATGACATTTTTAGAGAGAATCTTGAACCCAAAATCGTCCATAAACTTTGACACAAATGCTTGCTTGTACTTACTCATCAAATCACACACAACGATATGTTTTATAACACCAAGTTGCTGGTGTGTTTACATATGTCAATGTGCAACCGACTTGTAAATTACAACTCACATGTCTTGGTTTCATGAATATAAGATATTATCGTCTCACTAATCACTAGTGATAAAATCCATGAAGTGATTCAGATGAGCGTGGGTTGAATCCAATACTCGAATCTTATTCTAGGGGTACTCATGAACATTGTAGCTATGTCTAACACACCGAGACAAAACAACAGACCCATTCATGACAGTCTTGCCTCAATACGTACTTCCAAAGTATGATCGACTGTGGATGGTTTGAATACCCTAGTTATTCAGGAAATCAAAACATGCAAAGTGAAACATAATAATAATACTAATCCTATATGGCCCAAAAACTTTTGAGTCGTATTGATTACTTATTATTTATTGTATAATGTTTCGAATAATCAACTTAACACTTGAATTAAAACAATAGTTATGACATGCTCCTAGCATGCACACCATGTTTGTCTAAACAATAGTTATGCCATGCTCCAAGCATGCACACTATGTTTGTCTATGGTCCTTACTTTGTGGAATAGATCAATTGAACACATCTTCAATGAAACTCATTTCACAATTCCAAATCTTTATCACCAGTGTAAGAATTCCAAATTCTTGTCACTGCCAGAATGTGTTAGATTCTAAACAATCATGCAATGATTCCTTTGTAATGTCTAGGTACCAAAAGTCACAAAGACTTGACCAATGATATTACAAAGTATTCATTTGGAGATTGTTGCCAGACAATTCCATGGAAGCGAAGTCTCAAATTCAAAGTACATTCCATTGAATATCCTTCTTGCATTAAGTTTTCTAATCTTTCACAGATTTAAAGAATTACTTCCAGTTATGGAAACATTTCCATATTCCCATTTTGACTATCACTTCTGAACAAGAGTTACCTCTTCTCAAAGTATGTCAATATGATCTTTTCCAAAATTTAAAATATACTTCCAACTGTCCATGAGCAACCAATCTTTCGTAAACCTCAGATTGTCCTCGACAATTGCTTAACCATTTTAGTCATATTCGGTTCTAGACCTTTTTCCCTCTTAATGCCCTAGGCATTTGGAAAACGGATGAATATTATAGCACACGTAATCGATCCTATACCCGAAGCATATAGGACACGATTCTTGATGTCTTACATAAAGACATTATACTTGACCAGTCTTTTGCTATAATATTTCTACTTGCCATGTTCTCATCATTCGAATTATGAAAAGGGATGACGTAATCATAGTCGAATTTTGAGAACGCAATTAACACATCCATATATAGAATTTCCTTATGTTGAACCATTCCAACATAACATTCATATATAAATATAAATATATATATATATATATATATATATATATATATATATATATTTGACTAAATCTGATTAAAATCTCAATCTAAGCTTTTAGATTTGAAATGAAGTATGAATTCCTCTCCCTGCAACTTACGAATTGAAACTTCTGTTTTCTATAATTAACATTGCTAAACTGCAACATTCATCATAATTGATTATGCTCCCAATAGCATAATAATCATTACTTTTACTAGCATAACTTTTATGCTCCCACTAGCTTTGACATGTACCCAAAAATCAGTTGGACTTTTAGAAATCAATACTTATTGACTTTCATTACCAAAGTTCAGATTTCTGATACGAGATGCTTCGATAAGACTTTATCTAGGCTTCTCAAAAAACTTACACCTTTCCTTAGATAGCTCACATGTGTGTCTAAACAATTTAAGAACTAACAACAATAAGTCTCAAATGTTTAGACTTTTTGCCATTCCTCACAATTCGAATTATGAAAAGGGATGGCGTAATCATAATCAAACTTGAGAATGCAAATATCACAACTGCTATCTCCTTAAAATCTACTTAGTGAAAGCGTTCCCTCACCATCATTTTCATGAATCAGAGAGAAACCTTATGACACTTAGATTTTAGGGTGTAATTTGTCAAACCATAATCAAAAGACAAGGTTAGTGACAAATCCAAACTCATATGGATTGAACTAGTTCAATCTTAATTTCCTGCCACTTGGCAGCACAAGAAGCAACCATTACTTCCAGGTTGTTATGCAAACAACTGAGAACTCATAGAACTCACATGCATAGTCAACTTTAACTGGAATGGGCACCGAAACAAGAATATGTCAACACGATAGGTTACAAAACTCAAGTCGTGTGCTAGTTTTAACAGTAGGTTTACTCTTGATTAATTCATTAAAATTTCAAGATCTTTAAGACGCCCACTGACCTCTTGACATATAAGATTCTCTGTCAAGAACCATTCCTTAACAAAACAAATATTCAAGAGTCAGTGCGGATTCTTATCAAGACAAACACTTCACACAATTGGCCTTAGTTGGTTTTTGTTTTATCCAAAACATCACAACTTACCAATTTCAAATGTACAAGAGTAAAAAAACTTTTACTCTACATTTGATAAGTGTTTTAATACTTTCTTAAGATTATGTCACTCAAGGTTACAATCTTGGAGTATGTCTCTAAGACTTGTTTTGGGAACGAAGTATGATTCATCTTCTTGATTTAAACTATTTCAACAATTCACGATTCCTCTTCTTAGCCATACAAATACACTAAGATGTCTTTAGAGGATCAATTGTGATATGGGTTTTCCATAAACATTTAGATAATCACAAAACACGATACTAAAGTACTCTCCCATCTTTTCAGATTGGAGAAACTTTTATCTTTCTGCCTAATTTGATTCTTCTCATTCGTTCTGCCATACATTGAACCTTTTCCAATGTTTTAGAATTATACTTAAACTTGTAAGCATAACCATGTTTACTAAACTTTAGTAGATCCTGACGAATAGTCTTATTGATCTTTGTGGTGGATCTCGACCAGCGTACACCCAGTGTACCCGATCCCCTAGTCCTTCACTTGACTCACATATACATGTGAACAAGGAATTAGTCTTACATTACCAAAGATGAAGATTCTCATTCATCATACAATACAAGTTGCATAATTCCAAGTTTCTATCCAATTGAAACTTAGGTGATGAGAATCTTTCCTTACTTGGTAAATTTTTACATTATCACAAATGAAAGAATCAAATCCATATTCCAATATTGTTATCAATGGAAACATATAAGCAACAATTTTTCACAAATGCCATTGTAAGGAAATAAGATAAATTTCAAAATGTTTCTTTATTCATAAATATTGCAGAAAACTTATCCTTACAATGCAAACACAAGTGAAAATATGTTGTTATCTATTCTTAAGCAATCTATCATAACTCTTAAGCAGCAACTCACAAATCTGATCATCGAACCATGCGATCGAAATCCATCTCTTTGCGATCAGACTCAGCATACTCTTCTTTTAAGCTTCCTTTAATTTCTTCGATTCTTCAAAACATCAAAATGTAATTACATTAAATCATGTATTAAGAATCTCCAAATAGGATCTTAATAGAGTTAGATAGTGGACTTACCTGAAGTAGAGACATACACTCTGACTTTACGATCCTTGTCGTCCTTCAGGTAGATACAGCAGTTTCGCAACCAATTCCCCTTCTCTTGGCAATAGAAATATATGGACTCTTTGGAATGGTAGACGAGACTATCTCAGACTTAGCCTTTCTCTTTACCATATGGTCAAATGACTTGAACATGGCCGATCCTTTTCCATTGGGAAGAGAAAGCTATTCTGGACTTTCAATGTTACCATTGTCAATGTCCATGGAAGTTTGGGAAGTAGACCTTCCAATTAAATTTGCTTTACCAGTGTGCCAACTCATTGCTGATTCAGAAGAAACAAACAAACATCTTAGATCAATAAGGGTCATGTCGTGGTCTCCCATATAGTAGTCCTTAAGGGAACCTGCTATATGACGTAGGAAGTGATTGAAGAACCCAGTCAACCGGCAACTTCCTTGAGACTTCGACACCCAACTCTCCCGGCTTGTCAATATGTAACTTCATCTCCAAGACGTGAGCAAATACAAACTTTCCTTCCTGCCAATAGGGCTTTGAGTGACCTAGAACTTGTGGGTTAAGGACAATTATTGGAGGAGGTGAAGGAAGTGAAGTTCCACTAGAAGGGATTAATCTTTCAGCTTGATTGCCTTGTGGAAAATCTGTAACACCCGGTTCCTGGTACGTATTTTAATTAAAGTAAACTCATGTTTTGCTCTGGGACTCGGCGAGTTGGAGGCACAACTCGTCGAGTAGAGTCGACTTTGCATCGGCAGGATAAGTGACCTACTCAACTAGTCGGGAGACAGACTCGACGAGTAGGACTGTCTGGATGAAACCCTAATATTTGGGGGTTACCCCTATTTAAAAACCTTATAACGCCCCAACCGAGCCTCCATTGTTCCTCCCAACCCAGAGAAACCCAAACTCAAAACCCTAAGCCTTTATTGAGTGTTCTTGAGCTTTTTAGTGCCTTTTGTGTGTGTTTGAAGTTGGAAAAAGAGAAGGAAGCTTAGGAGATAAAGAGACAACAAGTAGATCCAAAAGTCTTGGCACATTTCCTGCTCATTTGAGGTATAAAGTTGTTAGCTTGGATATTCATTACTTAGATCTTGATTTGGGCTATTTTCTACATTTTTCTAAGCTTTAGTGAAGCTATACTCGGATTTGTGTGTATATTTGGAGTTGTAGTTTAGATTTTGAACAAATGAGGGTTCCCATGGCATAAAGGTGCCAACTTTATGGCCATGGGAGACCCATTCAACATATAAACCCCTTTTTATGGCTTTTTTAGCCAAGAACCCCATGCATGGACATCAAGTTTGTGACTTTACGTATAATATGGACCCTAGGAGGTCAGATCTATGATTTGGATGTGTGAAGACAGATTAATATCGACTGTATAGTTTTGGACAAAGAGGGACTCGGCGAGTCGCTCGGGTGACTCGGCGAGTCGGGTCGCAGTTTCCCCTAAAACGACTTCTGGAAGTGGTCATTGGTTGAGTTGAAGGAAAACTCAGCATGTTGGGGTTAGTTATGGACTTAAAGATCAAAGGACTCGATGAGTTCAAGGAGGAACTCGACGAGTTCAAGAGAATGTCCCAACCACATGAACACGGACTCGACGAGTTCAAGGATGAACTCGGCGAGTCATGGACTAAACACCTTCATACGGATGAAGATGGACTCGACGAGTTCAAGGGGGAACTCGGCGAGACAGTTAAAGATAGCTTCATGTGTTGTTGAAGGCGGACTCGTCGAGCTCTTGGTAGACTCGACGAGTAGGGACTGGATTGTGCCATTTTGTGGACGTGGGGACTCGACGACTTGGTGGACCAACTCGACGAGTCTGGTAAACCATATGTTGACTTTGACCAGGGTTTTGACTTTGACTTTGACTTGGACTTGAGTGACCCTTGTAAGGGTCATGAGTATGAATTGATAACTTAAAAAAGTTGTTGTGTAGGGATTGAGGAGTCGAGGACAGTCGATTTTCACACAGAGGACGGTGCAAACACTACACGACATTGAGGTGAGTTACCTTCCAGTAGAAGTGGGTCTAAGGCACCAAGGCTGACCCACTAGTAGTTGATTATAGTTGAGATGGTTGTCTTTGTGATAATTGTCTGGTTTGCTACTACCTGATATGCTCTATATGCCAGTACGATATGCTATAAGTGTTAGTGGTAGTAGGATGGGAAGAGTCCCATGATTCGGTCGTTAGGACCGAAGGGTAGGTCGGACACCCCAGATATGTCTGACAGCATGATTATGATATGTTATTATGCGATAGTGGTAGGGGTGAAATAGTCTCCGTGACGGGGTGAGATAGACCGGAGGGTAGGCAGGCACCCCAGAACAGCCTGACACGGGTAGGTCGGCACCCAAAAATCGCTCGACATGGGTAGGTCAGCACCCCAGAATTGCCTGACAGTATGTATGATTGTATGGTAGGTGGTATGATGGGGGAACTCGCTATTCTTCATGCTTACATTTTTAGTTTTTGTTTTAGGTACCTCTTCAGCTAAGGGGAAGGGCTGGCAGGGTAGCAACGCATCGCACACACATGATTTCCTCTTTGAGAACCCTGGGATTGTACTCTGACGTTTTACTATTTGATGTTATGGTTTTCGAGACTTGTGATTTGTGACTTGATGTTTTGAAATGATAATAACGATGTTTTCCGTAAACTATTTTTATAAGTAATATAATTAAACAAAAAATTTTGGGTCTCGATTTTGGGATGTTACAAGTTGGTATCAGAGCCTTGGTTTGAGGGATATAGGCACACCTTCGGGGGCGTCTAGACTCAAATCGAGGGCTTGAAGTATTTTCACAAGAAAAATAGTTTTCTAAAGTTTAAAAGTAAGTAGTTTTGAGAAAGAAAAAGGTGTGTGATGTGTGCGACCGGCCGCGCTCAAGTAAGTTTTCCCCAAGATACCAATACATGATATGTTATGTTATATGATATGATTATGAGAGTTGCATGCTAGACTAAGGCTAAGGATCTAGAGAGGATGCCTTGTATGCCTGTTATGTGATTATGAGAACTGCATGCTAGATTAGGGTTAAGGATCTAGGAAGGATGCCTTATATGCCTGTTGTATGAGTTTATTGAGCTATATGCTAGGGCTGGTTAGTCAGCAGTATGATAGCCTGATTAGGTTATGCTTGGTAATGGTTACTCAATGCACGAATTCTGCTTGCTTTGTGCTTATAGGGGTTCCAGCTAGCTTTAACTAACTAGTAAGCGAATATGTAATAGTATTCGCAAGCTAGTTAGGGAAAGATCGTAGGGACTCCTTGTGCAGCTGATGGCAGAGAGTAGGTCGGAGAGTGCCCTAGGACAAGCCTAGGATGAGAATAGATTGGAAAGCATTATTAGTAGAAGGGACTTGGTGAAGTCGAAGAAATCCTGGAGGAAAGTACGGATAGATGTGGAAGGTAGTATGGGCCCGTACTACTGGAAGCAGAGGATCTGTACTCGAATCAAGGAAGGAAAAGATATAACCAGGAAACTTGGAGAGTGTGTGAGACCTCTCGGGAGTATGTATGACCCTGACATTTATGTGTTTATTGAGTATGGCAATTAAGCGACATGGAGCAGGAGGTTCAGGGTCTGGATCAGGATTAGGATCAGGCTTGGGTGCGGGATCCGAGCAGGTTGATGACGGGATACACGAGTTCATCGCGTTTGAGATCACGAGAGGTATCCTTGAGGCAACCCCGATCATTTTTGGATCGATCAAGGAGGGGATTATTGAGTTGATGGAGTATCGCCTCCGGATATTCAGGAGTGACTTGGCGTCCAGCCAGTCGGGTACGTACACACAGTCCTTCAAGGATTTCAGGGGGAGTAGTGCGCCAGACTTTCATGGGGTGAAGGACCCCATTGCTGCCAGGAGATGGATCGCAGACATCAAGTCTGCGCAGTTGATGAGATTCTACCTAGAGGGGTCGAAGGTCCGCTTTGCTACGGGTTGTTTGAGAGACAGAGCTAGGGATTGGTGGGAGTCAGTTGGTGACTCACTGGGAGCCCCAACAATCGAGGCTATGACTTGTTTGGACTTTGTGACCAGGTTCAGGGCGGAGTTTACGCCAGCTGTGGAGCTTCAGTAGCTGGCCAGAGAGTTTCTTGACATGAGACAGACTACAGAGACAGTGGAGGAGATTACCGCCAAGTTCTGAGAGAGGGCCTTTTTGGTACCTCAGTATGCATGGGATGAGGAGATGCGGAAGAGCCGCTATCATGATATGTTGAGAGCTGATATTCGGGAGCATGTTAGCTACTCAGTCTACCCGCCCCTAGAGTCCGTGATTGCCAGGGCGAGTGAGAGGGAGATTGATTTAGAGCACCTAAGGAAGAGGAAGGCATAGACGGAGCAGGTTACTGGGGTTTCGGGGAAGAAACCCAAGGGATCCGACGTTAGGCCGAAGGGCCAGCCGGGCTAGAGCCGCTGCAGGAAATGCGGCAGACCGCATGAGGGAGTTTGTAGAGCGGGATCATCAGGCTGCTACAAGTGCGTCAAGACGGGGCACTTTGGCAGGGATTGTACCACCCCTGCCCCACTGTGCAGACGTCAGACCTCGTTTGCTTTCATTGCAATCAGAGGGGCCATAAAAAGGCCAACTGCCCTACGTTGACAGCAGCAGCAGCGCCAGTGGTGGCGCCAACTCGAGCGACTACTCGGGTTACGGATGGGTGGAAGGTCAAGTCAGAGGCTCCAGTGGTGAGGAGTCAAGCTTTCCAGTTGACAGCCGAGGAGGCATGCTCTGCACCCGATGTGGTGACGGGATCATTCCATGTGAACAGTATCCCAGTTCAGGTGTTGTTTGATTCAGGTGCTACCCGATCATTTGTCTCTCTTGCGCTTTGCAAGAGGTTCTCTGATTCTTAGGGCATGTTGGATTGCCCTCTAGAGGTCGAGATTGCGGACGACCGATCAGTTCGAGTAAGGAAGGTTTTCATGGATTATGTCTTGAGGTTGTTCGAAGAGCGTTACTCGGTAGACTTGGTTCCCATACCATTGCGGGGGAACAAGGTTATTATAGGTATGGATTGGTTGAGCCCCAATAGGAATTGATTGACTGCGCGCAACAGTTGGTCCGGGTCAGGACCCCAAGCGAAGTTCAGTATGATGGGAGATTCGAAGGTGCAGGTACCCATGGCGTTTGCACAAAGTTAACACCATCTCTGGAAAAACCTGTCGTTGACGTATCACTCTATCGTCAAATGATAGGGTCTCTTATGTATCTAACAGCTAGTAGACCAGACATTATGTTCTCTGTTGGTTATTGTGCCAGGTTTCAAGCAAATCCAAGAGAACCTCACATGGTGGCAGTGAAAAATATTTTCCGTTATCTGAAGCGAACCTCTTCTCTCGGTCTTTGGTACCCTGCTAGATCCGGATTCTTTGTTCAAGCCTTTTCTGTTGCCGATCTTGGAGGATGCGGTCTGGACAGAAAGAGCACAAATGGAGGATGTCAATTCGTTGATGGTAAACTTGTTAGCTGGCAGTCCAAAAAGCAAACTTGTGTGTGTCTTTCAACAGCCGAAGCTGAGTACATAGCTGCAGCATCCTGTACCTCGCAAGTGATCTGGATACAAAGCCAACTAAGAGACTACAGACTGAGTATGAAGAAAATACCTCTCTATTGTGACTCTGAAAGCACGATAAGAATACGTCACAATCTAGTGCAAAACTCAAAGACAAAGCATATTGCACTAAGATACCATTTCATCAAGGACCATGTTGAAGATGGAAACGTGGAAGTTCATTTCGTTCGGTCCTCTGATCAACTAGCTGACACCTTCACTAAAGCCTTACCAGAAGCAAGCTTCAATAAAATATTACAAGGTTTGGGAATGATGGAAGTAGAGTCGGTACCGAACCCTCAAACCTCTCTCTAAAAATTAGACAAGCGAAATAGAGCGAACGCTCGGTCTATTTTGGTTCCAGATTTTTCGGGAACCGAAATGAACCGAACGCTCGGTCTATTTCGGCTCCATAATTTTCGGGAACCGAAATGAACCGAAAGCTCAGTCTATTTTGGCTCCGGAATTTTAGGGAACCGAAATGAACCGATCGCTCGGCTTATTTCACTTCATTCCTTTAAGGTTTGATTTCGGGTGTATACTTTGTAAACTCTCTTTTAAATCTTTTTCTTGCTACGTTTTCTCTTTTATCTTTATTCCTAGATTTTTTTTAACATTAATTTCGTTTATTCTTGTTTCTTTTTCTATTTTTATTATTTTTTCAGAAAACTTTAAAATCCAAAAATATTCTTTCTGTTTTTATTATTTTTCAGAAAATTCAAAAATCCAAAAATATTTTTTTTTATTATTTTTTAGAAAATTCAAAATTCCAAAAGGTTTTATCTTTTATTTATCTCTTTATTATCTTCTGTTTTTTTGTTTGTGTGTGTGGTTTGTTTGTCTTTGTTTATTCTCTTTACTAGGTACCAAGTACATCGTTGCTACGTAAATTGGAGCTAGGGCAGGTACGACCATTTTAATTTGAACTAGTTAAGTGTCCCTAGAAGCATGCTGCTGCATGTAGACCAAAGCCTCTAAGACTATGAGTAAGGCCTTAATGATTCGATCTATACCTATCGTTTCTTCCCAATCAGGCTGCTAAATTCACTCAAGTCATGAGCTACCTTCCTCTTCTCAAATGAGTTAAGAGTTTTCTGCTTTGACACTTTTATATAGCAGGGGTACTTTTGGTTCCTTAACCACCTCCTCTACATTCTCCATCAACTTTCGTTTCACCATGGTAACCCTTGAGACTCTCAGATATTACCACTGAGTTTTATGGTTACACAAAATCTGTGTTTATGATCTTAGATGCGTACACCACGTGCTAAGTGAGACCCAAAATCCAACACCAATAATGAGTTGAGGTGAATATTTATATTCAAGATCTCACTTGTTACCTAACGAAATCTCATTTTATTTTTGAGTGGTCTTTATGAAATTGTCTAACACCAAGGCATTTCTTCCCAAAAAGATCCAATTTGGTTTTTGTTTTTGAGATTTTTATAACATCATTAGTCACAACAAATTCTATCCAACCTACTTGTTCAACAGACCACATCGGTCTCACAAGTACTTCATCCAACTTTCGGTCTTATGTTAAGTATCGTTGTTCGGTTGAAGATAAGCCACCCTTTAGACCCATTATTTGAAAAGAAGCCTTTCGGTGTTTCTTTACAAACACTCAATCGTATTTTCTCAGGGAACCACACAAGCACTTCAAGTCTCTCTTGACTTTGAAGGAAGAGATTCTTGCCCGGAATCATCTGCTTCATGTCTTATTACAGACATCACTCACATCCTATACATATTTTGCTTTATTTCTTTATTTTTGGCACACTCTTCTACGAAAATTCTTTGTGATTTTCCAAAATTCTGGTTGATGTTCCTTATGGCCCCTTTAAAGTTTTTTTTTGGAGCGAAAGTGGTTATTTTGACATATGGAGCGAAAGTGAATTTGAAAAGACGATATGTGGATAAAATTTTGAATCACGTCATCGGATAATCATTCATATTGGGCGCGTGGATTTGAAACGGTTCCTAAACCCACGCTTGATGACGTCTATCTGGGGAAACCAAGTTGTCAAATCGCGCTTTTTCAGGCGACGTTTCAGTGATCGTATCATCATCACGGAGATTCTTTCTCTCTCCTGGCAACGGTATATAAAGGGTTTCTCGCACCTATTGTGCCTTCTTACCTTCTTCAAACTCTCTCAAATACAACAGGCGATCTTCAACTGTTCATCTTCTTCCTTACATCAACAATGGTGGAATCATCATCTTTTCAAGATCAAACTGCTTCATCGTCATTGCCTGTGATCAAACCTAATCAGAACCTGATCATTCAACTAAACCCCTTTTTGTATGATTCGTACATGCTCCACGTTGTTGAATGTCTCAAGTACTCCCCACTGGTTATCGCTCTTACGCAGGTGGAATCTGTTCCCATGTCTCTGCTGTCACAAGTGTACTATACTACGTCTTACGAAAAGAACAAGGAGAGGATCTATTTTCAAATCTTCACTCATAAGGCATCTATTTCGAAAGCCCGATTATGTTCCCAGTTAGGGCTTGCCATCGATGCTTCTGTCATCTCTCCTGATTTCATCACCACAACCCAGTTGTTTATGATGCTTTATGAGATGGGGTATACTGATGTCCTTACCACAGTGACAAAGCTTAAGAAGTCGTGTTTGCTGCCGCAATGGAATGGGTTACTTACTCTTATCAACAAGGGTTTGGCGGAACGGGAAGCTGGGTCAGATGGTACGAGTAAGGGTTTTCTGACCATTATCTATGGTCTCTACAATGGTATTAACCTGGATTATAGCTCTATTGTTTGGTCGCAACTGGTGCAAAGTCTCAACACCTCAACGAGACATTCAGAGATTTCCTGTGGTCGTTTCTGGACCATCATCACCCGACGGGCCATTGAGAACTTACAGATTCCAGTTATGAAAGATGCATTGCTCTCCTCTGTGGCTACTTTTCATACAAAGAAGATTATCTTCTCAGATGCCACCAAGTTTTCTCATAATGGTTCGATACCTGAAACAATGTATAGGTGTGTGTCGAGCGAAAGTAATGTGATGGCTGACTACCGGAAGCTTACTCCCAAGGGCCCAAGAGAACTGACTCCTGAACAGCAGGCTGCCTTAGATGCTGTGGAAAAGCCAGCAAAGCGAGGGAAGAGGGCAGATACCAAGAAGGTGGAAACCGAAGGTCCTTCTTCTAAGCCTGTTAAGTCTAAAAAGTGAAAGGCTGAAAAGGGTGATTCTTCGGCTTCAAAGAAAGTCAAGAAAATGGCAAGGAAATCACAGAGCCCTACCCCTTCAAGCTCAGGACATGATGAGGAGCGATCGGCTGATGAGGAAGAAGAAGTTCAGCATCACGGTTCACCAAGAGGTAATACACCTCCTCGTTCTCCAACTCCTACTGAACAACTCAATGACAAAATTCCAACTCCTCCTCCATCTCCACCAAAGACTACAGTTCCAGTTTTGGTTGCTCCAATTCCACCACCACCACCAGTTAGTACAATACCAGTTTCTACAACTCCTTTACCACCTCCCATTTTTTCACAAGCAACTACCACAACTACTCCTATCTCCACCACTACAACCAAACCTCCAATAAACGTCAACGTATCTGATACGGGGGCTAATACTGAAACCGAAACTCTTGTTACATCCAACTCTCTTTCACCCTCACCCTCAACTGATTCTGCTCCTACTCTCGGTGGTGACAATTTTCAGTTTGATTCAACCTATTACAGTCCTTATAGACTTCCCACTGATGAAGATGAAGAGGCTCCGGTAACCAAACAACAACTACAGAGTCTCGATGATAAGCTTGATCGATTGCTCGTCTCTTCTTCGACGTACAATGATGTTGTGCTGAAGGCTTTCCTGGACACTGCTTTTGAACAGTATACAGGAGCAATTGATAAATCAACGAAGGCGGTTGAAGCATCCACATCTTCTTGCCAGAAGGCTACCACCGATGTTGCGGAACTCATTCACAAATCCCAGATCTTTCTTGAATCCTTTAAGGGTCATGCTGATGTGAATGCAGCTAAGGTGAATGCATCGGTTGACTCTCTCTCAAAATCACTTCAAGGGGAGCAACCCATATTCGAGACTGTTCGTTCTGAGATTCAAGCTGAGAACACTTCTCTTCTTATTCTCGTCTTGAAAAGCTCCATGCTGATTTAGCAAAGGAGAACAAATTGATGGATGATCTTGCTCGTCAAACCATTAACGTTGAAGTCCAGAAGGTCCAACTGGCTCAAGCCGATCGGGAGATTTCTTTGTTGAAAACTGAGCGTGCTGTCTTTCGAAGTTGTGCTGGTGACGTTCTTAATATGTTGCACAATGTTCTTCATGCTCATGATCCAATTCTTACACTGACAATCTGGAATCACCTGACCTCCAAGCTTCTTCCTACAATTGAACTTCTACATGAAATGAAGGGTGTTTCGGAGCGATTGGTTACTCCGCAACAAGGGGGAGAAGGTGCTTAGAAAACTAATCCTATTAAACCGAAAGTCACTGTCAAAACAGAACCGAAGGGTAATGTAGCTTCGGGTTCTGGTAATCAAGAAAAGAAGAAAGGTCTTGCTGATGATAGTGATGAAGATCAAGAAACTATTGTTGATGCCCTGAAACGGAAGAAAAGGGATCAGGAGTTAGATGAAAACCTTCGGGTTGCAAAAGAAGAAGAAGAGAGGGAGCGAAAGAAGAAGGAAGAGCATGATGCTCTAATTTGCAAAAAAAGGCTTTGTTTCCTCCTTGGACTAAGGAAACGCTGATCAAAGAAGCGATAGAGTTTCCAAGCACGTAATGGCTGGAACTTGTAGCTTCGTTTGATTGTGAGAATACGAGGTACTCACAGTTTGATATGACTATAACACGAAAGGCATTTACTTTTCACTGTTTTGATTCAACAGTTCAAGTTCCCTCACCTCATCCTCAAGTTGATCGTGAACTTATGGATTTTTATCTCAAGTTCGGTCAGCTGCAGTATCTGACTTGGAGTGCACAGAAAATTACAACAGTCAAGGTGCTGAAACCTTCGCCTGCAGGGAAATTTATTAATGTTAATTTCAGGATAACCGAAGAAACCAACTGTGAAGCCAACTGTAAATCCTAGAGATGTGAACAAGATGAAGTTGGGCCAAATTGATTCTACACATCTCACAGTAATGTTCACAAGAGGCGAAACTAACATATTTCTTTTCGCTCTTGTTGATAAGCATATGTTCTCAACGGACTGCTTGGAGCACCTAATCAATATTATCCATCGATGCAAGCACAAAAATGAGTCAGAAAAGAAGAACTTTAATGACATGCTTCGGTGGTATATTATTTTTCGTCATACTCTACTGGCCATTATAACGAAGGTGTTCAAGACCATCAAGACGTCTTCTATAGCTCAACCGAACAGAGCTCTCGGCTCCATTGACGCAAAGGGGGGGATTGTTGGGTATTTTGTATTGCATCATGGGCTTTGTTTTTGTATATCCGGATTGGGCCTGTCCATCCGTGATTATTGATTAGGGTTAAGCTATATATAGTGCATGTATGTATGCCATAGATACGATCGTCATTATTATTATTATTGCTTTGTAACCCTAAACACCTCTATAGTCGAAGTTCTTAATCGAGCTCTTCTGAGGTGTTAAAACTTAATCATTCAACATCAGTTAAACCATTCATGTGTTCTTTATTAAGTTATTTATTGCTTTTTTGCTTAGAATCAATCGATCCTATTAGAACTTTGTTCTAACAGTATTGATGCAGAGGGGGCATGTCATCGCCTACGCTTCAAGGAAGTTGAAGCCTCTTGAGGTGAACTATCCGGCACATGACTTGGAGTTGGGGGCAGTTGTTTTCGCCCTCAATATTTGGCGTCATTACCTCTATGGGGTCCGCTGTACTATTTACATGGACCATAAGAGTTTGAGGTACCTCATGGATCAGCCAAATCTGAATATGAGACAGCGTCGATGGTTAGATATGGTGAAGGATTACGATTGTGAAATCCTCTACCACCCGGGGAAGGCCAATGTCGTGGCCGATGCGCTTAGTCGCAAGGCAGCCCCGATCAGGGATATATGCTTGAGGATGATAGTGGTGACTCTATTATTGGAGCGGATCCGAGAGGCCCAGCAGGATGCTATGAAGGAGGAACATCGTAAGAGTGAGCACATAGTGGGTCACGTTTCCTCCTTCGATTATGACAGCCGTGGATTTTTAACACTATACCAAAGGGTGTGGGTCCCATATCATGGAGATGTGCGCCAGGTATTGATGGAGGAGGCGCACAAATCCAGGTTTTCCATCCATCCCGAGGGAGACGAAGATGTATAGGGATCTTTGTCTTGATTATTGGTGGCCCTGCATGAAGTGGGATGTAGCTTGGTATGTTGAGAGATGCCTGACCTGCAGGAAGGTCAAGGCCGAGCATCAGAGGCCACACTGCAAGACCCAGCCGTTGGATATCCCGATGTGGAAATGGGAAGATATCACTATGGATTTCATCACGAAGCTTCCCAAGACTGCGCGGGGAGTGGATTCGATTTGGGTCATCGTGGATCGGTTGACCAAGAGTGCCCATTTCATTCCGATATAGGAGAGCATTTCAGCCGAGAAGTTGGTCGATATCTATATTCGGGAGGTAGTGGCTCGACACGGAGTGCTAGTTTCGGTGATTTCCGATAGAGATGTGTGGTTCACTTCCAGATTCTGGAAGAAGTTTCACGACGATCTGGGTACTGGTCTGCACTTTAGCACTGCTTTTCACACGCAGACGGATGGTCAGAGTGAGCGAACCATCCAGACTCTGGAGGATATGCTACGGGCGTGTATTTTAGACTCAGAGGTAGTTGGGATACTTACCTTCCTTTGGCAGAGTTTTCCTATAATAACAGCTATCACGCGAGTATCGACCGTCCTCCCTTCGAGATGTTGTACGGGAGGAAGTGCAAGACCCCGATATGCTGGGGTGAGGTTGGCCAGATGGTCATGGGGAGTACCGAAGTGTTACTCAAGACTACAGAGAGGATTCAGCAGGTGCGTAACAGGCTTCAGACTACTCAGAGTCAGCAGAAAAGTTATGCCAACAAGCGTCGTTCGGACCTGGAATTCCAGGTCGGGGATATGGTGCTCCTGAAGGTGTCGCCCTTGAAAGGCGTCATTCGGTTCAGGAAGCGGGGTAAGTTGGGCCCCACGTACATTAGACCTTTCAGGGTTGTAGCCCAGGTGGGCAAGGTGGTATATAGGTTGGATCTCTGCCAGCCGAACTCAATCCGATTCACAGTACTTTTCACATCTCCCAGTTGCGGAAGTGCCTGGTGGACGACTCGGCAGTGGTGCCTTTGGAGGATATTCAGGTGGATGATAGTCTGAACTACATCGAGCGACCATTAGCTATCATCAACAGGAATTTGAGGGATCTGAGTGCAATAGCAGCACCGCAAGGGCTCAGAATGGACTGGGGAGTCGGAGGACGAGATGCGGGAGCACTACCTCGAGCTTTTTCCGAATTCAATAGCAGACTTCGAGGACGAAGTGTAACATAAGTGGGGGAGATTTGTAACACCCGGTTCCGGGTACGTATTTTAGTTAAAGTAAACTCATGTTTTGCTCTGGGACTCGGCGAGTTGGAGGCCAAACTTGTCGAGTAGACTCAACTTTGGATCGACACGATAAGTGGCCTACTCGACGAGTCGAGAGACAAACTCGACGAGTAGGACTGTCTGGATGAAACCCTAATATTTGGGGTGATCCCCCTATTTAAACAACTTATAACGCCCCAACCCAGCCTCCGTTGTTCCTCCCAACCCAGAGAAACCCTAACTCGAAACCCTAAGCCTTTATTGAGTGTTCTTGAGCTTTTTGGTGCCTTTTGTGTGTGTTTAATGTTGGAAAAGGAGAAGGAAGATTGGGAGATCAAGAGAGAGCAAGTAGATCCAGAAGTCTTGCCACATTTCCTGCTCATTTGAGGTATAAAGTTGTTACCTTGGCTATTCATTACTTAGATCTTGATTTGGGGCTATTTTCTCCCTTTTTCTAAGCTTTAGTGAAGCTATACTCGGATTTGTGTGTATATTTGGAGTTGTACTTCAGATTTGGAACCATTGAGGGTTCCCATGGCATAAAGGTGCCAACTTTATGGCCATGGGAGACCCATGCAACATATACAGGGTGTTTGGCTTAGCTTTTGAAAAGAAAAAAGTCCTTTTTATAAATGTTGGAAAAGTCACGATTACGTGAGTTTTCAAAAAGACGTCATTTCCTCTATTGTAAAAGTTGGAAAAGTCACTGTTACCAAACATCTATTTGACTTTTAGAAAAAGATAAAAAGTGAAAAGTCACTTTAAATGCTATGCCAAACACCCTCACAAACCCCTTTTTATGGCTTTTTGAGGCATGAACCCCATGCATGGACATCAATTTTGTGACTTTACGTATAATATGGACCCTAGGAGGTCAGATCTATGATTTGGATGCGTTAAAGACCGATTAAAATCAACTGTATGGTTTTGGACAAAGAGGGACTCGGCGAGTCGCTCGGGTGACGGCGAGTCGGGTCGCAGTTTCCCCCAAAACGACTTCTGGAAGTGGTCTTTGGTTGATTTGAAGGAAAACTCAGTCTGAAGGGGTTAGTTATGGACTTGAACATCAAAGGACTCGGCGAGTTCAAGACAATGTCCCAACCACATGAAGACGGACTCGAAGAGTTCAAGGATGAACTCGGCGAGTCATAAACTGAACACCTTCATACGGATGAAGATGGACTCAACGAGTTCAAGGGGGAGCTCGGCGAGTCGGTTGAAGATAGCCCAATGTGTTGTTGAAGGCGAACTCGTCGAGCTCTTTCTAGACTCGATGAGTAGGGACGGGATTGTTGCATTTTGTGGACGTGGGGACTCGACGAGTTGGTGGACCAACTCGGCGAGTCTGGTCAACCAGATGTTGACTTTGACCAAAAGTTGACTTTGACCAAGGTTTTGACTTTGACTTTGTCTTGGACTTGAGTGACCCTTGTAAGGGTATGAGTATGAATTGATAACTTAGAAAAGTTGTCGTATAGGGATTGAGGAGTCGAGGAGAGTCGATTTTCACGCCGAGGACAGTGCAGACACTACACGACATTGAGGTGAGTTACCTTCCAGTAGAAGTGGGTCTAAGGCACCAAGGCCGACCCACTAGTAGTTGATTATAGTTGAGATATTTGTCTTTGTGATAATTGTCTGGTTTGCTACTACCTGATATGCTCTATATGCCATTACGATATGCTATAAGTATTAGTGGTAGTAGGAGGGGAATAGTCCCATGATTCGGTCGTTAGGACCGAAGGGTAGGTCGGACCCCCCAGATATGTCTGACAGCATGATTATGATATTGTATTATGTGATAGTAGTAGGGTTGAAATGGTCCCCGTAACCGGGTGAGATAGACCAGAGGGTAGGAAGGCACCCTAGAACGGACTGAAACGGGTAGGTCAGCACCCCATAATTGCTTGACATGGGTAGGTCAGCACCCCATAATGGCTTGACACGGGAGGTCGGGCACCGCCGAATTGCCTGACAGTATGTATGATTGTATGGTATGTGGTATGATGGGGGAACTCACTAAGCCCCGCGCTTGCAGTTTTAGTTTTGGTTTCAGGTGCCTCTTCAGCTAAGGGGAAGGAGCCGGCAGGGTAGCAGCGCATCACACACACATAATTTCTCTTTGAGAACCCTGCGATTGTACTATTGATGTTTTGAAATGATAATAATGATGTTATGGTTTTCGAGAGTTGTGATTTGTGACGTGATGTTTTGAAATGATAATAATGATGTTTTCTGTAAACTATTTTTATAAGTAATATAATTAAACAAAAAATTTTGGGTCTCGATTTTGGGATGTTACAAAATCATCTTTATAAAGAAAGTTTTTTCAAAAGATTTGGGAAGACCATAGTTGTCTGAACATAGACATTTATAAGGAAGAAATTCAAGTTTAGTAGATTTTAGTCCTTAATATAACACCCAAATGAAATATTAAGGCTAGGACCCAAGACAATACTTTACAATTGGGAAGAGGGATGCCGTAATCCAAACTGCAAAATATTTGAAGGTATGTAAATGACGATTTACCAATTTCCACCACGAAAAACAAAATTTATTATTAAGTTTTAAATGGATTGAAACTCCTAGATGCTTTGAGATTCATTGAACAATTCAATGGCATGTTTAAATCTCGATTGTGCCCTTCAAGTTTGTGACCTGGATGCCGAAGATCACAAACAATGTGTGAATAACCATGCAAATTAGCTCGGTACACCCAATGTTACAACCACCTAATCAATGTGCCGGTTAGCCACACACGCTCCATTGAGCTATGATTAACATCAAGCTACCCTTTCCCGCGCACTGCTAGTCCCAGATTAGTGTGTCGGTTAACTACACACGCTCCACTAACGACTTAACAAGGTGCAAAGTGTAATTTCATGGGTTAGCACCAAATTCACATTTTTCCTAAGTAACTAAGATTAGGAATTTATGAGTGTTTAGTTATTTAGTATTTCATTATACTTTTAATGAGAATTTAAATGTCCTATCAAAACCGTTCGGCTAACGACCCTCCACCAGTCAAGGAAGCGGCGGGTGAGAGTGGACACCCATTAAACTGCCATTTTATAGGCAGTAACCTTAAACCCCCCTTATAGACCGACTTCGTGAATGAGGCCTACTAATGGTAAGACTGACTTTACTCTTATACATATATATATAAATAGTAAACCTATAATATTAAAATAGTATAAGGGTTGAATTTTAAACTTTTAAAACTCTAGGGTTTGGAGCTAAAGTATTCAAAAAGTGAAACTTTACAAGTTCCAAAACTTGAGGGCAAGTTTTGAACTATTCAAAAACTTTTGGAATCCATAACATATGAGTTTAATGTATACTTTAATGAAAAGACCCTTGAAAATCCATAACCTATGAGTTTAATGAACTCTTTAAAAGAAAAACTTTTCACATTCCATAACTTGAGCACAAGTTATGGAGTACATTAAAGGCCATTAAGATCATCAATTAAACTAACAAGCATGTCAAATAATGTTCATGATCTAGATTAAACTCATATGAACAAGATAATTCATATCAAACAAATTTCATGTAATTAGCCTAATCATGTAAACCAATACAAAACATGAAACTTTGACAATTATCTTCTAAATTGTATAAGCATGATTATTACCACATCAAAAACAGGTTTATAAGTTCAAAAACAGCTTAGGTAATGATCCTAGTCCAATTCTAGCCAAAAACCTCGAAAATCTACATTCTGGAGCATCAACTCGTCGAGTGCAAGAACAAACTCGGCGAGTTGGTCAGAATTGTGCTTGGACACGGCGAGTACCCCAATGGACTCGGCGAGTCCACTGTCCAGAACAGCAGAAAATCGATTTTTCAAGCTTAAACAACAAGTAGCATCAAGTATAATTGAAAACAACCATAGGCTCTATTTTACCACTGATGGGTTTTAAGCATTCTAACACTCCTAATGTGTACATGCAACCCTAAATACCTTGGATCTATGTTTTCTCTATTATACATGCAAAGTTTCATTTTCCAAGGTATTACCCTAACTAGCATACAAAGCTTTGATACTTGGGTAATAAAACAAGTTAGATAACATACCTTTTGTTGTAGCTTGCCATCCTTGATGTATTTGGCCTTTAAGAACTAAGAACCAATAGTGTGAATTCCTCGAATGGAATCACAAGACATCTAGGACAAAGGATGACATTTTGAGAGAGAATCTTGAACCCAAAATCATCCATGAACTCCAAGAACTAGTAGTCTACGATTTTGGCTATGGAGTCACATATTTATATGTGGGATTCCAAGGGTCATGGATTAACCATAATCCATAGCCATGGGTTTATGATCCTTGGTTCATGTGGCCCAACTCTTTATGTATCCATACATAAACTTAGTCCAACATGGATCATAAGCCCAACATATAAATATAACTAATTTACACAATTAGTCCCCATTAATTTAATTAGTCTCTTTTGATCACTAAATTAATTCCAAACCAATTCTTGATCAATACTAATTAAATCATATGATTTCATATTAATATATTAGAACTTATAATATATTCATAAATCATAGATAACCTCTTCTCAAAAGTCCATCCTAACAAATTATCCTGATGATATGCAACCCAAACGGACCATGCTACTCTCGGGTCAAGTGCATACTAATTATAGTTATGGGCTTAGACACCTAATCCAACAAAAACACCACTGCCCCTAATTCCAGGTCGTGAATGGGTAATTCGCCTCATGATGCTTCAACTGGCTCGAGGCGTAAGCAATTACATGCCCCATTTGCATCAGTATCGCCCCTAACCCTGAGATCGATCCATCACAATAAACTACCAAATCATCCAGCCCCTCTGTTAGCACTAGAATCGGGGCCTCACATAACTTCTACCTCAAGATCTCGAAAACCGAGTGTTGGTCCGGGCCCCACCGGAAAGTCACATTCTTCTTGGTCAAACGGGCCAAAGGCACAACAATCTTTGAGATATCCTGGATGAATCTCCGATAATAGCCTGCTAAACCCAAGAAGCTACGGATCTCAGATGCGTTCTTCGGTACTTCCCACCGTATCACTGCCTCAACCTTGGTTGGATCCACCGAAATACCCTCCTGGTTGATGACGTGCCCCAAAAACTGCACCTTTCACAGCCAGAAATCACACTTTGAGAACTTGGCATAAAGCCTTTCCGTTCTCAGTGTCTCCAATACCTCCCTTTGATGCTGTTCATGCTGCTCCTTGGTGTTAGAATAGACCAGGATACCATCAATAAAAACGATCACCAAATGATCCAGCATTGGTCTACACACCCTGTTCATGAGATCCATGAACGCTGTTGGGGCATTGGTGAGCCTAAATGGCATCACCACAAACTCATAGTGCCTGTACCGAGTCCTGAAAGCTGTCTTCGGTATATCCTCATCCCGAATCCTCATCTGATGGTACCCAACCAAAGATCAATCTTGGAAAACCAAGATGCACCTTGGAGCTGATCGAACAAATCATCGATCCTCGGTAGCTGATAATGGTTTTTCACCGTTAACTTGTTCAACTCTCGATAATCAATACACATCCTATGCGACCTGTCCTTCTTTTTTACGAACAGGATCGGCGCTCCCCATGGGGAACTGCTTGGACGGGTAAACCCTTGGTCTAGCAGCTCCTAAAATTGCATAGCTAGCTGGTACGGTGCCTTGGCTATCGGAGCGGCACCCAAAACCAAATCAATACGAAACTCCACTTGCCTCTCCGGAGGCACTCTAGGGAACTCTTCAGGGAATACATCCTAAAACTCTCATACCACTGGCACACTACCCAAATCTGTCGAGGTCTCGACCCTCGTATCCGAGATATATGTATAAAATCCCGAGCAACCCTGTTGAAGAAGTCTCGTAGCCCTCACAGCTAAACAGAGGGTTGGCCCCTGCGAGGCCCTCTCTCCATGAATAAACAGTTCTCCCCCATTTGGGGTTCGAACCCTCACCAACTAGCGCTCACAATCGATCATGGCCCCATTGGCCCCCAACCAGTCCATCCCGACGATCACCTTTAGTCCTCGTAACGGTATCGGGACTAGGTCAACATGAAACCTCTCCCCTAGCACATTCAGGAAACAATCCTGATAGACCCTTGCAACACTCATAGTGTAGTAGTCCACAACCTCAACCTTAAGCGGGGAACCCAAAGTCCCCAGCGCATCCCATAACTTCTTGCTAAGCGCAAGAGATAAAACGATCGGGTAGCACCCGAATCTAATAGGACATGGGCCGACATACCATTGACCAAAAAGGTCCCTATACGTGAGAGCATATATACACATAAGCAATAGAAATCAATATCAAGCAGGAAAGATATAACACGTACCAGCCACGACGTTTGGCGCTACCCGAGCCTCCTCAGTAGTCAACTGAAATGTGCGGCTCTTCACAGCTGGAGCATCCGCCTTAGCAGGGCGGCCATCTATGATCCTCAGTGTGGCGGGCGCAGGCACCGCCACTTCTCCTCCTCTTCCCTGCAACCTCGGACAATTGGCCCGTTTGTAGCTGGTCTGGTTGCAAAGAAAACAAATATAGCCCTTCTTGGGTGTCACACCCCAAAACCGAGAACGGCGGAAACGTTCTGGGGCGGAGGACGTCATGTTCAGTATCACAACAATGCAAAGTAGTAAACAAGCAACAACATCATCCATTGCATTAATAATATAGTTTCATACAAGTGTGTTCTGTGAAGTTATATAGACACCAAAAATATACATCAAAATAAAAGATGAGTCTTGAACGAGCTCCATCTTCACAAAAACCTGGCTCTGGTACCTGTCTACTGGCGACCTGAGAATACAAGTTATTTTGAAAGAGTTTATCAGCTTTAAAGCTGGTGAGATCATAAGTATATTAGTGTCTGTGTTTGTATGAAAGCATTTGTAAGATGTTTGTAATGTATAAGTTTTGTAAAAGTTTGTAGTTGTTTGAACTCTCCTAAAAAAACCCTATGTTTCCTACTAAAAGTAGCCTTCTACCAAGGCATCTAGTGTCTGTGTGTGTGTCTCTTGTAAGAGTGTGTATTTTCCCAAATCTGACTATCATTAACCAAAAATATAGTTCTTACATTATTGTTTATTGTGTGAATATCACAAAGTAAATGTAAAGGGAAAATAAAATAGTACTGTAGTGTTGTATTAAGTAATTACTGCGGTACTAACTACTTTAAACTAATTGTTATTTAAAGTACCATGTGATCGGCCTGTACCCTGCTACCGACTCTAGTAAAACGACAATGTAAGATGTCGTAAGAAATGACGTTTGGCACCCGTAGACTTGAAAGTCCCACTGTAGCGAGCAGCAAGGTGTAGGATAGTCAATCCAGTATAGATCTATACACAAACTCATACGCTCCCCAATTAAGGAGATTCTGGATACAAAACAGGTCATGACTGGTAGTGCCATGTTCCCCCATTAAGTGGCTCACATAATTGTATGTAATGTATATGTATATGTATATGTATGTGCTAGCTGTGTTGTGTGTTCTTTCTCTGTCTAGCTTGTATGTTTTGTTTCTCATCACTGTGTATTATGTTTGTTTCTCATCACTTGTGTTATGTTTGTTTCTCATCACTATGTATTATGTTTTTTTCTCATCACTATGTATTACTCATGAATGAACTGACTCATTATATGTTTCATTGTTCTAGTAATAGTATCTTCCTAAACTATACCTATTATAGTTTACTAGTAATGTTGTTTGTGTATATGAACATGTTTGTATACCTTTGCTACCCAAAGGCATTGAACTGAATGAAAGAAGTAACCTTTTATATCTACACACATATACATGATATATAACTAGGATTCAAACGACCTTCGGACAGATAACCTGAATGCCCTAAGTCCACCACCAAACAAGGAACAGGAAGTAAGGTGAGCTATCAGTCCTAAGTCCTTTCAATCCTACTTATATAACTATATCTATATAGATACACATAATATAAGTTAAAAGAGTTTAATAAAAGTATTTGATATGTAAAGGAGTTTGTAAAACAGTTTGAAGTAAAACAGTTTGGTAACACAGTTTGAAAAGTAAGAAATCCACTTGTTTGGTAGTTATTAATCACATGTGATTGATATAATAACTATAATAATTCAACTTGTATTCCCCCCCATAAAAGCATTTAAAAACATTTAAAAGGTTAATTAAGGGGTATGAACTCACTTGTAGTGAGTGGTTTGGATGAACAGATAGTATAGGATGCTAAGTGTCAAGTGAAGACTTGAACACACACAAGGATCCTAGTTAACATATAATATCACATATATGTATCCAATTAGTCTTTAAACAACTAATTAACAAAGTTAAGACATCATAGGAGATGTAAAACACTTTATTTAAGTGCTATAAGTCCTAAGGATTGCATCTAAGTGTTGCATGGCATGGCATTGGAGTTTATGGCCCTAGAACCACTCCTTATGGAGTTTACGGCCCTAGGTCACTTCCCCCATGAGTTTATGGCCGTAAACTCATGGTACTAAGTGCCATTGTGTGATTTAAGGTCTTATAAGTCAACGGTAAGCCTTCTATGATCAAGTCCAAGCCTTAGGAAAGCATTAGGGGCACAATAACCCTAACTTGTAGAGTTTATGGCCTAAGGACCACTTCCATAGGGGTTTACGGCCGTAAACTCTTATGGGGAGTTGTTTTGATTGTTGTTTAAGGTCTTAAACACTTCTAAGAAGGATCAAGGTTGGCATCCAAGGCTTAGGAAGGGACTAAAGTCCATTTAACCACCTTGAAAGGGGTTTACGGCCCAAGAACATCCTTGGCCGTAAACTCCTTTGTTCTTATGATTCTTGATGATTTTCAAGTGTTATTAAGATCATACTAAGCACACAAGAAGCTAGGGCAAGTGTACTTACAAGATAGAAGCTCGATTGGGTGTTTAAGGTCCAAGAACACTAGTGTGTGTTCTTGGTGTTCTTGGTGTTTTGAAGATCTAGATGAAAATCAATAATGAATGGATGAAATGATGTATAAACACTAGGTGATAGGTTATAACAACAAATCAAGTCAAGTGAAACTTACGTTTTCGGAAGATCGGGTGAAGAACGGGATGCTACTTGAGAGAGAAAGGTAAGTGTTCTTGAGGCTGAAAGTAGGAAATGAACCAATTGGGGAGTAAACTCATGCCTAAGGCATGAGTTCACGGCCACACAAGAGTTTACGGCCCAAACTGCAAAAGTTTGGCCGTGAGCTCTTTATTAGGGTGCTAAGTGTGGGTTTGCTACTCCAAGACCCGAGACAGTACTTCCTTTCATCCGCTCGATACATGAATAATTAATATAAATACTCAAACGAACTTTAAACCGACTAAAATTTAGCAGAAAAGTATTTAACTTTTAATTGAAGTGTTGGACTGTAGGGTTTGTACGAATGAAAACTTCGGGTTGTCACATTGGGTCCCTACTCAAGTGACCCGGTTGGCCACATGCGTAACATCCTGAGCCTGCTACCCTACAAGCCCCACTCTGCGGTTTACCGCACTTGGCACACCGGCCACGGCCCTACTGACCCTTGCTGGAAGAATCCGAGATCTTAGGCTTTTTAGGCATGACATACCGTTGTCTATGCCTACTCGGGTTTCCGCTTGGTTCGGAACTCCAACTCCATCTCCCGCTCACCGGCCTTTACCGCCATCTTTTTCAGGGTCTTGCACCCTGTAAAGCTCACAAGCTCTCGGATATCATCCCTCAGCATCGAATGATACCTCGTCCTCCTAATATCCTCATCCGCAACATACTGCAGGATTAATAGTTCACGTTCCCGAAACTTGGCTGTGATCTGCACCACAGTCTCGGTGGTCTGCTGAAGCTCCTGAATCTCCCTCACTAACCGTTGCACCTCAATAGGTGCTGTAAACTCCAGATAAAATCGTCTAACAAACTCGGCCCATGTCATCTCAGCCACACCGGCTGCCCGCACTTGGCTATTCACCTCTCCCCACCAGTCTCGGGCTCGATCCCTCGGCATACATGAAACAAACCCCACATTTGCTGCATCCGGGCAAGAACTCGTGTGCTGGGCGTTCTCTATGTCCGCCACCCAACGTCGGCTAACTATCTGATCCCTGACCCCAAAGAACTCCCGGAACGAGGGAGTTCGGGACCCCGAACTTGCCTGCAGCAATCTCGGCTCTGAATGCCCTGAGCCTCTCCTCCATAATATCCATCATCCCTTCCTTGACTGTCCCAAAAAATCAGTGGGGTAGTGTCAAGGATGCCCCTCGTAACCTCGGTTGCAATGAGCTCGCGCAACCTCTCATCAATAGGCTCGGTACCGTCGCCCGATCCAGATCCGGATCATGATCCTGATCCCCCTGCTCCAAATCGTGTCACAACCATACTAAGCTACAATGTCATAAATTATAATGATCAAGATGTCCAAAAATGGGATCCTCCCTCACCGGTTCTCCTTAGAGCTTCCAAGTCTAACATCAGTTCGGGTACATGTCCTGTGGTTTCAGTAGTACGAGCCCAATACCACCTTCCACACCTACCTGGACCTTTCCCAAGGTTCTACCTGATAACTCTAATTCGTCCCAGAACAAAACATGTCCCATCAAATCAAATACCGAAGAGTGCATGACACGCCATCAAGCCTTTCCCTTGCCCTTTGGCTCAGAAGTACGTGAAACAAATCAACAAACGGTAATCTAATGCATAGTGAGTTCCCCAGAGCATACCCCACACAAACCACATGATCACATAATCCATACTATCTATAAAAGTTACACAAACCATATAAGCCATGCATACAAACATATAAGGATGTCGTGGGCTCCTCCCAGGGTCTTACTGCAGGATGTCATGGGCTCCCCCACATGGTCTTACACCTAAATGCCATGGGCTCTCCCCATGGTCTTTAGCTGGAAAGCCATGGGCTCCCCCACATGGTCTTACATCCAAGTGTCATGGGCTCCCCCCATGGTCATTACTTGAAAAGCCATGGGCTCCCCTACATGGTCTTACATCCAAGCCTCATGGGCTCCCCCATGGTCTTCCCTGCAAGTATGACATATATAACTAGCATACCACTTAACAAATAACTAACTATCATATCACATATCACCACATCAACTAGTGTACCACATATTACAAAATGGGTCGGCCTTGGTGCCTTCGACCCATTGGTATGGTGAGGAGACTCACCTCACAAGAATGCTGAACCGGTAAGATTGGATCAGATAAGTCCTAACACGCGGCTCCAACTCAACTGCCTATAACCATCATGTGATTAACTTGTCAAAATCTCAAAATACCATAAATACCCTCAAAGTCAAACTTGGTCAACCATGGTCAAAGTCCAAGTCAACAGTCAAGGTCAACTATCCATGTTGACCCCAACTCGTCGAGTGCATCAAGCAACTCGTCGAGTTCCTTTAGAGTCCATAAAACTGGGACAAACCCTAGCCAACTCACCGAGTTGTCTCATCAACTCGACGAGTTCACTCAATATCCAGAAAACGGGGAAACGCTATCCAACTCGTTGTGTTGCCAGAGCAACTCGTCGAGTCCCCCCTGTTTGCTTATTCTGATGATATGTCGATTGCAGAGACCCTATGGCTTAGATCTGAAACTTAAAGGTGTCTAGAAGGATAAAGTTTCCAACTTTATCCTCTAGAACCACTCTGAATGCTCTAAATCCCTTAACAAATGTTGGAAAGCTCAAAAGCTTAGCCATGTGGTTCAAGACTCTATGGATCTGGAATCCCTCCTTTCCAGAAGAGGTTCTAATCCTCAAAATGTTCCAAAGATGGAGGCTTTATGGACATGCATGTCCAATGTATGTCTTGAAGTCAAAATGGCCAACAAGGGAAAATATACCCTAAGATCCATGCATGGCATGCATGCTTGACTAAAAGCTAAATCTAGCCCACCATAGGACCATTTTTCCCTGTAGATTCATAAAGTTGCAAACTGTATGAACCCCATGCATGCAATCAACAAGAATGATGGGAAATGAAGAGTCAACTCAAGATCTAGTCATATTTTAAGATAAAAATCGAATCTTGAATGCTTACAATAGTCCACAAGATGGTCAAGCCCAAGAGTGAGGCCTTTGTTTACTGGATCTCCTCCTTCTTGTCACTATCTTCTTCCTCTCAAGCTCCAAAAGTCACACTAGCTCACAATATGAAAGGAAATGGGGTTTAGGGTTTAGTACTAACGTTCTAAGGGTTTGGAGGCTAATGGAAGGTGAGACTCAAGGTTTTAAGCAGATTATATTGGGTGCAAACCCTAAAATTTAGGGTTTTTCTTTACACCGTCTACTCGTTGAGTAGGTCCTAAATCCCGCGTCCCATAATGATCTCTACTCGGCGATTTTGAGTTCCCCAACTCGTCGAGTTCCAGTCTTAAACCCTAAAATTTTGAAAAGAAATAGATAGCTGAAATGAGCGTTACAGGAAACAATTGTGGTTGATTTTTATAAGTATAAAAGTTAAAATTTTGTGTAAAATTTGGGATGTTACATGAACCCATATGGGTCTGGTGCTTTCTCATTGCCACAAGCCTAGACAGTAGCCTTTATTTCCTCAAGTGAGAAACACATTTCTTGATCTCGTCCTCCATAACCGGCCTACTCGATCCACTCATCTTCCCCCACAATGTTTCAAACTTTCGTTGCCTCAAACTCTACTCAAAACATATCTAAAAACAATAATCAAAATAATCCATGTTTTTCAAACAATCGGGGGAGATAGACTAATCAATGCCGCCAACCGGCTTCTTTGTCACCATCTTAGTCATCATCGCTGCTTTGGCAACCCTACCTGATGCCACGCCAACTGGCCTCTATGTCACCATCTTAGTCATTGTCGATAACTTGTCACCACCTTTGTGGTTAGGGTGGCAAATCTCAACATGACACAAACCTGCGACAAAAATAAACAAATTTGTGTAAGAGATTTCAAATTGTTTAATTAAACGAATTTAGACGACACTATGAAAATTAAACGCATAAGGTCAGGGTCCAAATTTTTAATAAGAAATGACATGAAAATGACCATTTTATTTAAATGCATCTTACTTTAATCTTTTATGTAATTTGGTATGCCAAAAACAAAAACGAAATGTAAACGAAAACTTTGGATTTAGTCATTTTGTAATAGGGAAGCCAATAATTAGCCGCATGAGTTATCACCTATTTTTAGTTTTTCACTTTTTTTTAATATCCCATACTCCACAATCTGACTTAGCCACTTCGCTTCACTATGACTTCCCTCCTCTAAATTTATTGTGAAATTCGCCCATTCAACTTCCTACTACTACTCCATGCTTGTCACTTTCTCTTTTCCACCTCCTGTAAACCCTAAACCCATCAACCCAACACAACTCAAAATGGAAATAAACTAGTTGATACAACAGGATAATTAAAAAAGTCGGGTTAGGTTCAAGCTATTGCAACCCATTTTAGTATCAAGTCCCATAACATAGTTATATAGAATTTAATATTTTTATGAATTAACACATGTTTGGTCGACTTGAAAAAGATTAATACACACCCGCACTTCCACAGCTCTTGATGCCCGCATTACATCAACAATTAGCTGAACACTGTCAGTTAAACACAAAACCTGCAATAAAACAGGGATATTAATTGATATCAAATGAAGCATAAAAAAGAGAGTGTATGAAGAGATCAATATCAATGTGGCATGGTGGTAATTAATCACTTTATATGAAACACTTTAAAATGGAGTTGACCCAAGTTTGAATCTCATAAGCTTCAAAAAATGTGTATGCATCTTGTATATAATACTTACTTTCTTGAAGCCTGCTATTAAACTGACATGAACCCAGCCTTGTTCGTCCATCTTTTGTCGCAAGTATATATCTTTAACCAAATTCTCATCACTGCAACAAACCGAGATAAGACTAGATGTTAATTGTCTGGAACTAATTATAAACCACCACAAAAGTTTTAGATATAAGAGATTATAAAGAACGTGAAATAGTAATCAATTTGTTTCACAATCTTTTCATGCAAATCTTGATTTTGACCAGGAAACGACACTGGAGATTGCATCCGTGTAATCAGCGATGGAGAAGGAGTTGAACCTTGAACATATGACGCCAAATCTGCATGTACATAAAATGCATTATACAAATAAAACAGAAAAAGGTTTGTAAAAATTAAATACATCAACCTAATTTGTATTTGCAGTTGGATTTCTTTTTTCTAACATTGAACAACTTGTCACTAATTTAAGTACTATTTTTCATATTATGAAATATATATTTGAATTATTTATTTAACAAGTTAGTGTTGTAAAAATACATCAACCTAATGTTAGCCCGTGTGATAAATAAGTTGAGATGGGTTACAAAATCTAACCCGTTTATCAAAACCAGTTTGGTTAGAAATTCATAACCTGTTTAATTCAACATGGAGAGTTGAATTAACAATTTTCTAATATATTTAATTAAACATGTCAACTTGAACCCAACTCAACAAAATTGATTCACAACCTAATAATAAAAAGCTTACCAGGGTACATGAAATTGTTGCCAAAAGGGCGAACTGGCACATGCATTTGTGGAGGCATAAAAGAATTTGGAACGTGTGGAGAGGTTCCACGATTCACAAAACCCCTATGAAAGCCCCTCTGACGCTGCATGTTGTTAAACCTTGTATGCTGGTTCCACTCCCGATTGCCACTTGGACGTTGTCCGCCATTGTTGCCTCTTCTTGAAGAATCCATTAATTGCAACAGTTGCAGGTTTTCCAGATATTCTTTACGAGGGAGTTTCGACTTTCGGATGTATGTATGTATATATATGCATCAACCACAGGTGCTGCATTATTTAGTATTGTAGTAGGATTCAAATTATCCCACTACAGCTCTGTTTCCATGTATAATACTAACGATTTCCACAAGTTTAGATAGGGTATCGTAGCTAAGGTTTATCAAGATTAAGGAACTCGATTTTGTTTCCTTATGTAGCAAGAATTACATGAACTACCCCTTTGAAATTAGGTTTATACCTACCGACTTTCGTCCGCAGTTCCATGTCATTCAAATGTACACGTCAGCCCCCCATTTTATTAGAATCTTCCACAATCCACCCTAAATAAATGTAATTCAGTCACCGATATTGGTTACGGGATAATTTTGTATTTAAAAATGACCGTAATTTCATACAAAACTTTCAAAACAAATAACTAAAATTTAATAAGAAAACTCCCAACTAGCCATAATTTTTACAACCCACTGCCTTGCAAAAATCTTGATGGCTTGAAAAAAAATTTAGTCAACCCACTCTAAATTAATGTATTTCATTCACCGAAATTGTTACTAGATAATTTTCTATATATAAATGACCATGATAGCTAATCTTTCCAAAAAAATTAAAAAATAAAAAGAAGAAAACCCCAAATAGACGCAATGTTTGCAGGCCACCACCTGCAAATAATTGGATTGCACTAAAACAAAGAAAGATGAACTTAAATATGTTGTTCAGATTGCAAGAACTAAATCTTCACGTACCAAATATCTCACAAGAACGGTATCAACACCTTCTTCGACTTCTCAATCACACAAACATTTAATCATTTTCCAATCATGTCAATTCGTCCATCCTTGAAGGTGCAATGCATTTCGACAGTAATTAATTTTTTCTCATTTTCACATTTTGCTTAATGTGTATAAATCATTTGCATTACTTCAACCATACTTATCCTTCAACATAGACATTGGAGAAACCGAATATATGTGTTCTAACCAAAAAAAGTTTTTTTTTTAACCGACAAAAGATGATATATATTAAGAAAAGACTACCCCTAGCAAGATGCTAGGAGAGAAATTACAAGGCTAAGAAACATCGAAGGTAAGCAAACATTACATGTTACAGATTATAGAAAGGAAGGGTGTTCCATTCAACCAATCTAAATTTCCGCTACAACCTCTGTGTTTGAACCAAAGGAAAGTCGTGGATTTGATTATATCGGCCACTTTTGTGGCACACACCTTTTTGTTGTTAAAGAGTCTTTCATTTCTCGCTTTCCAAAAACTCCAAAGCGTACCATAACAATGTCTATCAATCTTTTCTTTTTCTTTGGACAGTTTCCCTAGTTGGAGGCATAATCAAGCACATCTACTGCGTTGAAGTTGGATTGTGGCACATTACACCATTTAAAAATCCATTCCATGACAGTTTTTGCGAAGGGGCATTGTACCAGTGTGTGATCGCTAGTCTCATCTGAGAAATGACATTGACAACAGGAGACAAATGGAAGAGGTATGTTTCGATTGGAAAGAGCCACCGCATATGCAATTAGCCCAATTCTTGCCCTCCAGATAAAGCACGTGACTTTTAGTGGGACCTCTTTGAGCCAATCGAACCTTTTTATATCCGTCGGCCTTTTATCTTCTAGAAAGTGTCTAGTAGCTTTTACCTCATACTTGCCATCCGCTATCAGATCACATTTCCATGATACTCCGTTAACCCCCTGATTTTATCGGAAGATTTCCTTATGTGAGATGATACCCTTTTTGGTGAGTTCCTGATTGACACATGCAATGTTGTTCCAGGCCACAGTCCTCGTTTTCAAAGAGTAGCAATTATGAGGTTTATTTTGTAGCTGATGAATAAAGGTGAGAGTTTTTTCCCAAAGAGAGGATGGTTCAGTCCTGAGTCTCCACCACCATTTCACAATCTGGAAGATAATGAGGGATTTGATAAACCCGACGCCTAGTCCACCCATGGTTTTATCAGTGATGACTTCATCCCAAGAAAACCAATGTATTTTTGCTTTGTCAACTGAACCACCCCAAAGAAATCTCCTTCTTAGTTTCTTTAGTTTGTTCAAAACACATGTAGGTGCGACGAAGAGTGACAGGTAATAGTTTGGGAGATTCCCGATAACCGATTTGATAAGTGTCAAACGACCACCAAAGGATAAGAACTTCGACTTCCATGCTGAAAGTTTGTTTTGAAATCTTTCAATAATAGGCGTCCACTATTTAGTGAGTTTCATGTCAGCACCCACACGTACCTTGAGATATATGAAGGGTAGGGAGGAGGGTTTGCAACCTAAGGGTCTTGACCAACGAGAAACGTCCTACATATTGGCACCATCACCAAAAACTCTTGATTTTTTTGAAGTTTACTTTAAGTCTCGAGGCCGCATGGAAGAATCGAATGATTCTTGATAGATTCTTGATAGTGTGTTTGGACCATTCTCCTATAAAGACCGCATCGTCAGCGTAGAGGAGATGTGAGATTACCGGTCCTCTATGTGGCAACTATAGTCCTTGAAAGACGCCTACGTTACACATTGCATGCATTGCCACACTCAAACCTTCCATGGCAACAACAAATATGATGGGAGAGAGGGCCCCCCCTGCCTAACTCCTTTCGAAGTCGAGAATTCTTTTGTTGGGTTCCCATTGACTAATACTGAAGCATGCACTGAGTTTAGGCTACCTTTCATCCAAATCATCCACTTACTTCCGAATCCCATCTGCATGAGATTACTATCAAGTAATTCCCAATTAATGATGTCAAACACCTTGTCGAAATCGACCTTGAAGAGAAGTACTTGCTTCTTGGATTTCTTTTCCCATGAATATATTTCGTTTACCATTAGTGGTCCATGTAGAATGCTTCTACTCTCCACATAAGCCGATTGTACCTAATAATACAATGCCCCATTACCTTTTTAATTCATAGGGCTGGCATCTTGGCGATGATCTTGTATATACGCCCGATAAGACTGATCGGGTCCTTGGTTTTAGGGATTAGGGAGATAAAGGATGAGCTATATGATTTATCTAGTCGTTCAAAGTACTTGATCACAGCCGCAAAGTCTCCAAATAGGACCTCCCAATACTTATTGATGAAGTTGAATGTGAACCCATCTGGGTCTGGTGCTTTCTCATTGCCACAAGCCTAGACAGTAGCCTTTATTTCCTCAAGTGAGAAACACATTTCTTGATCTCGTCCTCCATAACCGGCCTACTCGATCCACTCATCTTCCCCCACCATGTTTCAAACTTTCGTTGCCTCAAACTCTGCTCAAAACATATCTAAAAACAATAATCACAATAATCCATGTTTTTCAAACAATCGGGGGAGATAGACTAATCAATGCCGCCAACCGGCTTCTTTGTCACCATCTTAGTCATCATCGCTGCTTTGGCAACCCTACCTGATGCCACGCCAACTGGCCTCTATGTCACCATCTTAGTCATTGTCGATAACTTGTCACCACCTTTGTGGTTAGGGTGGCAAATCTCAACATGACACAAACCTGCGACAAAAATAAACAAATTTGTGTAAGAGATTTCAAATTGTTTAATTAAACGAATTTAGACGACACTATGAAAATTAAACGCATAAGGTCAGGGTCCAAATTTTTAATAAGAAATGACATGAAAATGACCATTTTATTTAAATGCATCTTACTTTAATCTTTTATGTAATTTGGTATGCCAAAAACAAAAACGAAATGTAAACGAAAACTTTGGATTTAGTCATTTTGTAATGGGGAAGCTAATAATTAGCCGCATGAGTTATCACCTATTTTTAGTTTTTCACTTTTTTTTAATATCCCATACTCCACAATCTGACTTAGCCACTTCGCTTCACTATGACTTCCCTCTTCTAAATTTATTGTGAAATTCGCCCATTCAACTCCCTACTACTACTCCATGCTTGTCACTTTCTCTTTTCCACCTCCTCTAAACCCTAAACCCATCAACCCAACACAACTCAAAATGGAAATAAACTAGTTCATACAACACGATAATTAAAAAAGTCGGTTTAGGTTCAAGCTATTGCAACCCATTTAAATGTCAAATAGATAAAAAACATGACATGACACGACGCGATATGGTTGTCGCTTATACTTTGTCAGATGTTACCGATTGCCAACTGTCGATCCATACTCCATAGTGGTATCATCACCAATGTTTTAAAAATAATTTCGAACCGACCGGTTGAACCAGTCACACTGGAAAGCGTGGACAAGAGTTGTTCAACAGCGACCAATTTTATGTCAATTTCTAGACCGGATCGAACCGACGATTTCTTTAAAAACCGAGTAAAACCAGTGTGACAGAATCAGTAAAAAGCCTTTTGAACCGGTTTGTTGGACTTGTATAATTTGATTTCACTTAGCCCATTAAAAATAGTCCATTCCCAAAGAAAATTGAATAGCTCGATCGATTAGGATATACGTAGTGTATACAACTCGAAGGCCGATGCACACCACTGCCAGATGTAGACCAACTGTTGAACCAGTAGTCGAACCGGGAATCAGTTATTATTCCAGTTCAACTAAAAAATTGATTTTTTAAAACATAGAGAGTCATCCCTAACCATCGCAACAATAAGAAGACATGCCCATACATTCAGGAAGCCCAATGGCCGATATAGAAGTTATGTTTCATACTTAAGCTTATGATGCTTCCATTACTCAACCTTGGCAGTGGTTTCCCCTAACGATATATGACAATGAAAAATAATTTTGTTAATGCTTTCTAGACAATGACGCTCAAGACACAACTGACGTTGGATTGTATACAAATATTATTGGCATCACATCTCATCTTTCCTCAAACATAGGTATACTCTTTTCTATTACCTCTAAAAGACCATTTAGTTCGTCCTTGTTGGCAATGGTTTATCCATGCCTGTCACCCACGTTGGACAAACCCAAAGATAATAAAGTTACTATTGAATTTGATGAATTATGATATTCGTTGATGGATTATTGTACCCGCCAGATCCTCATTCAGTATGACAGCTCATGTGACTTATATCTGGCCATTCAATCTCGATCTCATGTTGCTCTCTTTTCCACCACCGGGTCTTTTTGGAATCAATTATTGGCATGTCCTCATGTCCTTGATTCTTTTTTAATTAGTTGTTTTATCTCATGTAATAAAAGCAACGGTAGTTTGTCTTGCCATGCTTGTCATCTTGAAAAACACATTCATTTAGCTTTTGATAGTTTAAATACAAATGTTTCTTATATGTTTTGTATTGTATAGTCTAATCTTTGGACTTCCCTTAATATCAGTTATCAGTGTAAGTGGCATAAATTATTATATCATGTTTTTAGATCATTACTCTTATTTCTTGTGGGTTTATCGCTTATGCAATAAATCTGACACATTTGCAAGATTTCTCCACTTTCAAGCTTATGTCCAAAACTAATTAAACATATTTTTTTTGAACGGCTAATCTAATCTAATACTAAACTACTCATAAATCACCTGTCTCAGACGAGACTTGAAACTGCAACCTCAAGAAGTGAATACAATATCTGATATCGTTGGTTAGAAGGGCGTTAGTTAATTAAAGAGAATTAATCAAATCCTTCCATTGTGATCATGGCACGGAATTTGACAATCTCCGCTTCTTGCAAAAGAATGGAAACATCATTGAAATGCCTAGTAATGTTTGATTCGCTTGATACAAAAATGGATAATGAAGATATTACCTATATATACAGTGACATTTAAATTTGGTTATATGCTAATATTTTTTGGTTTCTTTGTGTTAAATTCTCTTTCTTTCATGTTAATATGCCAGTTTTTGAATAACACTCCCATTTTTTTTGTCTATCATTTTGCTTGCATTTTGTGCTTCCATATTCAAACCAAAACTGTAGCAATATTTTTCATTAAACTGACCAAGTTAAACGATTCAAGTTTCAAATGAGAGCATATAATACATATTTTGTAAATATAAAAAGCTACAACAAATGAATTCGAAATTTACTCAAAATCAACCTTCGGTTTTGGAATTATTTTGGCATAGATACGACCAACTATGCACATATATTCATAATTTTTTAAAGGCATTGCTGGATTTTGGTTTGGAAATCATTTAAATCATTGTCTATTGATTAAGATATCAAAAACAAACAACTATATCTATAGTGTTTAACCCATAAATTTCATTATTAAAGTAAAAGCAAACAACCCCTTATAAAACCACCAACCAACTTCTAAAAAACAAACAATCACAAGAAAGAAACAAAATTGTATCTAATAATTTTCATAGGTCCAAAAAAAAGTCATAACATCCAAAAAAAACCGTTCTCCAAAGTTAAAACTAATGTATGTTTTTCTATGTTACAATTCTTATTCATTTTTTTTTCTTTTCGCTTTTTTCTCTGTTTATTATTATTATTATTATTATTATTATTATTATTATTATTATTATTATTTTTCATGTTTTTATGTGTTAAATGAACATCTCAAAACATCATTTCAATATGCCAAAAAAATCCATGATATCCCACATAATTCATCATCGAGATCTTCTCTTTAAAAAAAAAAAAAAAAAAAAAAAAAAAGTAATCTGTTACTTATAAACCATCTGTTCCATCGTTATTCGCATTTATACCCGAGCTTCACTTGAGCCATGGTTACCCCCTGAAAACCATGGACGCCTCCACCATGTTGCAATTCGATACCGAATTACCATTAAAGCTTTCAACATTAATGGAACTTGGGATAATCCATCTCATCCAATCATTTCGCTTCCTCAGCTTCTCACCCTACAAAATGAATTTTAGTATCAAGTCCCATAACATAGTTATATAGAATTTAATATTTTTATGAATTAACACATGTTTGGTCGACTTGAAAAAGATTAATACACACCCGCACTTCCACAGCTCTTGATGCCCGCATTACATCAACAATTAGCTGAACACTGTCAGTTAAACACAAAACCTGCAATAAAACAGGGATATTAATTGATATCAAATGAAGCATAAAAAAGAGAGTGTATGAAGAGATCCATATCAATGTGGCATGGTGGTAATTAATCACTTTATATGAAACACTTTAAAATGGAGTTGACCCAAGTTTGAATCTCATAAGCTTCAAAAAATGTGTATGCATCTTGTATATAATACTTACTTTCTTGAAGCCTGCTATTAAACTGACATGAACCCAGCCTTGTTCGTCCATCTTTTGTCGCAAGTATATATCTTTAACCAAATTCTCATCACTGCAACAAACCGAGATAAGACTAGATGTTAATTGTCTGGAACTAATTATAAACCACCACAAAAGTTTTAGATATGAGAGATTATAAAGAACCTGAAATAGTAATCTATTTGTTTCACAATCTTTTCATGCAAATCTTGATTTTGACCAGGAAACGACACTGGAGATTGCATCCGTGTAATCAGCGATGGAGAAGGAGTTGAACCTTGAACATAAGACGCCAAATCTGCATGTACATAAAATGCATTATACAAATAAAACAGAAAAAGGTTTGTAAAAATTAAATACATCAACCTAATTTGTATTTGCAGTTGGATTTCTTTTTTCTAACTTTGAACAACTTGTCACTAATTTAAGTACTATTTTTCATATTATGAAATATAAATGAATTATTTATTTAACAAGTTAGTGTTGTAAAAATACATCAACCTAATGTTAGCCCGTGTGATAAATAAGTTGAGATGGGTTACAAAATCTAACCCGTTTATCAAAACCAGTTTGGTTAGAAATTCATAACCTGTTTAATTCAACATGGAGAGTTGAATTAACAATTTTCTAATATATTTAATTAAACATGTCAACTTGAACCCAACTCAACAAAATTGATTCACAACCTAATAATAAAAAGCTTACCAGGGTACATGAAATTGTTGCCAAAAGGGCGAACTGGCACATGCATTTGTGGAGGCATAAAAGAATTTGAAACGTGTGGAGAGGTTCCACGATTCACAAAACCCCTATGAAAGCCCCTCTGACGCTGCATGTTGTTAAACCTTGTATGCTGGTTCCACTCCCGATTGCCACTTGGACGTTATCCGCCATTGTTGCCTCTTCTTGAAGAATCCATTAATTGAAACAGCTGCAGGTTTTCCAGATATTCTTTACGAGGGAGTTTCGACTTTCGGATGTATGTATGTATATATATGCATCAAGCACAGGTGCTGCATTATTTAGTATTGTAGTAGGATTCAAATTATCCCACCACAGCTCTGTTTCCATGTATAATACTAACGATTTCCACAAGCTTAGATAGGGTATCGTAGCTAAGGTTTATCAAGATTAAGGAACTCGAATTTGTTTCCTTATGTAGCAACAATTACATGAACTACCCCTTTGAAATTAGGTTTATACCTACCGACTTTCGTCCGCAGTTCCATGTCATTCAAATGTACACGTCAGCCCCCCATTTTATTAGAATCTTCCACAATCCACCCTAAATAAATGTAATTCAGTCACCGATATTGGTTAAAGTGAGAAAGGTAGTTCTAGGGCATGTGTTGTTTATACGTAACACTCCAGGCGCATGGTGAGCTCTTTCACCCTGGATAGTTTCTTCCTATAGGCGTATGAGAATTCACTCTACGTATGAATAACAAGAACTAGGTTAGACAGCCATACCGAGGGCTGGACCCCGATATAGCTCTCTGATGCCTAAGTTAGATTACGACCTTTTGATTACTAGTATAAAAATGACCTCCAGTGACACTTTTCTAAAAATGGTCTGTCATACTTTTTATTAAAAAGGTCACTAAAAAAATTTAGAGACTGTTTTTGGATACATTTAAAATCGTTTGTGTCCATTATATAGATAATCAAAACTTTAACCATATTTAATTATACCAACTGTGACAATTATTAGCCACACTCGAAGACTGTGACCATATTTTACTATCAGCCACATTTATAGATTAACATTATGATACTTTATATATAAGAGACAATACATAGATATCTGGTGACATGAGGCAATTGTATATGTTTCTGTATCATGGTGATATTGTGACACATGAAATCCCATGTAGCTAACAGGGGATACATATGGCCACATTAAATATTTGTGTGTCCATAGGATGGCGTTTACCAGCGACTAAGTAAAAGCAAGAAAACAAATTAATTTTAGTGGTTTATGGTTATGTGTCTTTTATTATGTGTGACAAAATATGATGAATTGGCTTTGAAAAAAAACAAATATTATGAGTGTAAGTTGCATCTGGTTATGTTTACAATTATTATGTGAGTCTATAAGTAAATCTAGTTAGAAGAAATATAATGTCTAATCAATATAATTATAGTATGGTCATTGAATGTGTGACTATAATTATGTAATGGTCATTCTTTTTGTACTAGTTTGTGTATAAATATAAAGAATAGTCTTCATCAAAATCCCCTTTGTTGAATACTCAACCATGTGACTTATATAGAGCCATTGACTCAAAACCCAAACCTCATAACTTATTATTAGAGTTTGGGACAATTTTTGCAAAAAAAGAAATGTAACAATTTTCATTTGAAGACTGTTGGAATTACCTACATCAAATGATGTTTGGTTATAAATCAGTTTGACTTTTGGGACCTATTTTGGTCATATAACAGTTGGAGTGATGTCAACATGTACAAAATAAATGGTTAAAGTTACATCTGAAGGGCTTCTTTAAGTCAACCAAAAGACCCTCTGGAAGGGGACATAAATTTTTACTACGGTCTATACCAATTTCTGCATCTAGAACCCCAAAAAATGTAAAAGACCATATTCCCCTTTTGTAGTAAAATAGTCCTAATTTTCTTATTATATTCCATTTTAGAGCTGAAAATCCAAACCAAAACAACTCCCCATATATAATGTTAGAGTCATTGAACAAGTTACTTTTAGTGGTTTATAGTCATGTTCCTTTTATTATGTGTATCAAAATTTGATGAATTGGATTTCAAAAAAAAATATTAATTCAACAAGTTACTTTTAGTGGTTTATAGTCATGTGCCTTTTATTATATGTATCAAAATATGATGAATTGGATTTCAAAAAAAACAAACATTGTGAGTGTAATTAGTATTTTGGTTATGGTTACAATTATTATGTTTGTCTATAGGTAAATCTAGTTATAAAAGAAATATAATGTATGATTAGTATAATTATAGTATAGTAATTGAATGTATGAGTGTGAATATATAATGGTCATTCTTTTTGTACTAGTGTATGTCTAAATTTAAAGAATAGTCTTTACCAAAATACCATTTGATAACTAGTCAATCATTTGACTTATATAGATCCATTGAGTCCCACCCCAACTGCATAACGTATTATTAGACTCTGGGACAGTTTTTGAAAAAAAAAAAACAAAAAAAAAAAAAAAAAAAAAAAAACAATTGGAGTGATGTAAACATGTATAAAACAAATGGTTAAGGGCTCCTTTAATTCGACCAAAATACTCTCTAGAAGGGGGCATAAATTGTTACTAAGGTTTGTACCAATTTGTGCATATGAATCCCAAAAAAGTAAAAGTCCATATTGCCCTTTTGTAGTAAAACTATCACAGTTTTCTTATATTCCTTTTAGAACTGAAAATCCAAACCAAAATAGTTTTTCATATGGAATACCAACATTAGCATTCAAATTTAAAAGGGACATTTTCGACTTCTAATCATACAATTTAAAAAAAACAATGAGAAAATTAATGACTAAGTAGATAAATTGTATTAAATATGAATTGGAAGCAATGCGCTAGAAATGGTATAATTAAAAAGATCGAAACATATACTAAAAATCTTATAATTACGTCTAAATACGAATTTTTTAACTAAAAAAAGTAATAAGGGTAATATTGTCAATTTGGGGCCGACACACCAGAGTTACTAGCAAGCACATTCAAAACAAAATTCCAAGCATACTTCCAAGAAACATTTTCTTCTTTTTAAGAAAGTAACTATCCTTTTTTGATCTCTATAATTAAATTTCTGAAAATTCCTCTGAACCAGATCAACAAACTTTGTAATTAGATTTCTGAAAATGCCGCTGAACAGCCACTACTCTGTTTTGCTCGAACTTCTAGTTTTGAAGCTCTGACCCTTGGATTGACCCCCATGTGAACCAGTCATGGCCACCATCTTCATAAATAAAGGAATAACCTTAAATCAAATAAACCCCCTTTATCAGGATACAAAATGAAAACAAAAGAAGAAACATACGACAATTATTTGTATAAACAGAGGACACTACAAGAACTAACAAATAATCGAAAATTTTAAAGGTACTAAGCCAAACATTTAATCCCAGGTGGTGAAACTTGCATTAATATTCAAGGAAATACCTTCAAAAGGATGTCAACCAATAGAAATCAAAGAATTTATTATTGCTTTTTGAAAATTTCGTTGTTGAATGTATTTTCGGCCACCACTTTGCAGCCGATGGCACTATTGCACACCTCCACTTCAGTAAAACGCCAATGTTGTTCTTTTTGCTCTTTCCCGATGTTGCAACCTATTCTCATTAAACTCTCTATTTGTCTATCCCTCAATCTGCACTTCTTCATTTCTCTCTTTTTCTTTTTCTGGTTTGAAATGTGCACACATCGATGCAATGATACCAAGTCTCGACTTTCTCTCGTTCACATTCAATTCCAAGTTATAGATTCTAATTGAAGACACATTTTTAGGTTTTGAATTTTTGGGATTAGGTTTTGGCGAATCCATTTTTTTGGTACAAGGGAAAAAATGTGAACCTTTTTGAAATTGAGGAAAGGAATTACAAATGAAATTTTATATTTTTTATAAAGGTTTAATAAGTTTTATAATTGTGCTTCATTAAAATTATTATTTATAGTTTTTATTATTATAAAAATAATATATATGTTTTTACTCCGATCATGATATATATATATATATATATATATATATATATATATATATATATATATATATATATATATATATATATATATATATATATATATATATATATCATGGTTCTAAATAACGCGTCATGGCGCGCCTCAAGGCGTGCCATGTCGCGAGACGTGGTGTAACCGTTACGAAAATGTCCAATGCGGGTTTGTAAAGCGTGACGTCCAAATAACGTGTCAAAGCGCGCTTTATCGCGATATGACGCGAGTTTTTTTCAAGGCGCGAGTTTTTTTTTTTGATTTATTTTATCGGGCCTAAAATAATTGAGTTTTTGCTAACTTTTTATATTAAATACTAATAGAACACTTTTAAAAACTTGATATACTTGATAAAAATCAATAATTATATGATTTATCTCTATTAATATATATATAATAGTCACGCATTGAAAAACGTCATGGCTCGCCAAGGCTTGTCATGGCTTAACTTTTACCTTGCCGTCAAGCCACGCCTCATGTTATTTACAACCTTGATATATATATATATATATATATATATATATATATATATATATATATATATATATATATATATATATATATATATATATATATATATATATATATATATATATATATATATATATATAGGGTGAGGTTCAATAGAGAACCATAATTAACCAAGGAACCAAGGAACTAATCTTTTTTTTTCAACTTTTAGAACTTATTTTTTATCAAAAAACAAAAAACTAAAAATACAAATATTCATAACTTTTTATCATTTTTCCAATGATATCAAATTCAAAATTTTTTTTTACGTCAAATTCACAATGTGAATCTTTGAAAATTCACAATGTGAATCCGAAAAATATTTTTCACATTCATAATGTTAATATATGAATTTAGATATTTTTAGATTTTTTTTTCGATAAAGAATAAGCTCTAGAAATTGAAAAAAAAGATTTGGTTCCTTGAAGAACCAATAATTATGGTTCTCTATTGAACTTTTCCATATATATATATATATATATATATATATATATATATATATATATATATATATATATATATATATATATATATATATATATATATAGTAGCGTACCCGCGCGATGCGGCGGCGGCGATTTGTTTCATTCCGGCGATTAGTTTCCGAACGAAAGTTAGTGTCATTTTGGCGGTCGCCAAATTATTTCCTTTCGATTTGTTTCATTCTGGCGATTTGTTCCTTTCGACGACCAGTTGTCTCTAAACAGGCATCAAATAATAATTTCCGTCTATTAACCTTTGCAGCAGGCGACGATTAGCTTCATTTAATAAATAATATTAAAATAATGATAAATTTCCATTTTATTTGTTTTATTTTGAATTGAAAAGGTAAACATATATTATATTAAATATAAAAATATTGAACTACGTTTAAAATAAAAGATGTTATCTGTTTTGCGGGACTATACATGACATGAACATGTGAAAAGTTAAATATTAAATTATGTATCGCGCGATGCGGCGGTGCGAGATTGTTCCTTACGGCTCATAGTTTCCATGCGACGATTATTTTCTTTTTCGTGTTAGATAGTTCGTTTCAGCCTTTTGGCAGGTTGTTGTGTGCCGGATAATCATTTCTGACGATTGGCATCAAATAGATTACATTTCGGTGAATAGTTTCTTTTTTGGCTGCTTAAGCTTCCAACGCTTGAATATATGCATCCATTTTTTTCTATTATTGAAATTAATTTAATATAATAAAATATAAACTCTATAGTATAAAATATTTACAAAATACAAAGAGTGAAAAAATCAAATTAGGTACTGATATGATGAGCCACACTCTCTCGTTTGTCTCCCTGTACAATTTCAACTTTTTAGATTGTATAAGATTCTTTTTTATTTTCAAGTTAAATAAAATTCATGTGCATTTAAATCGAAACTAAAGGTAATTATTGTAGTCTATTTCTATTTTCTAAAAAGTATAGTTTAACAAATGAAAAGTCAATATTCGATAATATTGAATTTGAGTTCCAGGTTACCCCGAAACTAAAGGTAATTCGTGAGGGTATAACGGGATGGTAAATCTCATCTCCTTTCTTTGTTCGAGTTCCAGATTACACCGAAAGCAAAAAAAAACATAGTTTTTTTTTTATTAAAGGAAGCCAACAACAGGTTGCGGTAATGGAGTTCGATAACAGTTGTTCGCGAGAAGGGTGGGTGTAAATCGGAGGTAACAGCGATGGGAGGAGATTCACATTGGAGGTTATCCGGTGAAGCTGGTGGGTATTCAATGGCAGCAAGATGTTGCAGGGGTCATGTTTTCGTGAGGTATTTCAGATTACTTATTCTTAGATTTTTTGAATGTTTTTATAACCAGATATTCGTTAGATTGGATCAAGAAACATTGAAGATTACTTATTCTTCGATTTTTTGAATGTTTTCATACTTTCAATGATCTTTGTTATGTTAAAAATTTGGATCTAGGATCGCAATCCATATCTTGCGCTAATTTCACTGCAGTCTACGATCTTGAATAGGATTGTTTAACTCTAATCTTGCAAGATTTAATTTTGTTTTTATTCTAAAAAAAGAACAAACTTTTATCATATTTTTCATTGAAAAAGTCAAGAAGGAAACCATCGTCTTTGGGTTGTTTGCTCTCTTTAACAGAAATAATTAAACCATCGTTTTTGGATTGTTTACTCGCATCAAAAATAATTTAATAAAAGAGATATCTTAATAAAAATATTACATCAAAAATAATTACTCACATAAAAAATAATATAGAAAAGTTGTTAGAAGTTTCCAAAATAAATCTATACTCTAATATACAAAACTTTGACATCATTAATCAATCTATATTTTTTATACAAGACTTTAAAAGCTAAATGAAATACAACATTTATCATAAAGCTCAAATTACTTTTTCCTTTTAAACTCAGATCTGTACAATATGAGACTATGGGTATTTGAACTCAACTGGCAGACTTTGTATCCTGCAAATTTTCGATTATAGTTGGTAGCTTTCGACTATAGTTGGTTAGCTACATATTTTCGCACCTGTTAGAAAATGAAGCCTGTTACAAAGGATTTCTGCAGAAAAAAACCCATAAGTAAAACATAGTAAACTCAAAAATCACAATATAATAGGTTAACACAAAAAAACCATAAATCGCTTCTGTTGGAAGCCTTCGAGCATATTTGTGCAATGTGTTGGTTTTGTTACTTTAAATACGAAAAAATATAAAATGATATATTGCAATTAATATTATATAAAGTAGGAAAAAATATAAACTGATATATATGAGATTTTAATTGCAGAATTATTTTTGTTATTTTTTGCAGGTTTTGGCTACAACAGAAAATTTGATGTGTATGTATGTTTTCTCAATGGTATGTACTATCAATCGGTAAAATATGCAAAAAAATGACATATGCAGAAAAGTTGAAAGAAAGATGGCATTGGCATTTCAACATTAGAATTTTTTGTAAAAATGTTTGGCGTGTGGTATGTAATTAGTATTCTTAAAATAAACGGCCATGCGACTGTATCTTAAGGGATAAATTAAAAACTACATGATAATGTGAAAGAAAGTAAAAGAAATAAGAATGGGTAAATAAATTGGAATAGCTGGAGAAAAGGAAAGTGAGAGAGAGAGAACATGGAGTGACGAAATGGTTATGGTGCTTCTTTTCTTTTATAGGCAACTATTTGGTATCTGATTTATATTTGTGATCTGTGTGAAACTTTGTATTCCATTGTAAGACGTTGATTAATAAACTCCTATCTATGGACAGGATTGAAACATTTGAATTAAAGAAGGTGGGGCCAATAAATATTTATAGACTTGATTATCATCCAAATAGCAATCTTTGTGATTGATTCTAATTGGCTGGAATAGGTGAATCAGTCCAAGATTCGTGTCTTTGATTGGTCTTCACAACTCATGCATCATAAGTAGTACATCAAGCTCTATAATTTGTTTTTAAGACAATTTTGTAAGACATGCAATATTTTGGTGTACCTTAATCTCCAAAATTTGTAATTAAGACATTAGTTATGTATGGTTTATAATATGGTATATATATATATATATATATATATATATATATATATATATGTGTGTGTGTGTGTGTGTGTATGTGTCTGTATGTATATGCTAATACGTATGTGTGTCTTAAACACAAAGCCTTATGACCTACGACGTAAGCCTTATGTCGTAAGCCTAAATTCATAACCACTAGGCATCAAAAATGCACTATGCAGTAAGCCATACACCTTAAGCCTTAAAACCTAATCCATAAGGCATAAGGAATAAGCCATAAGCCATAAGTCCTAGGAAATAAGCCTTAAGTCGTAAGATTTAAGCAATAAGCTCTAAGATCTAATGCATAATCCCTAATCCCTAATTAATAAACCATAAGCCTTAAGCCTTATTGTTTATGTCTTTAAGACTTATGGATTAATTCTTTCATATATGGCTTATGGATCGAGCCTTAGGGCTTACATATTATGTCTTATGTCTTATTCCTTATTACTTATTGCTTCCGGGTTGTCTCTTAATCATACATTATGGGTTATGGATTATAGTTTATAGATTAAGGTGTGAGGCTTAAGGCTTATACGTTATGTGTTAGGAGTAAAGGTTCAAGGCTTAATACCTCCGTCCCATATTTATTGTCCACTTTTGACTTTTGAAGTTTTTATTCTTCAACTTTGACCTTATTTATTTTTCTTTTTCATATATAATACTTAATGCAAAATATATGAATGGATTATGTTTTAAATGACTTTTCATTGTTATAAGTTTCATCAAGTAATATATAACACAAATAAAAATATATAAGGTCAAATTTGAAGATTAAAGGCTTCAAATGTCAAAAGTGGACAATGAATATGAGACGGAGGAAGTACATATTATGGATCATAATTTAATGGTTATTTCTTATTGCTTATGAGTTTGAATTATAGCTTAGGACTCAAGTCTTAGGGATAATGCTAATGGCTTTTAACATATGTATTATTAATTAGGGA